>NC_081346.1:14418562-14739632 GCF_029784015.1 Lycium ferocissimum | reverse complement strand
AGAACTATTATCCTAGCCCCACGGTGGGCGCCAAACTGTTTACCCCGAAATCGGATAATCAATTGAATTTCAGAAGTGGGTATAGGATATGTGCTTTGTTCTTGATGTATGTTAGATAAAGGAAATAGAAATTGGAGGGCTCACTAATGAAGCAGCCGAAGATGTAAACGTTTGTGAACAATATGTTATATGACTAGCAATAACTCTACAAAGAAATGGCCTAGGCCGAATGCATGAGAGGGGAATGAAAATATGAGATTCTTTAATTGCAAATGTTCTGAAAGACAAAGAGAGCCAACCCCAAAGGAGGGGATGTCCCATATTATAGTCTTTGCGTCACGGGCTCCCGTCTGATGTGAGCCGAATAAAATAATAACAACAAGGACGCCTACGAACGGATTTGGTGGGATTAGGCCCGACGGCGCCGTCGACACACGCATGGTTGGTAGGCGACCATGACGGACACTACGACGCGCGGCTCACGTGCAACGAGCCGTCTTGTACCGGACCAACGACCACCGGACCAATGGTTATGCCCGTCCGACGACCATACGGACCGAATGGCACCCTTGCTCGGCTACTGCGGTATAAGCGCTCCTCCCGGTTCGGCTCGGTATAAGCGCTCCTCCGGTTCGGCTCGGTATAAGCGCTCCTCCGGTTCAGCTCGAATGTCATCAGGCACGTTCCCATCTTCCTTGCCTCGGCCCTCACTTCATTGGTTTACGTTATGTCCGGTTTTCCCCGTATACAATGCTCTGCCTATATATGCCGAACAACTGAGTTTTCAATTTTTTGGAACCTGGCTCATATAAAAATGGATACAGGCAATAGATTTTATGTTTTCTCTTAGAATTTTTCTTGCCTAATTTTGTTAATATGATAATGATAGACGCGATTTTTATATATGGGATTAATAATAGTTCTAGTGGATTTTTTTTTTCTTCTTCTTTCATCACTTGATTTCTAGCTAAAAGTATTTATATATTAATTGATATTTTTCACGAAATAATCGCGCGAAGCCTGGTCAATTTCGCTAGTTGTTTTATCAAGCTAAGAACGTGTGTGCCATTTCTATAGCAATTTCCGTTAATCAAAACGTAAATGATAAGTTCTAAAAGGATTTAAAGTTCCTTATGAATGACTTGAAGTTGTGGAAAAGAATTTCAATGTTTGAATCAAAAGTCAGAATCAAAGATTGTATCTAATGAAATAGTATAATGTGAGGAATCTACCAGTAGGTTTCGCAATCTATGTCAAATTTTTGCTTGGGTAGTCTTAGGATTAGAAATTTATTTTAATTTTAATTTTTTTTTGTAAATAAAAAGCATGATATTTAAACTTGTTTCACGTTGTAACAAAATGACAAGGTTTGAACAAGAATCAAACTTTATATCTAATGAATGTAAGTGTGTATATCTAGGAACCTGCTATAACCACCCAAGTATGTGGTGGAATTAATGGAATTCCTCCAATTTTAATTAGATATTTTGAGTACAAGTCATGAGAATGAAAATTTATGTAACGAGCTTTTTCTTGATTGGCCCATGCGAGTCATCTTGATTCGTCAAATAAGTGAATTTCGAATACTACATGATTAAAAAAAGATATGAACCTTCAATAGATTTCTTCAATCTACATCACTAATATTATTTACAAAGGAAGTCTTAGGATTCAAAACTTATTTCTTCTTTAAATTTTCTAGGTAGGTAACTTTTCTTGACAGCCTATGCGAGGCAAATCTTAAGTAGTCGAGTTAGTTGATTCCATACCATATGATTAAAAGAACATATGAACCTACCAATAAATGTCGTTGAACCTAAATAGCTATATAAAAGGAAGTTTTACGAATAAAAACTTCTTTATATTTTGAGATTTTAGGTACCCCAATATGGTGATTAAACTTGTTTCGCATGGCAATAAAAACATCAAGACATTACTAGCTCATTATATTCTTCCTTGAAGATTTTTTTATTTTGTAGCCTTGTTTTAGTAAATTTTTTCAAATTTTCAAAACAAAAAGGGAAAAAAAAGTAAAAGTGTTCAAAATGACGCGTCCTGGAATTCAGGGCCCATTTGTGTGGAATATTTACGGTACGATATTTCCACAATATTTCGAGGAGACCTCATTTATCGGCGAGTAAAGATATTTCTACTCGTTTTCCCCTTCTTTAAATATCCATTTAAGTCTCAAAACGCGAATTAAAAAGCAAAAAACTCGCACATAGGGTTCTTACAGTTTTGAAATTGTGATTAAAAAAAGAGAGAGAAAAATGGCAGAGCAGCTTACTGAGGAACAGATCGCTGAGTTTAAGGAAGCTTTTAGCCTTTTCGACAAGGATGGCGATGGTAAAATAATACTTTTTCCTTTTTTTTTTTTTAATTCTAATTTTACAGTGTATTTTTTGGGACGGAAATGTTGTTTTATGACATTTTATCTGATTTTGTGGTTTTGGAGTAGATCTAAGGGTTTGGCTACGCTTTTTAGTTGGTTGACTTACTTTTAACGCAATTTTATTGTTCAAGTGTTAGATATTACTATTGAAAACCTAAATTACGCCGGTTAATTAATTTATTTGGTTTTATTGTTCTAGTAATAGTTGCAAAAATAAAAAGAAGTATTGTAGGATCTGTAGATTGTTTAATACTAGTTGCGAGTGTTGTATGACTAGAGTTCTAAGTGTCGTAGATTCAACTATTTTTCAAAAGTCAAAGACGTTGTAGGACTAGACGTATAAGTTCCGTCTTGCAATTTCGTTATCGGAAATATTGTGGGAGGACGAGCCACTTTTTTTTTTTAAATTTGTAGAGTTGTCATTAATGGAACTAACTTACGGGGATGACGGAGGTTCCTAATGTGATGCATATGAAAATTGTGTCTCACATGTGGCAAATTCTATCGTACTTCAACTCCCTTTAATTAGCAAGTTGCATGATAGCATTTGATTGATTGGTTGATAGCATCTTGTATTTTTGGATGTCCTTCATTACTTGTTTTGACCTTTTTAGTACTCCTATATAATATATTGAAGTGCCAAGCTACTAAGCTGTTGTAATTCTGTCCATGTTTTTGATAGCTGACTAGGGTCTGCCTCAGAAGCGACTCTAGGATTTCCAGAATATGGGTGCAACACTAGAAATTAAGAGGGAATTGATCCCTAATCCTCTAGGTAAATAATTCAACAATCAACCTACTGCACCATTCAGCACTGTTGAAGCATCAGTGCCACCAGGTAGTATTATATCAATTCTAGAAAATGTAAACATAAATACCTAGTTTTACGGGAGACCATGGGCACCATCCCTGGTCTGCCTATATACGTAATTTTTGGTAGTTGGAGTTGTTTCAAATTCATAGAAAGGTAAAAGCTAGTGCAATATGTTTGGCTGGAAGTTTGCGCTCTGTTTGCTTCTTGAAGTCCCTGTTTAGATTCTTCATTTTATATTCTGCTGGGGAGTGCTCTCTATTGTTAATAATCCATGAGCAAAATCAAAGCTCTAGTTGTGATCTGAAATTTGCTTCTATAGGCTGTATTACTACCAAGGAGTTGGGAACTGTGATGAGATCACTTGGTCAGAATCCCACTGAAGCTGAACTACAGGATATGATCAGCGAAGTTGATGCTGATCAGAATGGAACTATTGATTTTCCAGAGTTCTTGAATCTGATGGCACGTAAGATGAAGGTATAGGAGTTTTAGCTATTTTGTATTATGTTACAATTGGCGTTATTGAGATATTTGAGATGTTGTTTCACTTCAGGTTTTGTTATAGACAATTTGGACTGATTTGACTAGTGTTGACAGCAACTTTGCTGTTGTGTTCCAAATCCTTTTTTGTCTCTTGAAGTTGTGAAGCCTACTGCATATAACAATTTGTATTCATATTTTGGTCCCCACTGATTTTTATTTGTCAATTTTTCTGTGATTAGTGACTGTTGTGGTGTGTCCAACTTCATATACTTGTACTGGCCAGGTATCAACTCGATAACATTCAGACATGTTAAGTTTAGAATATTTATCGTATAATAACTTTGAAATATTGTGGATGACTTTTGTGTTGGTGATCTTTGGATCAAATATTGAGTATGCAATGATGTGGGACAGTTATGAAACATTTTGACAAGATTTGTTTGTAAATAGGTTTTACAACTATTTTGTCCTTATAGGAAAAGTGGTTCTTGACATGCAGAGGACTATGTAATAGCCAAGTTTCAATCATGAGTAGTATAATCGCCAAGGGGTCAATTATTGGTTAATTCTTACTTTCGTTCTTTTAGCATTTCATTAATGTTTCCCTGTTGGATCTTATACAGTCATGACAAGGAGGACAAAAATATGCTTTCTTCGTTGCTTGTCAAATACATTATTTATTGCCAATTCTAGTTGTCCCCTGCTCAAATAATAAGATCTTATACTTGGAAAAAGAATGTACTAGCTTTTACCTCTTTCATGATGAAACATAATTTGGACTATCCTTGTTCAGGACACCGATTCTGAGGAGGAACTCAAAGAAGCTTTCAAGGTTTTTGATAAAGATCAGAATGGCTTTATCTCTGCTGCTGAGGTACCTTTCTGAAGAAAAGTTATTTTTTGCAAGTAATTATGAGGAAAATGTAATTTAACATGCTAGTTGTTTTTCCTTAGCCAGTAGGGGAGCCAATTTTTATCGTCTTATGTCTGCATTTTACATTTCAGCTTCGTCATGTAATGACAAACCTTGGAGAGAAGCTGACTGATGAAGAGGTGGATGAGATGATCCGAGAGGCAGATATTGATGGTGATGGGCAAGTTAATTATGAGGAGTTTGTCCGTATGATGCTTGCCAAGTGATGGCTGAAGATTCTCTTGTCTACTGTGTATTTTGTGATATGGTCACTCAGTTACTACAACTTCTAGCTGGCAGTTTATATTATGTTCTGTTAAGACAAACAAATGTATCGTATGCTTTTACTAGCATCTAGACTCCTTTCAGTTTTTATCGTTTAACTTCTGGACTACTGGTGTATACAGCTATAGTCCTTTGCCCATCCAGAGGGTAAAAGAAAAGGAGAAATTGGATAGTTCATTGGTAATATCTTGTTAGTTGTTGCCTTGATTTCTTTCCAGACTACAGTGTGTGTGTTCACACTGTCACTTTTAAGTGTTTTTCCCCTTTGTTTCTGGTTTCCACTCCTATCACTGAAAGGAAGGTCAACTGCTATTTCCTAAAGCTGCGACCTGGAATTATTGGATTTCTCTCTTTTGTATAGTTACCACCTTGGAAGTTGGGGACTATCTTTGCAGCTCCTATTGGTACTCCGATTGTAGAGTATATATCTGCTTGATCAAGAATGAAAATGCAGTGTATAATATATGAAAGAGAAGGTTTTATCTCTTTACCTTGGAGAAAGAAAGGAGAAGGCGAATTGGGGACTTATCTTTGTAGCTCCTCTTGGTACTCCAACTGTAGAGTACATATCTGCTTGATCAAGAACGAAAATGCAGTGTATAATATGTGAGAGAAGTTTTTATCTCTTTATCCTGGAGAAAGAAAGGAGAAAGAAAACATAGAATTCAATTCATACTTTTTTGCGTCCAGAAAAGAGAAGGGAGTCATAAAAAAATATTTACACCAGTTGTGTGAAATTTTCATCAGTACCGTAAGACTGAAACTCTGGGTGGTTTACACATACGTCCTTGCAAATTTCAAGTTAAGCAAAATCTGGTGTAAAGAGTAATAACTTGCCGTAAGAAGTTCATTATCTTTTTCACCACCAATCAGGTATAAAACGGCAAATGGATTGGTTTTTAATTTTTGTAGATTAAATGGACAAGTCTTTAATTTTTATCCTTCAAAATGGAACTTATGCCTTGGGGGCATGAGTTCTTTTAAGAGAACGGCACATAACTTATGAGTTATTATGATGTGAAAATAAGAAATTATACGTCATGAAAAAATAATTTGCCTCGAGGTACATAAATTAAAGAACAGCACAAAACAGGGACAAAAGTGCAAATGATCCCGTCAAAAGAAATAAAGACGAAGCAGCATATTGAATAGTTGGGCAACAAAGTTCGGAGCATATGGGCTTAGTTTTGACACGTCCAGTATTAGCGCAATGCCTTTCCTGAATCTGGTCCAGTAAGATAAGGGTATTGACTTTTCCAACTGGCCAGTAGTGTTGCAGAGACTGGTAAAAATGGAGTCCCGCAGCTTAATTGCCCCACAAAGTGTGGATTGGAACATAAATATATACTTAAAAAAAAAGGGATAAAACTACCTTTTGCGCAGTAAATTTCTGCGCAAAAGGAGTTAACCGTAATGGGACAGTTAACTCCTTGTGCGTTGGAATTTACTGTGCAATAACCCCAACACTATGTCATTTTCAAGTCACTCTTCACATCCTCCATTTTCACTCTTTCAACGTACTTTAACCCTCCTCCCCCCCCCCCCCCCCCCCCCACCAAAAAAAAAAAAAAAAAATCATGTCTGAAAGCTCTGAAACTTCAAATTTTGCTATAAAACCTGATGTTTGTGAATGCGGTTATTATTGTAAGCTAAAAATATCAAAGACCCAAGATAATCCGGGTCGTCATTTTTGGTGCTGTAAAGTGCCCGAAGTAAGTATTTTTACGAGTTTTTAGGGTTTAAATTTTTTTTCACATTATCTACATATTTTACTTTCAAAAACTGATTTTTTTTGTAATGTGTATAGGATATGAATGGTCGCAAACATTTTCAATGGGAAGATAGCATTCCCGTGAATAAAACGGTGGCGGCGAAGTTTAAAAAGCCTCTTGTTGATAGAGTTACCGCGACTTCAGGTGTCATTAGAGATTCCGTGAAGTTTGGCTTGCAGTTTAAGCTTATGGAAGCTCAAAAAGAAATTGACCTTTTGGAGGTCTTACTAAAAGAATCCACAGAAAAATAAAGTTTTTCAAGGCTAACCTTGAAGACACTCGACACGAGAAAAATGCTTTGAAAGAAAAACTGAAATTTTGGAAGATTACTTGTGCTATCTTGTTGTTGTTCATTTTGTTTTTAAAGTGTATTATTTCTATGTATTTTTTTGTTATTTTTATGTATTTTGTTTTTATTAGTTGTACGTTTTCACGTATTATGTAATCGGCGCCTTTTATATACTAATTTATTTGTATTTTCTTTAAAATTGTGAATTGTTGGACTTTTTATGTATTATTAACTCTAAGAAGTTTATATAAATTAATAATAGACTATAACAAATCAAAGCAAATTAAAAACATACTAAATTTTTCCAAATTGATGACTTCATAATAAATTACTAAGATAGTGAACCAAAATAACCCCTAATCATTATCAGAATAGAAGTCTTCAATATCGTCCTCAAAATAATATTTTGGGTTTCTTAAGACGTATCTTCTTTCTGTAGATTTAGTTCTTTACCTATTGATGATGCTTGTTCTTTGGCCAACTTTAGCATGTAAAATCTACGACGTCTTGCTAGCATTCTGTTATTTTCTTTTCTACTCCTTTGTATGGCAGCCTCGCAAGAATGTGGATCAGTTCGAGGCATGTTATTGAGAATCTTATTGGGATTTGAGCGTTGAGATTTTTCAAGTCACGAACAAGACGTTCTAATTTGGCATGCCGATATGCCCATTCTCAGCGTAACCAGCAATAATATTCTCGTGGATCTGAATATTCCACGTTGTAAAAATCATCATTACGCTTTATAAGAAGGTGGGGTTTCAAATCATCTATCTTGAATTCATTGTCATCAAGAAAACTCGATTCATCGGAATAGCTGCTATGATTTGACCTATCATCACCACTGTTATTTGAATCATTTGGAGGGAATACCGACCAATCTACATTTTCACTACTCAACATTGAATATGTTGTAGTTTAATAACAAATGAAAGGCTACTTATATAGTTGCAAAACCCCAAGTACCGTTGGGGTCCTCCTTATTACCCTACCTACTTACTTTATTATAAAAAATATTAATAGGAACACGGGGTTTCATCTTCATCGGACATCTCACAGTCCGAATCCCACTTGGATCTGAATCTGACGTAACCGTGTTGACCATATTCTACCTGAGGCAACTTATTTTCATCCGATTGTTCTCTTCGCGAAAACGGTTAAAAGCAAAATTGAACTCTTATGGTGTACTACGAGGCATTGACGTAGCACGACTTTTTGGACATTTGAGTCCGATAGCATATAATTGGTTGAAGGATATCGAGGTTGAGAAATGGACATTACATGCGGATGGAGGCAGGAGATGGGAGATGTTAATAACAAACAGCTCGGAGTCATTCAATGGTTTGCTAAAATCTGCTCGGGGACTGCCCGTTACTGCAATGGTGAGTGACTTTCAAGCAATTTGTGGAGCGGTTTGCCACTAGAACAGGACATGCCAAAGCCATATTAGCATATGGTAGGAAATTGATGCCAAAACCTGCACAAATGTTCAAGCATCATAGGAAAAAATGTGAGCTACTCAAGGTGAAAGAGTATAACTATGTTGAACGTATGTGTCCGGACAGGTTATTACCAAGGTCGGGGAGGAAACCTTCATAACGTTTATGAGAAAACGAGAACGTGTAGTTGTGGTAAGTGGCAATCATACCATATGCCGTGTCCTCATGCCATCAAGTGTTTCGACGCTATGGGAAAAACGGTATCCACTTATGTGGCATCCGCATACAACGTTGAAAGTTATCTTAAAGCATATGCCAGAGGTTTCTACCCACTTGGTGATCAGTCTTATTGGCCAAACGAGTCATTTTCAGTGATTGCTAACAAGGAGTATATTCGTAAAATGCGTGTTAACTCACGAACTCGGATTCCCAATCACATGGATATTCCGGATAGGACATACTCTCGAAGGTGCTCGATGTGTAAGGAATTTGGCCATGATAAGTGTTTGTGTAACCAACGGGTCCGTGGTGGTGCAAGTACCTCTCGTAGTGGAAGAACCTCTCATAGTGGAAGAGCCTCTCGTGGTTGAAGATTGTCTTGAATTATGAATATATTTTAATCCTTCATGATGTATTGGAGTTGCCTTGAATTATCAATGTATTCTAATTCTACTTGATGTATTCGAATTGTCTTGAATTATGACCGGCCAAAAAAAAAAAAAAAAACTCAAAAAAAATATCAACATATCCTTAAATCTTAATAATGTAATGCCTTGACTAAATAGTAAAACACTTAAATCAAATCCTTATAAAATAAATCACTTAAACCTAATTATAACAAGTTTCCAAACGAAACTTACTTCGGGGCACTTTACAACCCCTAAAACGACGATCCAAACGTTTAGTTATACTTGATGTATTGAGCCTACATTATTGTTTGCAAAAAAAGATATCAGGTTCTATGTAAAATATTGATATTCAATAGTTTTGAGATTTGGTCAAAGTATGAAAAAAACACGTGAATTTCAAAAATTTGAAATTATACAAAGTGTGGAAAATAAAACTAGAACCTTTTGTTTGCGCACAAAATTAGTGCGCAATAGGACTTTACTGTGACCGTCACAGTTAGTCCTTTTGCGCACTAATTTGTAAGCAAAAGATACTTTTGTCTCTTTTTTTTGTGTGTGAGTTATTTTGGATGAAAATCCCACTTTTGGGATTATTTAAATTGCATACTCAGTATAAATGCTTCAGTTTAGGAATGTCCGTGGTACGGTTTGAGTTCATTTTTGCTTAAAGAAACTAAATCAACTAAAACGGTTTCTTAATTTGAAAATCAAACAAAACCATAACAGGATAAATCAAATAAAACAAAACCTTACAGGATAAATTTTTCTGATTTTGATTTGGTCGGTTTTGCCGATTTGGTTTGGTCTTTGCGGTTATTTTATGATTTTACCCAACAACAAAAAAAAAAAAAATGACTTCATGATTTTACCAATTTAAAGAAATAAATGATCGAACTCAACCTACATCTAATTCATTTATTAGCATTGAAATGAAATTGAGCAAATATAGAGCAAAATAAATGATGATGATGCTATATTTTGAGATTTAATCCTCCTTTTCTGGTCTCACTATGGTAAGAAAAGTTTGTTGCAAAATCTGAATGAGTGTTCAACTGACAAGTGCGAAACAAATAAGATATATTGATATCAGATTACTGACCGTATTTCAATATATACAGCAAGAATTTAAATAGAACTTTAAGAAAAATGAATGTGACAAAATATAACAAAAGTTTATTTGAAATTTAAGTTTTAATTTTTATTTATTAGCGTAATGCTTTACCCAAATGATTGTTTTACGCAAATTCGGGTCTAATGTTTACTCATATGTATATTGTTTAACCTTACAAATAAAACTTTTAATTGTGGTCTAATTAAAGTTTACAATAACTGACAAATTTTTAGACCGTTGCCCAACGTTTTCCGAAATGCTCAAAAAAAATCTTTAAACTATCTACAAATTGCAAGCAAAATAAAATGAGGACCAATTATTAAACATCTGTCTCAAAAATGGACAACCGCGGAAAATTGTACTACCCAAAATTGGTCCCTTACGAGTGTTACTTACTCCAACCACAAGTGTTGCAGAATGCAGACACAGGTATAAATGCGAGTCTATCCAAGTCACTGACTGTTTACCACGCAAAATAAAAACTAAAAATGATATTTCCTTCTATAATAAGTTATAGCCAAAGAGTAGAAAACAATTTCTTTTATCCACTGATGTATTGCAGAGCTAAAGCATATATATATATATATATATATATATATATATATATATATATATATATATATATATATAATGGCCTCTTTATAATGCTTATCCTCTAAAATAACATTTTACTATAACGACTAAGATTTGCTTTGAACCAATTCTACATGTATATTATATTTATATGTTCACTGTAGCTGCAGTCACTATAGAAACCCAAAAAATATTCGGACAAACGATGTCATTATAAAAGGTTTTGATTTTATGTATTTAAAATCTATCTACATCTTCAAAAATATTATGACTGGTACTAGTATTAATTTTTTCCTAGAACTTAAGTGGAAAGCTTTCTTTTCTCCTTAATTACATGCCTGACATTCATTGATTCTTATAGTTGTATCAGAAGAAAATGGAAAAAGAACAAGGTAAAAAAATGTCTCAAGTGCTGCAATTAATACAAGATGAGGCATATTAGTGGATTTAATCAATCAAAAGTGAAAAAATAAGAAGGGAATGAATAACTTAACCTAAAAACTCCTTGAGAAGTCAAATCTTCTATTGAGTAAGAGAGGATACATTATTCCCAGTAGTAGTACTGGAAGAATTATTCTTATGATTATGCATCCATACTTTAAACACCTTTCTACTTACCCCTACTTCCCTGCAAAATCTTTCAGTCTCATTTTCTTCATCTTTCCTTTGTAGGGTCCACCCCAATTTCTCAGCAAATGCCAGCATTTTCCCCTTCTGATCTGCTGTGAACTTCGACCTAAACCTCTTCTTCCCGCTCCTCTCTGAAACCGCCGGCGACTCTTCAGTTGCCAGGCGGTAGTCAGCCGCGATGATTTCTCGGTCATCGCGGCTGCTGTTGTTGTTGTTGCTGTAGCTTGCACCGCAGGTGACTTTGCGGTGGAAGTTACGATGACAGCCACAGGCAGCGCAGTGTAAGCTGCTGCGGCCTCCAGGGGTAGTGTTGATGTCATCCAGAGTGAATTCTCCACAGCCATCAGTGGCATAACTGCCAAGGCTGGCTGCATGGTTCCTTAAGCACTCTCTGTAAATGTCATTTGATTTGTCTCCTTGCATATCTCTCTCTCTCTGTCTTGCCTCTCCGCTAGTCTTACAACATATGATAAGCATATATCTATATATGTATGTACATATATTCCCTCCGTTTCAATTTATGTGACATCATATGACTAGGCACAAAGTTTAAAAAAGGAAGACTTTTAAAATTTGTGGTAAAAAACAAATCTTAGATATTTGTGTGGCTGTAAATCATCTCATAAAGTTAAATTGTTTTTAAATATAGAAAGATAGCTTTTTTTAAAAGGCAAGTAATTATCGCGTAAATTGACACAGAGAGAGTATGTGATATGTCATACCTAGGTTTAAATTATGTGCACCGTCAGTGTAAAGAGAATTTACACCATCCAATTAAGATTCACTTATAATAATAGATAAATCTTAATATCAAGGTAGCTTAAAAGATAGAAGAATAAAATTGTGTTATGACCCGTTAAATTAACCTAATAATATAAAAATATGTAATACTATTACTGTATATAACTAACATACTTCCTCTGTCTTAATATATACAAGGATTGAAATATTTGGGTGGTCAAACAGTTTTCTTTTAACTACAATTTTCTCCAACTCTTTTCATATATTGTAAATTATTAATTATGTAGGTTTATAAAACATTTTATATAGTTCTCAAATATGTAAATCTTATTATAAAATATTCAAAGAATCAATGTTTGAAATTGAGTTAAAGAAAGAGACTTTGACTCCCAAAATAGGTCAAACCTCATCTAAATTGATACCGAGAGTTTAATTTTTAAATTATAACTAGTAGCCTCGTACATGGAAATGAAGGTGTCTTCAATTGAGCCAGTTTCCTCTCTTGTTGACTTCATTTATTTTGTTACAACTTTTTGCTCCTTTATAACATTTTAATTTGCGGACTATATAAGTCTCCATCTCCTTAATGTGCTAATTAGATGAATTTGGCCACAATACCGAAGAAGGGGTGCTTTTCTTTAGTTTTTCTTAGGAAGTTCCATGTATGGCGAGTGGTGAGAATGCTATGAAATAAGTAATACAGTCCTTTTTTGACCAAAAAAAAAAAAAATTGAAAATTATTTCTTAATACTTGATCGCCCAAATTGAGCATATTTTCTTATTAGATGTATGTATACTAGTGGGAAATTATTTATGAACACGACTTATTTACTCTTACTAGATAGGAAGCATCATTTACTTCAACTAACATGTAACTGTTGTTAGTTTTTAAATGCTCAATACAATATCATCAAAACACATTTCTCATGTCATATCCTATCTTCTGTTACATCATATGTAAATATATATGTTTTCATTACCAAATTAAAAGCTGACTGATTTAATTTAAGAAATAATTTCCAAAATTTTGCTGAAAGAAACACCAACTGCCTCAATTATGTCACTTCTCTTCCTCGTTAAAGTTTTCTTCATCAATTCTTCCATCATATATATCATCGTTTTAAGAGAAAAAGAAGACAACAGTGAGTCTATGACCGTATTAGAAAATATAGTCGATAAACGCGCATGTTCAAAATTTCTCTGAAAATTTCAGTACTACTTATACCCACCTATGGTAAAATTGTATATTCCGTTCAATATATTTAGTTACATAGAAGGACCAAACATATTTTAAAATGCCAGAGATTCGTGATTGCTTGTTAGCAATAGTATTTAGTTAATGACCTAATAAATTTAAGAGGTCGTAAAAGAAAAAGAATGTAGAAATTCTAATTTTTTGGCTTGTATGCTATACTCATATATCCCATTTTAGTACAATAAAACAAACACCTAGCAATAAAAATATATCTACTAAATATACTTGTCATTATTTAATACTCATATCCACGTTATAATCTTAGTATAACTTGTTCAATTAGTCCCAAGAAAAATAGAATAAATTCCTGAAATCGTCAATGGAGTTCATGGATTATTCAAATATAGGGAGGATTAAATTTGAGTTGTAGGCCTCTATGTTTAAGAGACAAGAGTAGTTATATGAGCTGTAAAACATTTTATGTTAATGTAGATGTAGTTCTCGTGCAATAGAGAAGAGGGACAAGTCGACAATTGACAGCGCAAGAAATCATTTTACCAACGTGACTATACGAAACAAAATCTTCATAATATCATTTTTAATAATGTAAGTATAGGATAATTCTTTTTCAATGCATGAGTCAGCTCTTTATCTTAGCAACATTAACGACTTCATGAATCTTGCTTAACTTTTGATGAAGCTAAGCCAAGTCTCACTAAATGTCATGGACCAACAATTAATCAACGTATCTTCATACTACTTAAACTGACTAAAAATTTAGGTTTCTATTAGACAATCTGCTTTATTTTCCTATTTCTGATAACCATCATAACTAAATATTTTAATTTGGATTATAAGAATCTTAATATGAGATGCAGTTAAGTTGGGTTGAACAATATTATGAATGGGGCCCTTTCACCCTTGGTTTGGGCACATCACATGAGCTGGTCAATACAAAGGGGATAGTTGCAAAATCAATGCATCTTGAGTGATAGTAATTAATTTAATGCTACAAGAACAATGGAGCCAGAGGGGTAAGAGAGTCAAGATTTGTCCTAGTTCATGAACACAAATATTCTGTCCAATGAACATGTCTATAGCTGACTTTACCCATATGGGGCAAAACAATCTTGTTTTTAAAAGGCAAAAGTCATAGATAGCCCTTTAAACTTTGCTATTATTTTTTCTGCAGAATGCTCGAGGATTGTACCTATTGGGTACCTAAACCAGTCCGAATTTGTACCACTTAGATACTTTTTTGATTATCAGCTACAATTATAGAGTGTGGGCAGTGCACTCGCGATGACGTGGAAGAATGTTAATTAGAAGATGACATGTGGCATTTTGGCCCACAATAATAATTAAAGGATGAATTATGAGAAAAGAAAAACTAATTTAAAAAGAAAAAAAAAAAACAATCACAGATAGAAAAATCATCAATCTACAATTAACCCACTTGGATTACAACAAGGAATGCCAAGATTTTTACCTATTTGAAGGATCACGACCGACCAAATAGAGTTGAATTGCAATGAACAAGTGTGTACAGAATTTAGGGTTTGAGACAAGAATTATTGAACTGACTTCAAAGATAGGGAAACGTAGACAGAGGGGGGAAAAAGACCGATCTTTTCTCTTTGGTATGGTAAGCAATCTTTTGTGCAATTGTGTATTTGCCAAATCTGATCAGTTGACTACCAATTTACCACTATGGAATATGCGCTTAAAAAATCAAATTTCTTGTTCTCTCTTCTTTTTTTCTTTTTGGTTTCTATTAGATTTGATTATTTCTTTTCTTTTCTTGGCTGTAAAATTCTTTTTATAATTTTTAGTATAGCTCTTCTTTCCCAATAATTCACCCTCCACCAGCCGCCCATTGTCGTTCCCCTACCCCGTTGCCGTCCCTTTAAACCCGTCATTTTCCGTCTCTGTTTTTCTTCGTTTGATTTTTAAATGAGATTGTTTTGTGGTTATCGTTCATTATTTTCGAGCAAACGAGAGAGAGAGAAAAAAAAGTGGTGGCGGTCTCCATATTTTCCGTCGAACAAGATAACAACGGTGGATAATTATTGGATTCAAAGAAAAAGGAGGAGGAGATGGTGGTGTGGTGATGGTGATTTCCTGATCTAAAAAAAAAGATGAAAAGCTGGTTATTATTGGTGGTGGCATCAACAATGATGGTGGTAAACGACGTGAGGGTTGGTGGAGGAAATAATGACAAAAACTAACGAAGAAGAAGAGGTTTTTTTTAAAAATCAGCTAAAAGTATAACCTTTCACGCGCCTATGGTAAGTGCATCACACACATTTTGCCACCTCAGCAAAAAGTATCTAAGTGGTACAAATTCGGACTGGTTTAGGTACCCAATAGGTACAATCCTCGGTTTAGGTACCCCAGAGGAAAATGTAGCAAAGTTTAGGGGGCTATCTATGACTTTTGCCTTTTTAAAACTTCTATAAAATATAATTGTCCTAAAATCCTTGTTTATGCCAAGGTAAAAACATGGAATTAATTCCATTTCTGACCTTGTGGGGTGTAAGTATTTAATAGTACAACATTAATTTAGTGTAGTTGTGGAAGAAGGGGGGGGGGGGGGCGGACCGTGAACAGTATGGGATAACCTCAATAATGCACTTTGGGAATATGCAGAGAAATAATCATAGAGGACCAACAAGTCCTTTTTGTACTTTTGTCTACTTATATGAGAAAACTTATTCATATTCAGAATAGAGAACATGTTTGGGGTGTGGCCTCAAGTATTTGTTTATGTGACATACAAAGTAGGATGAGTCGATGTCTTAGCGAGGATATGTGTTATATATTTAGTGGTTAGTGTAAATATCAATTTGATTAAGCTTTTATCTGATTATGGACACTGGGAAAATAGGTTTTAGTGTATCACTTTTTCAAACACTACGTTTTAGTGCATTTGCATTTTTAAAAGCATGTCCACCCGACATATAATGAAGTATAATTGCACAGATAAATAACATTTTTTTTTCATTATTCAAGTACAGTTAGGCTGAGAGTTATAAAAAAAAAAAAGAAAAAAAAAAAGTAATTGCGAAAAGCAAACGGAAAAGGATCATATTTGCCCTTGCACTTTCGTAAATTAGTTATTACCTTCCATTTAAGTTATCAAGTGTACATGCCCTCACCGTTACCCTTTTAACACAAATACCTCTACCCCTAATGGACCACTCGGACCATCACCTAAATATAGAAACATGGAGGCCATCTAATTGTCACCTCATATCCAAAATTTAGAGCCCATTTACCGGATCCAAAAACTCAAAATATTTTCTTACATCAAGCCTAATAGAGCTCTCTTCTTCATCCAATCCAAGAATTGATGAAGCTCTTATCCTTCTATTTATCTTATCCTTCTATTTATTGTAGTCGTTGTATAATTTAAGCCTTATTTTTAATGTCGGGAATGAAGCAAGTTGCACATAGTAGTGAGCAATTTCCAAGTACACTACACTAGCAAAACATAAAAGTTACTAATTGCTATGTTAGCTAAAAGACTAACCTAAAACTAAAATAGAAGCAACTGACAAAAAAAAAAAAAAAGAAGAAGAAAAGGATATGTAGTAAATGTCACAAAATTTTGAACATAAAAATTGATTCTTGTTTCAATTAACTTGTAGATCTAAAACAAAAATGAACTTTTTGACATTTCTTTGATGTTGAAACATCAAATTGTCTCTTTTCTTCATTAAATAACATAAAGGATTTAAAAATGTTCGATAAAATATTAATATGAAAAAGATAAACCAAAAAAGGAGGAAATACAGGAAAGATGAAGAAAATCAACTATTTCAAAAAAAAAAAAAAAAAAAAAAAAAAAAATTACCAAGTGCCTGATTCGAGTACCACCAAATTTTCTTCTAGTTTGAACTCGCTTGCATTTAACAAATATATATTTGGGTCGTCTCCATATATGTAGCCCTTGCCACTAGCTTTTGACTATAGGTGCCGTTTGGACATGATTTGAAATTATAGTTTGAAACTCCGAATCATGTTTTTTTGGATGATTTTGGGATTTCATCCCATGGTTTGAAACCATGAGATGAAATCGCATATCCAAACGCTGATTTCAAATCATGGTTTCAAATCGCATGTCCAAACGCCTACTATATATGTATGTGTTTAGCATGCTACACTTGAAGAGCTTATAAGTTAACGTTTATATTTCTAGAGTTTCACAAATATAGATTTTTGACATTTTTGTTCAATTTTTTGCATTGGTTCCGTTTTTATAACAAAAAATTGCGCGGATTGCCCTTCATATGGACTAGTCTTTGATTTTTGTCCTCGAATTGCTGGTCTTTAATTTTTGTCCCCACTTCTCATTTAATGAAAATTTGTTGGCCAAAAGTATCCTTATTCGCGGGTCTATGAAACTAGAGATTCTGTGTTCGAACCCCCGCAGAGTAAAAGAAAACAATTTCGAAAGACAAGATTTTCATAGAAACTATGACTATTCGGGGAAAAGTTATGCCTTAAGGCATAATTTCTATGTAGTTAGAAACTATGCCTTAAAACATAATGCTGTAGGATAACTTAATTTCTACAGAAATATGCTGGACAAGGCATAGTTCCTATGTAACTTAATTTCTACGGAACTATGCTGGACAAGGCATTGTTTCTATGTTTTGTAGAAATTAAGTTATACCACAAAACTATGCCGGAAAAGGAATTATGCCTTAAGGCATAACTTTGTCCGGATAGGCATAATTTCTATGAAAACCTTGCCTTGTGAATTTTTTTTTTTTTTTACTCTGCTGGAGTTTGAACCCATAATGTTAGAGATATTTTCGACCATTTTTTTTTTATTACTTAAAGTGCCAAACGCCAAAAATTAAAGACCAGCGATATGAGGGGAAAAAGTTAAAGACCACCCCCGAAATAGGGCATTTGAATAAAAACTAATTTGCATTTTTTAATGCGAAATTTGGATGGATTAGAAATGATGGACCTTGATCAAGCCCATATTCCCTAGTTGGTTGGATGAACAAATGCCTATTAACCCGAGAATTAAGGCTCAGTGAGCATTGAAGGGATTGAGTTGAAATAGCTAGAGCCCATCAAATAGCAGGAAACATGGCCCAGGGAGAAGAGAGAGTGTGATAGTGCTAAGATGGGCTTTCGACTTTCTTTATCGGTTCTGTTTAATAGATAGTTTCCTTAGGTTCTAAAATTTCGGGAGGGGTCGTCTAGCGGGCAATTCGCAGAATTGCCCTTCTTTTCAAAATTGGTCTTTAAATTTCTCTCATATTTGAAATCTTTAAATTTTCTTCGGCTAACATCCATGGTTCAGGTTCGAACCCACGCGCGGTCAAAATTTTAAAAAAAATTCGCAAGGCGAGTTTAAATTTATTTATAGGACCAAGATACTTATGCCTTGTGGGTGACTTGGATAAGTATCTTTGAGTCCGCATAACTTTGATAATTCCTTCACAAAGTTATGCCGTCCGGATAAAAGTTTGCCCATTAGAAGTATGCCCCACCGCATAACTTTATGAAGGAATTATCAAAGTTATCTTGACCGATATACATTTATGCCTTATGTATGTATTTGGCATAAGTATCCGAGTCCGATAACTTTGATAATTCCTTCACAAAGTTATGCCGGTCCCATAAAAGTTCACAAGACTTAGTAGGAAATATGTTCCTCCGATTCAATGCAAATTTGGTCTTTCGCCGATTACAAAACAAATCGTGGTAGTATACGAATCATTTCCATTTTATATAAGTGTTCAAGCACTTGACGGGGGGAAAGAGTAAACTTATGCCACAAGAGTAGAAATAAACAAAATTTAGATCATATGTTACGTGTTTGAGGCCAAAAGCTCACATTCTGTCGCAATATTTATCTTTCGCCTTTACGAAAAATAGAAGAAGGAAAATATATTCGATAAATATGAAACAACAATAGAAAACGATAGATAATATAAAAAGTATGCCCCCACCGCATAACTTTGTGAAGGAATTATCAAAAGTTATCTTGGGACCCGATACTTGTCTGCCTTACGGGCGCACTTGGCATAAGTATGTCGGTCCGCATAACTTTGATAATTCCTTCACAAAGTTATCGCGGTCCGATAAAAGTTTGCCCATTAAAAGTATGCTCCACCGCATAACTTTGTGAAGAAATTATCAAAGTTATACGCGACCCAGATACTTATGCCAAGTCTCGCCCATAAGGCATGAGTATGCCGGTCCGCATAAAATTTGTAATTCCTTAACAAAAGTATCAAGGTCCGTCATACACGCGACCCAAATCTTGTCTTGCGATTTTTTTTTTTAATTTATGCTTGAGCGGGGGTTCGAACTCGAACCTCATGATTTAAGGAAAGCTCAAAGTTGCAATACAAAGGGCAAAAAATTAAAGACCAAAGAATACGAGGCATAATTTAAAGTTACGAATATGAGGGGCAAAATTTAAAGACCACCCCAAAAAAAGGGCACTCCGCGCAAAAAAAAGTCGTCTAGCACGTAATAAGGCCCACGAATAAGAGATGAGTGTGATTTCAACAATAGATAGTCTTAAATGGGCTCTTGGTATATGAACACCAATATACAAGTATTTATTGGCAATTTGGCATATTCTTGGCCAATTATTAGATTTAGCAATTGAAATCCCTCCGCCGCCCCCCCCCCCCCCCCACCCATCAAAACAAAAAAAAAAAGTACTATTGTATAGCCATCTTCAATTATAAACGACAATTTAACAGGAGGGTCAATATTCCCTTCCTTATTTCACGCTTAATAAAACGTATTCATTCAAAAAATTCCAACTAAACACCAAAAATGGAGTCTTCTATTCTTGAGTAAAAGATGACGAGGAGGGTGCATCTCTGTTGTGGAATTGAACGGGTGTGAGTGCGAATTGAACGGGTGTGAGTGGGTATGGTTGAAATTGGTTTGAAACACCAATATTAAAAAAAAATAAAAAAAAAATAGGAAGATTAGAGATGATTTGGATTGGTTTGGAGTCCTAAACCAGACCCAGAAAATGCCACTGTGAAGTGTGTATCACATTGTATATCGTATATACCACTATCTTCATGGACGTCACCACGACATTATCGTGTCCAAACACCTCAAAAATTGATATTCAAGCTCCTTAAACGTTGTTAACAAAATCCAATCTTGCCCTAACAAAATCACGGTCACTATCTACATGAATAGATAAAGATTTGACAACTTCTTTGAGATATGCTTCTTTACCAAAGATTTTCTGGAAGTTGAAGACAAAATCTTTGACAAATAAAAAAAAAACACTCAAATTTTTTAACGATTTTAACCTAATTTTTTTAATATAATGATAGAGAATTTGGGAAGATGATTTGAAATTTAGGAAACGTAATTGGATAATATCTATGGAAGACAAAGGGCGGGAATTCGAGCTTTAAAAGTATTCTCCAACGGAATTCTTTTTCTACAATTCCATTTATGTTAGAAAAAGTAGTAAATTATTTCTATCATTTTTACTTTATTTGATAGTGTTCGCTTATTGAGAATTTAATTTACTTTTAAAACTAACTCAGATTATATCAACTTAAAATTAGTTGAAATTTGAAAATCAGAAATCTACTTGAAAATTAGTACAATAATTAGTATTTTTTTCTCACATTGGAATAGTAAAGAAAATAATTCATTTTCCAAATTCACGTAATTTAAATTGGAGGCCAAAGTGTCAAACTTTACGGGAGCATAACCGTTTAAACAGTATCAAAATAGATATCGAGGCTAATATTGCTTAAAAACTTATAACTCCTCTTGAAGAATGAAAAATTGCTAATAATTTTTTCTTCCTCGAAAACATTATCGGAATTAACCTACTCCGAATACATATTAAAGAAAATTTTATGCGTACTCAAAGACCATATTGAACCTTGCATCAATTCTTGTCACTCTGCCCAAATGGGATTCAATTGATTAGAAGCATTCATAGTTTTCATTCATTTGTTATCATCTAAAAGATAGAGCTGATTGAAAACCAAATTAATCTCCTTTCTAGTCTAATCTAAACCTCTTTGGACATATAGCACTGAAAAAGCTAAATTTGAAGCATTCATTTTCATAAAGTCCATTTCACAGTTCCTTCAGGAACTACGTCAACGTAACATCTAACATGTAGAAGCATGATCTATTCAATGAACGGGTCAAAATATATTTCAAAATTTTATTAAGAAGATCAAGGGAAATGCATAAATATAATTTATAGGTTTTCCCTTCGACCAAAATTAAGGGGGAAAAAAAAGAGGTCTGGTTGTCCAAATACAAAGATCTACATTTCTAATATTCAGTGAAAATCTGTAAATTGAATTTCAATTTTCTAAAGTTAGAACTAATTAAATTGTTGTTAGTTACTTTAAAAATACGTAATGCAAATTCAATTATCTCACTCGTAATTAGTAGTGGAGATCATATGAATTAAACTCTCACCACTTGATTATGACCATGTTAAGAGAAATTGAAACATAAATTTTTAAAAATAAAAAACTGCCCAGAAAATCGTCTAGGTAGACGACTCTGAAATGCCGAAAAATAATGTTGGTAAAGCAAAGCGGTGAACATTGCTTTTCGAGTCATTTTCAATGTCTCAATAGTCAATATGTGTTTTAAAGGATTATTCTGATATTCATTCTTATCCTTTATTAATTCGAGTAATCACAAGCTTTCTAATAAAAATATTTGAAAAATGTTTGATTAGGTAATGGTGAAAGAAAACTGTTTTGAGTTCCCAATAGCAACAGCGCTATTATATTCTTTAGAAGGAGTACTATCTACTAATAACGTATCGGACTCCTAACAGGCCAGGTAGAAGTATGATCAGACATATTTACATTCAACTCTCGGTGAGGCATGAACCAGTGGTATGGAAATATATGATGTTCTAAAATGATGCGAGGCCAAAAGCTATATTTACTATGTGGACAGGAGCGGTTCAACGAAATTGGGGGCCTAAATCCAAATCTTAGTGAGAGCCCTTGAGCTTTTTTTTTTTTGAATAAAAAAACTACATATATATTTTTATTTGAAATTTGTTTTTCTAGCTTTTGAGATGCAAAATTATGAATAATATTTTTATAACTGATTTTTCCTAACAACCATTGTCAATTGATAAAATAGCTGAAATAATAAATTTGAGATTAAAAAAAATGACAAAGAATTAAAGTAATAGAACCTGATTAAAAAAAAAATTGGTAAGTTGATACCAAAACTAATTTTTGGTGCTTCAATATACTTTCTTCTACGCTTGATCCTTGAAAACCTGAAAGACAAATAAAAAAAAAATACAATTATTAGTTTATATTCAATACTCTATCAGAGCTTAAGTTTTGATGAAGAAGGTAAAGAAAATAAAATAATGTAATTATACTTCTGCTTGTCAGAATATAATTATGTAGAAAAAAAAAAGTTTGCTTCCATAGCATGTAATGTCCATTAAAAAAGGTATATACTCTTGCCAAAAAGACTATTCATCACTACTAAAGCAAAAGTTTTCTTTCTTTTTTCATAAAAGATTGTAATACCTCTTAAACATTATATGGTCAACTTTTCCGAAAAAATAAATAAGTACATCAACCAATTTGTAGTAAAAAGTGGGGCCCAATACTTGGGGACCTAAAGCCTTGGCCTTACCATTAAGCCGGCTGTGTGTGGATTCACTTCCAAGGGAGGATGCTCATGGCTGATAGGTTATTAAAATGGGGGATGAATGTAGAACAAACAGGCGCACTTTGCAAAGATACTGTTGAAAACAATGACCATTTATTTGTCTCATGTAGTTACACTTTCAGACTGTGGGTTAAAATTCTACATCGGATCAATATACCAGTCACTACTACTGGTACGTGGGATCACTATGTGCACTGGGCAATCACCAATGGGAAAGGGAGATCGCAAAGAGCTAGATTGTTCAGAATAGTATATGCCGAAGTCATCCATGCTGTTTGGATAGAGAGAAATCAGAGGGTCTTTGAAAAAAGAAGCAGACAAGTGAAGAGTGTTGCAAGAGAACTTACCTATGTTTGCAATGTCAGAGCTGCGCCTGGGATTCAAATGCTAATTGAAGGAATTTTTTTTTTTTTTTTTTTTTTTTTTTTACTTTATTGAACTGTAGCTGTTAATATAGGTTGTGTATGCAGTTTACTTGGTAGTGCAATTATTTTATATTAACACTATATGTGATACAAGATTATTTATATGATACATAAAGCATGCATGTCGTCTAATTAAATGAGAACTTAATAATAGGAAAAATTAATAAGGTGCCTGAAAAGTAGCAGATTATACACATGAATATTTGTGATCAGTGTATATCTGTGTATATTGTATTATGATGAACTCATTGTTAATCACTGATGTAGTACAGTGATCGAGTAATGGAGGGGTTATTCTTATTCATCCTCTCAACCATGTGATCTAGTAGATCATTATATACAAGTGATGTACTCAAGTGTATACAGCTGTATACAGCTGTGATCCAGCCTCCACTTCCTCTCTAACTAACTAACTAACTCTCCAACCAACTCTAACTACTTAACTGATTTTCCCTCCATCTAACTAACCTTTATTTGATCCTAACTACCACTGTCACGTGTATGTTGCTGCCTTCAAGCTCCCCTCAAGCTGGAGGGTGAGAAGACATCTAACACACCTAGCTTGGATAAGAGAGAGTAGTGTTGGGTAGTTCCAAGTCCCTTTGTAAGCAAGTCAGCCAGCTGAACTTTGGTGTTGACATAGGTAGGTTGAATGAGCCCATTCTTGATTTTTTCTCTGACAAAATGGCAGTCTATGTCTATATGCTTGGTCCTCTCATGGAATATAGGATTAGCAGCAATTTGAATTGCTGCTTTGCTATCACAGTGCAGTGTCACAGGTGTCACTACTGCCTCATTTAATTCCCTCAATACTCCTATGATCCAAATGATTTCTGAAACTGCTCCAGCCATGCTTCTATATTCAGCTTCTGCTGAACTTCTGCTGACTGTTTGTTGTTTCTTGGACTTCCAAGAGATTAATGAATCTCCTAGCTTGATCACATATCCTGTGACTGATCTTCTTGTGTTGGGACATGATGCCCAATCTGAGTCACAGTAAGCTGTAAGTTGTGTAGTTGAGTTCCTTGACAATAGAATTCCCAGTCCTGGTGACCCTTTGATGTATCTGACCAGCCTTAAGGCAGCTTCCCAATGTGACAACTTTGGTTGTTGCATAAACTGGCTCAACAGCTGTACTGCAAAGCTAATATCAGGCCTTGTAATGGTCAGATATAGTAGTCTCCCAATAAGCCTTTGATATGCATTTGTGTCTGAGTATAAAGGGTCATCAGTTTTGCCTTCATGTTCATCATAGGCAACAGTGGTCAACTTCACATTGACTTCTAGAGGGGTGTTGACTGGTTTAGAGCCACTTAGCCCAGTATCTGAAATTAGTTGAAGTGCATACTTCCTTTGATTCAGCAGGATCCCTTGGTTGGATCTGAGCACCTCAATGCCAAGAAAATACTTGAGGTCTCCAAGGTCCTTCATTTTAAAGTTTTGGTTCAATGATGCCTTTGCTTCCATCAGTAATCTACTGCTATTTCCAGTTATGAGTAGATCATCCACATATACTAGGATGATTGCAATGTCTGCCCCTTCCTTCTTGGTAAATAATGAATGATCATAAGCACTCTGAGAATAGCCGGCCTTGAAGTAAAGGCCTCGTGAGTTTAAGATTCCATTGCCTAGATGCTTGTTTCAAGCCATAGAGGGACTTGGTTAGCTTGCAGACATACTCCCCCTGCCTCTGGAAACCCTGAGGCAAATCCATATAAACTTCTTCTGCCAAATCCCCTTGGAGGAAGGCATTATTGACATCCATCTGAAACAAGGGCCAAGAATGAGAGGCAGCCACTGCAATAACAGTCCTGACAGTGACCATCTTGGCCACTGGGGAAAAGGTATCATGGTAATCAAGACCTTCTTGTTGGTTGTAGCCTTTTGCAACCAACCTTGCCTTATACCTCTCAATATCACCATTAGCCTTGTATTTAATTTTATATACCCATTTTGAACCTATTGCCTTCTTGCCTGGTGGTAGAGGCACTACCTCCCAAGTGTGATTCTGTTCTAAGGCATCCACTTCAGCCTGCATGGCATCAATCCAATGTTGATGTTGAGAAGCATCCTTGAAATTTGTTGGTTCTGTGGCTGAAGAAACAGCACACAAGTAGGCTTGGCAAGCATGGGACAGACCTGCATATGAGAGACTGTGTGCCATAGGGTAGGAACATTTGTGAGGTGTAGGAGTGATATAGTCACTATGCCAGACTGGGGGTTTGATGACTGCGAAGTCTTTCTAGGAGGTGGTGGAGGTTCTTGAAGGGTAGGTGGAGATGGTTCCACATCAGGTGATGGTTCTGGTATAGGAGTAGGCAGATCAACTTCTTGATCCAGTACCTCTGATGAGTCTGCAACAGTAGGTAATTCAGCAGTAGTGGAGTGATTTGTAGTGGAAGGGTCAAGGTGGACATAGGCTGGTGAAGGATCAAGAGAGGAAGTCATATGGTTGATAGGTAGAAACATATCATCAGTTTCCACAGAGGCGGTTTTGAAAGGGAATACTGATTCTCTGAATGTAACATCTCTGCTGACAAAAAAAGATTTTGTGTGAAGGTCAAATAACCTATACCCCTTTTGTGTCTCTGAATAGCCCATTAAAACAGCCTCCCTAGCTCTAGGAGCAAATTTGTCTGATCTAGGTAACTCTGATGCAAATACCAAGCATCCAAAAACTCTTAAATGATCTATCTTTGCTACTTTGTTATAGAGTAGCTCATATGGTGATTTACCTTTCAAGACAGCAGTTGGTAGTTTGTTGATGAGATAAACAGCAGTCCTATCAATAGTGCCCTTTAAAAGTTATCCAAAAAATTATTTACCCGCCTTAGTTTATGGGCGATCTATCATCCTTTCAGGAAGGAGTACAGCTATAGTATTAGGTACAGGTTTGGAGGAACCTAATATTATTTACTTAAGACTCTGTATTATGTTTATGAAATTCATTAAATATGATAAATATTTAATTGCGAACTCAATAACTACAACGAGCTATGAATTCAATGATAAGTTCAAAATTCATAACTTTAATTCTGGCTCGGCATCCCTCCAAGGCGTGATTTTTACTTCGCAGTGTCATTATGTTTGTTCTAGCTTAGAAAAGATGGATCGATTAATAATGACAACATTGTAATAAAGCCAAAGCTGGTAAGATTATAAAATGTAAGTGAAAACAAATGGAGTATTTAATTGTGATGAAATTAAAGTATGGGGGCATGATGGGAGTTAGACTCTCAAAACACATGCAGCATCTCAAGAGAATGTTTCTGGCAATCATCTCTCCCAATTGCTCTACTTTTACTTCAATTTCTCTAATCATTTTGCTTCAACTAATTAATTAATCCCTCCCTATTATTATTGTACATAAAATCGGTCCCCTTCATCCCTATGCTGACACTTAACATATATCAATTCGAGTTTAAAATATAGGAGTACTTTTGTAAGCTTCGTATAACTTTTTATTTTATTAACATATTCTTTCTACTTTAGTTTGTTTCTTTCTCAAATTAAAATAAGAAACAACGAATATTTAGAGATATTTGACGGATCCAAAAATGTTCTTTCGACTGTTCTCTTCGTCACTCCGTGTCTAAAATCCTATTGTACGTTAGATTAATAGTTGTGATTTGTGCATAGCTTTAATTTACTGGTGGGTGTATTTTTTTTAAACCCCGCAGCCGCTAATCTTCGGGTGCAATGGGTAACCTGCTTATTGTGCAATAGCTTGCAAACCACACGAGATATGTAAACTGCATTGGTCAAGCCCGATGCGATGAGCTCTGACTGAGAACGCTGGTGAGATAAATCGATCATAAGTCTTCCATGTGGGAAAACACTGACCCAACTAACTGTTACGCAGGGCTGTCTCAACAAGATTGGGGGGCTAAGGCCAAACTTCAAAGAGAGGCCCTATTTTTTTTAAAGAAAAAATTATGATATATATATTTATTTAAAGTCTATTTTTTAGATTTTTTTTTAGATGCGAAGTCATTAATTATTATTTTAAAATCGTCAAGAACAATGCAAAGTTGTTAACAATTTTTTAAAATCAATTTATTCTAAAAAATATTCAAGTGACAATATAGCTAATCAATCACGTGACTAAAAAAATTCTTTTCTTTTTTTTTACAAAAATTGTTTACTCCCTTTATCTCAAGTTTTGTGACACAATTTGAATTTCGAGAGTCAAATTTATTATTTTTATCCTGAAGTCGGACATACAATCTTTAAGTTTATTGAAATACAATTTACATATTTAAAATTTACGTATAAAATTTTTATAAGTCACAATAATTTTTTAAACAAATTAGCAATAAAACATGATAAAAAATGGGGCCCCAAAAATTTGGGGGCCCAAGGCCATTGCCTTAGTGGCCTTGGCCTGGAGCCGGCCCTGCTGTTACGGGTCTGACGGATGTATTCTATTCACCATAAATATCAAATTTTGATTTAGGCTTAAAGTTAATTTATAAAAGTTCACTCCAATTTGGTTACAATTAAATTATGGTTTGTTGGGAGCGACCCCACTGCTTTTTGAGACCGGCACCACCAAACATGAGGCCACGTTTTCGGTGTCTGGAATGGAGAGTTACCCCTTCAATTTGCCTTTTAGATTTATTTTTTTAGAACTTGAATGAATGTTCTGTTGCCACGTGTCTCGATTAAATCTCTTCATAATTAAGCATCTCCCCGATTAAAATCACCATTAATAGGTATACTATATACTTAATCCGTGTTATATAATATTGGAATTAATAATGCAAGCATTAGTTATAATTTAGATTATAATACAAGTATTAAAAAGGGCATACAAAAGAATTAAATATGAAAGTTGCAATTAGTACGTCGTCTTACTTGTTGTATATATTCCTTGTAATTTGGTATGACAAAAAAAATGTTTTCGCGGATTAAGAAGAAAATAATTTCAAGGATCGTGTTCAAAAATTTGTAATAGTTGATAGTAGCAAAAACATGAATACACTAGGGAAATGCCTGCGCGACAATAATAAAGCTCATTAAACTCGTGAGATAATTTTTCCTGATATTCAAATAATAAGAATAAAATACATAAATTCATGTAAAAGCTTAAAAAGTTGATAAAAAGATACATTTAAAGTTTAACTTCTAGTGGTATGTGTGTGTAGGGTTAAAAATTATTTGGTCTGAATAATAAATATAAAGCATACAGGATTTGGCATTATTTTGTGCAAAGAAATTTGAATGAATGATTAGAGATATATTACTCTTGATTTATTTTGTCTTCTTTATATTCCCTACTTATAACAGTTGTTCTCAGATATAATCTCTTTTCTCAATATTGATTGATCTCTCTTATAATAACCAAATATCGCCTCTTCTATTTTTCTATCAGTTAAAAGTATAAAACCTTCAATGTCACGTATGACATTTATTATAGTCATCAAGAATAAAAATATTCAAATATGTCAAAAAGCACCGGACAATAAAAATAAAGCGAAGTGCAGTTTTCCAAATTTTTTCTTCTTCAAATAAATAGAAAAGCAACTACAGAATCCTAATATTGAAAAATTGAAAAGATAAGACAACAATATTATATATATAAAAAATTACATGTACATGTTTCTAAGTACTAATTTAATAAGTTATCAAGAGCTATCTATTATTAATTGTTAACTTTAGTATAACTGTATAAGTAATTTTTTGCCTTTTGTTATATTCTTGTTTCACATCATAGTGGACGAGTAAGGCTGGAAGATTACAGAGAGATAACAACAGTTATAAATTTCAAATACCTTTAATGAAAATCTTTCGTCACTGTTTAAGTTTGATTTAAGCTATATCATAGATATTCAAATTTAAGCCATATAGATATTAAACTATACTAAGAAGGAATTTGAATGAAAATTGTGTTCAATATTTTAATTGTCCAATGCCAAATAAAAAAGGCATAATACATAAACATGCCTTCAAACTTGGCCTCAGCTGGTAAGTATGCCCTCCAACTTTGGGTGTGCACAAGTAGACACCTCAACTTCTATAAAGTTGAATAAGTAAACACAAATGTTGATGTGGCACTGACGTGGCACATAAATTTTGGAGGCGCCACGTCATTGCTACATCATTGCCACATCAGCATTCGTGTTTACTTGTTCAACTTTATACAAGTTGAGGTGCCTACTTGTACACACCCAAAGTTGGAGGGCAGACTTACCAGCTGAGGCCAAGTTTAAGGGCCTATTTATGTAGTATGCCAATAAAAAACAATTACAGAGTAAGTAAACTTTCGGATAGGAAAAAAAACTAAGCAAATATATTTAAATGTAACACGTGAAAAGCATAGGTTCTTCTACGAGAGGAAATAGAGAAACAACACAACACCTTCAAGAGCATACTGAATTAAGAAACACCGAAAGTAGATGTAACGACCCGCTTGGTCGTTATGCGTGCGTTGACCATTCTACCTTGCTAGTACTTTTCTGAGGTTAGGAATGAGCGGACCTAAATAAATTGGGGGGTGTTTTATGTTGTGTTTTGTGACTTATAAGTGACTATGTGATGTGTTTTTAACTTGGTTTGTTGTTGGCTTATGTTCATAGGGCCTTAGAATGATTTTGAGAGACTAAGTATAAAAATGTGGACAAATTCGTGTTCCTTTGCCTAAAATTCAACGTCTTTGCCGGGAAGGATTTCCGCCGCCGTGGACCACCGGCGGGAGGGTCTCTCGGCGAAGGGTGAATTCTTCAAGGTCCCGCTAAAGCGAGGGCGGTTCTCGCTGCAGCGAAGCGGTGGCCGCTGCAGTGGTCCTCATTAAGTCAGAAACCCAAGTTAAATACCTTATTTCGACCCCACTTCTCACATAACTCCAAACACAGTTCCCAAGATCATAGAGGTGACTTTTTAAGGCTAGGGCACTATTCTCCATCGAAGGTAAGCCTTAATCACTAACTTTCTTCGCATAATGTTCTTATTCGATTCTTGTTTCAATCAAAGGACCTTTAATGGGAATTGAAGGGTAGAACACAAATACTAAGAAAATCCTACAATATTAATGGGTTATTATTTATTGTTGTTTAATCATCTAAGAGTAGATATTATCACTTCATAGCATGAGAATTGGATATTCAATGATGGAAAGTGGTTGTTGAGACCTAGGGTTCCAATAAAAATGAGAACTTCGGCTAAAACTAGATTTGTAGGGTTGAAATGATTAAAGAACCCATTGATTGATTCAATATGATGCTTGAGACTAGCATTAGGATCATTATGATGCTGAGGACAATTAACCCATTTGATTAGAGGTAGAATTGGTGGGGATGATGCAGTCCAAATTACCATGGTGACGACCCAAGTGTTCAAGCGGATGGGACCCAAATTGAAGCCCGAGAGGATGTGTATTGAAGCCCAAGATCTGCCCCACAGAAAGAACAAGTCTGGCAGCCCAAATTAGGACTTCTAGAAGCTCTAGTGTGAATATGATGGGCTGGTCTAATGTGAACAAAATTAGTACTTCTAGAATCTCTAGTGTGAACATGAGGGGCTGGTCTAATGTGAACGACGGAAGCTTCCCCTTTTGTGTTTTCTAGGCTTATTAAAGGTTATTTTGACTTTCATAATGTGTAGTGGCTTTCTAGGCTTCTAGGAGTATGCATTTTGTAGTCTTCTATGCACCTAGAAGACTACACTTTCATTTATTTCTTTTGACTAGTATATTTTAAGAATCTTTTTTTAAAGGTGCTTGTAATTCATTTGAAAGATACCTATCTTTGAATATTGAATATTATTGAAACCCTTTAGTCTTGAATGACTAGTGTTAATTTGGTGGAGTCCAAATTGAACAACCTCGGTTTGATCTAACAGTTTGCAAGAGATGGCTATTCTCTTGAGGATTGTTCGAATAGGATAGGTGCCTTTTAATCCTTTTGGGAGGTGGCTAAGGTAAGTTTCTCTTAGTTGTTGCCTAATTGTTATTCAAATTGTGTCTTCTTTCTATCTTTGTTATTTTTTCTTGCATCAGTAGTCATCGCAATTTTTTTTTTGTTAAGTTGATGATCCCTGACTTACTTAGAATTTTAATTCTAGACTTTGAACGTTTCGACGCTTTGAGGAAGGGAAAAGCTATTGCAGAGTGATTGCGTTGTTCCAGTTCGGCTTCGAGGTAGGTTACGATTTACTTGAGTTAGACTTTGATTAGTTAATTCTACATGTCGTAGAATCTATGGGAGAAAGCATGTCTAGGACTTTAGACATGGAGCTTGGGTGATTGTTGTTAGTTGTATGATTAAATTGTGTGAAGTGCTTCTCCATTGTTGAGGTTGATAAACTTGAATTGTATTCTTGATACCATTGCAAGGAAGATATTCATATATACCCTTCAGCGACTGATTGAGATAGCTTCATATTATATTATCATTGAGCAGAGTAGTTGTTAGTCTTATTGTGAATTGTGTTATTTGGTTATACTTCATTGATGTTGACTTGATACGTGTTCTTGAGTCATTCCTTGTGATTTGATTATTAGACGTTGTTGTTGATGATTGAGATGGAACATATATATCTTTTAAGGCACATTTGACAGGGGGTTACAATGTAGCCTAGTGTGAACTCGTGTCCGAGGTTCATTCTGGAACGAGTGGTACATGGACACCATGGGTCCCCTGCAGGTCATGGCTATTTGGGGAAAACATTACCATTCAGCATGTGTGTACAGATATGTGACAGAGATGGAACTTTATTGTTATTTTACTTCTTTTGGCTTAAGCATTGGTGTTTCATTGTTGATAATTGGTTACTTATTCTGAAAGTGGATTACTTGAGGATATTATTTGTGATACATGTTTGTTGTGCATGTTTGCCTATTTCATTTATTTTGTGTATGTATGCATGATATTAATCTTAGTCGGCCTATGATATCTACCAGTACGTGTTGTTTGTACTAACCTACACTTGCTGCACTTTTTTTTGTGAGTGCAGATTTTGAGCCAGAGACGTCCTCCAAACCTTGCATCTAGTTGAGGTTGTTCGTTACCAAGATCAGAGGGTGAGCTCTTATCCGTTCCATGCCGCCTGAAGATCCTTCTTTCAGATGTTCAATTTCATCCCAGAAATTATGTTTATTTTTAGACAAAAAGATCTCTTCTTCTAGACATTGTTGGTTAGAGTCCTTGTACGGTGACTTTCAGATTTTGAGGATGTAATAGCTAGATTTTCGCACTTGCTATTTAGTTTATTTTATTGTCAGACATTTTATTTCATTATTCCTAAGCAATGTTTATTAATTGGTTTAAGTAATTGGAATTGGCTTGATAATGAGTTAAGGGATTGGTTCACCCACTATAGGACTAGTGTGGGTGCCACTCATGTCTGTTTGGGACGTGACAGTCGAAAAGCATCCCCTTCACCCTTTTCGTGAAATTGAATTCTTTAAATATGTTCGGAAAAAAGTTCAAAGAGAAACGAGAAAATAAATCTAAGGTAGGATGATAGCGGAATAAAATACCATGAGATATGCATAGGTATTAATGATATGAACTAGGCAATCCACATGTAGTGTGTTCCATCTATACTTAAGATATAGTTTACATAAGCGGCCATTTTCTTAGCAATCAGCTTGGACAAACAGATCAGAGGCATGACTTGTATATAGAGAAAATGAATCATCATATATACTTACATGAAAAATCACAACTGCTTGCTCATGTACTCTTCAGTGACTAAAATGCTTCATGTAGAATATAATTTTGTAACTATACAATGAATGGAGTCATAGAATTAGTATTAAGTAATACTAACTGTAAGAAAGTTTTATTATATTATAAAAAGATGAGGCATTAGGGACTGCAACAGTGAGTTAGTTCGTCTCTCAATTGTTTGCTTTGCAACAGTTTTGACTTTTCATAGTGTTATAGTAGATCTATGCCAAACTGATGCCTCCTTTTGGAGTTTTTAAAACGTAATAACATAAGTAAAAGCAAAATAATGGGTAAGCAAAGCAAAAATTTGAGAAAATAGATAAATAGAAAATTTGGCTCTAGAAAGTGCCACGTCACCGGGTCTATTTCCTGCAATTTTATATATATATAGATAGATAGATAGATTGTAGATTTTACTATTAGGAGTACTTATGTGTATCAATGATTGAGAATAATCTAATTTGCAAGTATTTTAGAGCAACAGTACAACATGTTGCATTTAACAGTTACATTAAACTAAGACCCTTGTGTTAAGCAAGGCATATTGGCGCTTTCACATAACAGTAGAAAATCCTATTTAATTCATTGGCACCATGCAATTGAACTAATTCAATTTTTACTTATTCAATAAGACTGAGCGAATTTGCACCCTCAGCCAACCTATTTTAGTTTAAAAATTTCGAGTGGATGAATCAGAATCTTGAGAAATTATTCCATTTGTCTATCATTATAGACAATCCCAAATATTTTGCTTCTCTTTTTTTTTTTTTTTTTTTTTTTTATTTTTTTATATCATTACTTAAGTCCCATAGGTTTGATCCTATAGAATTTGATCAATTTTCTCATGAAAGGTACGAAATAAATCAGATTGATAAAAGCTCTCATTATATGAAGTCACGCTAAGATTATTTTGACGGTAAATACTTACTCATATCGAGTGTTTATGCCGATAAAATATATATATATATATATATATATATATATATATATATATATATATATCACTTAATTATAATTAAATGATAATTATACATATAAATGATACCTATAAATATAATTATTGGTGAATACTTATTAATATAAGTCAATTATATACTATGGATAGTAATCTTAAAGATAACTAGTTGATGTAAAGCGTCACTCATTTTTACTGTTGGATCATCGCATACTTCGTTATCTAGAGCCCGCTTGGCTTAGCATCGGGGCACAAAATTAAGAGAAAACATCACCTACTGCCCATCCAACCCAATCTTATTACAAGCCCATACCCCTTCTGAAAGTATTTTCGCTTATGCCCAGCCCATTGGAAAATAATTATCCGAACGTGTTCCCCTCCTAAGTCGCTCCTATGCTGCCCGACTAAGTCGCTCCTATGCGGCCCGACTAAGTCGCTTCTACAGCAGCCCAACTAACCCAAATCTGGCCTAATTGCTCTTCTTCACTTTGCCATGGTTTTTCATGCTTGCTTTTTTAGGGTGAGTTTTGAAATTGAAAAACGGAGAGTTGGTTGCATCAGATAACTTCCATTAACGGGTACATTGATTCTTATCCTTTTTTATTTTGTTTTATTTAATGGTTTATTTCATATAAGCTCCTAGTTTTACAGAGTTTTTAGCGAGAGTTGTTTCTAAAAAAATTCAAGATCGTTGTTTTTTATATTTTTCCCCATGTTTTTGGCTGTTTTTTAGTGTGTTGTTTTTTTTAGGGTTTTGTTGAATGTTTTTTATGGGTCGTATTACAACTCAATGGAGGGGCCATCGTCGATTTCTTACTTATGTTGTTGAATCTTTAGATGAAGATGAAGGTACAGAAGACTCTATTTCTTCAAGGATGTCGGCCCCAAATTTTTCATTGCACCTTGGTGAATAGCTGTCTGTTTCTATGGATAGCACTAAACTGAATCAGGGTGACCCAAAATCGAGTGATGACCCAAAACCCTGATGTTGACACCCAATTTTGTCCCTCTTTTATTCCAATTTATTTCCTCGGGCTTCTAAATTTATTGACAAGCTAAACACTTTATTTTCATCACTATTTCACTATCAACGTTAACTAGCATTATCTTATCACAAATTTCAAAACGGTTCGTCGTCATTTTATTTTCGGATTTTGTGCTCTTAAACTAATTATACTTTATCAAGTCTTCATTTTCTACATATTAATTTCACATAATATATATTGTACTGGTTGTTAAATTAGAAGCCTGGGAGTAATTAAATTAAAGGAGGAAAGGACCATGAAAGTTCAGCCAAATTAATGGCCCAATCCGTAAATAAATCAGCCCACAACAATATGTAGCCCACATTACCCACTTAACAGATCAGCCCACTTCATCCAAACCGACCCGACCCGACCCACTTATCATTTTCATCATCTACCCTAATCAAACAACAACAGCCGCACTCTCTCCTCTCCTTTCTCTCTCGTCTCCCTGCTCTCTTCCTCCCCCTCCATTTTTAGGCAAAGAGCTAAACCTCCTTTCAACAATGGCAGAATTGGACAGGCCCATTTTCGTGTAATACTCTGCACTCTCACCTTCCCAATTTCGTTGTCATCTTCTCACGCCCATCTTCATTTCCAGTAAAGCCCCAAATCCTCTTTCACTATCGCAGATCTCTGTCTACCTATTTGCATGCAACTCTCAAACATGGTCAACACAAGAGGCCAAGCCAACGTTTGGAAATCTGATCTTAGACAGAGAAAAACCAAAAAAAAGCATTTCAACCCGTGACTTTGCCTTTACAAAATTTTGAATTCAAAAGCCTGAAAAACCCGTGACACTTTTTTGGATTTTTTTCGAATTTGAAAATGAAATCCGAAAACCCTAATCCACAACTATAAATAGGAGCTTATAGCATTCATTTAAAAAAAAAGGATCAAGATTGCCTCACTCTAAAAAAGAACAAACAACGTATTTATTACTCTATTTCACTTCTCAGTTTGAAACTTTAGTTATTTTAATCGGGTTCGAGTTCGTCGGGTTCGAGCGTAGATTCGAGACTCGAAGCCTCACTTCACTGTACCCACAAAAGGTCGGTAAATCTCCCTTCGATATCTGTTTATTAGTAGCTTATGTGCTTGCCTATTCGTTTCATATGTTGATATGTTTCATTTGTTCGATAGTTAGCTGTTAGGTTGGTTTGATGTTTGTTAATGTTAACATATGACTACTGCCTTAGTTTGGTTAATTTGGAATTCTGTTTCTTGTCATGTTTGAATCGTGTCGTCGAAGCGTTATGAGGAGGTTTTACTTATGTGATTTGTATTCTGGGATGTTGTAAGAATCATATTCGTTTGTTTAGATTCAAGGTCATATTTCTGGTTGCGTATCACCTAAAGTATGAGTATTCGATAAATGTTTGTGAGTGTCCTATATGTTCTAGAATTTACTGGTCAAAACCTTATTCTGTGTTATGTAATAGGACAGTCTTAATTCATGCCTAGATTAATGTTTGGTATATCGAGTACCTACTTGCCTTCGCTTTATTTGGTTTCTTATTTTCATTCCTCTGCCCATCTATGTGTTCATATGAGTCTATCGTGTCCCATATGCTTAGTTTGGCTTTATATCCTACTGTTTTGGTTTACAAGTTTACATAGTTGAGCATTGTGATCTGGGTTCTGTTTTGATGTGCTTCGATTAGTATAAGTGTTCTTTAAACTAAAATGACTTCGGAAAGCCTATTGACACTTAGTTTTGCTCAGTTCTAACCTGTGGTGCATATGATTAAAAAATCTTTTTACTCAAAGTTGGCTTAAATGACTATCATATTGTTTGTTAATAGGAGTTAAGGCTCATTCGCTTCTAGAATAGGTCAGAAATAGTAAGATGAGCATGTTTAGGATTGGGCTTTAAGGCTATTTGAGGTAAAATTCAAGGCGCTTACCTCAACTGTGTTAAGATAGGTTATTTGTCAAAGTTTGAATGTTGACGCGATTATAGATCTGCTGGTATGTTCTATTTTACTGTTAAGAAGTAGTGGAATACTCCTAGCTTCTTCATCCTCTTCTTTCTTTGCATGACTTGGGGGAAGTTCCAAATCTCATCACTCAATGATCTTTCATGAGGTGAAGCAACTGTTGCTTAAGAGGGTTGAAGTTGCTGTTACAATTTGGGGTGTTTATTTTAAACGAAATAGCTACTGCTTTGCAAGAATATGCCTGCTGCCCGTCGTATTAATGTTTCTTGCTGCTACTGTTGTGATCTCTTGCTGCATTTTAATGGTCATTTCAACATAATAATTTGTGCATTTTGAAAGGTTCAGCTAGTCTGTTATGAATTGTGACTCTTTGTTGTTTGCTATGAAATATGGTTACTTTGATAAAACAAACGCTACCCTTTGAGGGGAAATTAGTCGCCTGTTGGTTTCGTTCTGTAAAAAGAATAGGTACTATATTCGATAGGCTTGCCATAACTGTGGTTGAAATGGTCACCACGTTTGGTATGTGTTGCTGTCCCTTACAGAAAACATTGGCTGCCCTTAGAGTAGATTATTGTTGCATTTTTTTTAGGCCGTTTGGTCTGCCCATGCTATCCCGTTAATCCCAATTTGTATTACATGATTTTGATGCTTGGCGAGTTCAGTATATCGACATGGAGTTTATAATACATTTGTTAGATTGAGTTTATATTTTCATATGTTTGACACTATCCATTGATCGTCTATTAATCCTTTTCTTTTCCTTTTTTATGCATGACCACCACGCGTGAGTCCGAGCGACTCGTCTCCTCCCGCATTCGATGTTGGGCCGAAGCCCAACGAAACATTTCCATCGAGTCAGCCCGTCAGCCATCCGAGTGATCATTAAAATTCACTGGGCCGAAGCCCAACAAGCATGAACAGTGCTTATCTTAAAATGGGTGGCCCATTTAAATCACTTTTTATTTTACTCTCTTATTTCATCTTTTATTTATGTATTTGATTGCAATTACATGACTAACACTTTCGTTGTTTTATTTGCTCAATTTAGATGAACTTTAGCAACTTAGTGGGACTTAGTTTAATAATGGGTAGTTAACATAAGGAAAATTAATAACTAATAATTAATACTACAAAGTCTCATTTTCTTCTTTTTATATTAAAGTTATTCATAGTACTCCTAATATTTATCTTTCTTAGAATAATTGACCTTTTAAATAGCATGACTACATATTTTGGGGCTAAAGAATCATGATTCATCTTTACTATCTTAAAACTTTCAAGACATCGCTAATATATAAATACTAATCCAAATATACTTTATAAACATTATTTTAAGATTTATTCAACTACGTATACTTTTAGTCTAATATAATCAAATAAAGTCAACAAAAGAAACTCATATCCTTTGTATCCTATTTATAATAAAACTAGATTTTAGTTGGTATTGTCACAGTAATACAATTGTATCTAAAATTCAAATTTGCTGAACTTCTTCTTAAAAGGTATTATCTATATTTTTACAAATCCTACTTTAAATAGCATTATTATATATTTACGTATAACTTTAGTAATACTCACAAATTATTTCTTAAATGCTATAAAATGATACATTTCCACTTAGCCTAATTAAATATAAGTTCGGTCGGTTAACCATTGTTAATGGGTCTTAAAGGGTGCCTAACACCTTCCCTTTAGACTAATTGAACCCTTACCTAGAATTTTGGTTTCGTAGACTTTAAAACAAATCAACTTTAGAAATAACTTTAATTACTTTAGGTGCCCTAATTCACCGTAATTAATTAGGTGGCGACTCCTGTACTTTAAATAACCCCGGAATTACCCGGATGTTGTAAACTATTTTGACCTTGGTTAAAATAGGGTATGACAGCTTGGCGACTGCGCTGGAGAATTACTTAGGTTCTAACCATAACGGACTTAGTTTAAATAGGCTTTATGTGTTACTTTATTTGTTGATTATTTATCGATGTTTTACATGCTATTAATACGTTTGTCTGATATAAACTATTTATATGTTACTGTTTTGATAAACTGTCATTCCGTTTCATTTTCTTCCACTCCTGGAAAATTCACACAAATTCACACACTTAAAACGGTTTCGCGGTTCGCGACCGTGCACTACTAAAAAACCTTTTTAGTCGGATTGATCTTGTGGATTTAGTCGATCGGCGGTGCGATCGTACCAAATTCTTTCCATTCCCAAGTTGTCCGCTTGGGGAAACCTTGCGTCATAGGAAGCCAACTCTTAGTCAGCCTAAGATAGAGCTAAACCAACACTCGTTATTAGGGGCATACATTTCATGACCTAGGAGGTTTAATACCCTTGGCGTATTAAATCCATTAGATGACTTTACCCAAAGTCAGTGGGTCCCGACCCCCAGTGACACTAATCATACTTCGTATGCATGTTTGAAGGGTAAGCTGTGCCTAAATATTGACTATTTACTTTAATTAATTAAACTTTAGGAGGAGGGATTAACTAACATTTTATGGCGGTATGGATTTGCGTTGGAGTACAACAAGTGACGGAGATCAAGGACATCACAAATGGAGGAAGTTAGACATAGGAAATTACATTTACTTTACTTAGATTAGGAAACTTTATGTTGTATTCATTTAATATGTAATAAATATTACATTTTGTACTTTATTTTGAGAAATAGAATTTGTTTAATTAATCAAAAGCAATGGAATGACATATTATGGCACACTTTACCCTTCAAACCAAACGTTAGGCCAGCATAAGCACAAAGAGGTCACATGCATATTAGGACGCGTTATTGTTTGATGTATCCATGTACATTTGTTTGACAACTTGTTTGACTTTATTTGGAGATTTATTTGCTACATAACTTGCTTGATTTTATGTGATCACAAAACTAATATCATTTGCATTGTTTATGTTTCCTTATTCCCAAAAGTTGATTCGTGTTGACACTAGAGCTGGCCGACCATCCTTACCGTACAAGATCAAAAATGTCATCATTACCTCGACGTACCTGGGTTGTGCAAGGAAAGGAAATCATCATGACGATCCCGGCCGCATCCGTTTCAATCGGTTTAGAAAACATTGTGATCTCTAGCGATCCTCCTGAGACTTCTGAACTCAGAACTACTATGCAACATGACGAGCATATCGCCCACCTGACTCAAGAAATTGAGGACCTGCGTAGCGAACTAAATCGGGTTGTAGACACCGACCAACTTATCCGTTACACTCCAAAGTCCACCTCTTTGAACCTAGAGCGTAGCACCAAATCCACCCCGTTTTCCATCACTTGAATCTCCAGTCCCTGAACACTTTCCTCCACAAAATACTGCACCCGCCAACAATAACTTTCCTCCACCAAATTCATCATCCGTCTATACCCCTTTTCAAAGTCAACCACCCACCCATATTACCTGTACTCCTCCACAAAATCAACCACCTACCTACAATACTTACGCTACTCCCAATCCACCACCCGTCAACCCACCAAATCAATCACAAGTTCACACTCCTTATATTCCGTTACCTACCAACACTAATCCACCACCTACAACTACTCCTCAAAACCCACCAAACCAACTACCTACAAACACCGCTTATAACACACCACCTCCAGTCCAAAACACTCCCACTGTCCAAACTTATCCAACCCAGCATATACAGGGGGCACATTTTGCCACTCCTAACACGCATTATGTTCCTCCGGTATATGCAGCGGAAACACAAGCTTATACCAACCCAGTGACAGTCAGGTTCCAGCCCGAAGTAGATCAATACGAGGAAATGGAGAAAGAAGCAAAAGCAAGGGCAGATGATATGTTGCTAAAAGAGATCCACAGTCTCAAAGAAGCAATGAGAAACCTTCAAGTTGCTGGGGGAACTAAGAGTGTAGAATATGAGGATCTGTGCGTTCAGCCTGATGTTGACTTACCTGTAGGCTACAAACCGCCAAAGTTTGATACTTTCGATGGAACTGGTGATCCTCATACACACTTAAGGGCTTATTGTGACAAGACAACGGTTGGAGTAGGTAGAGACGTAACATAAGGATGAAGCTATTCATCGGGAGCTTATCCGGTGAGGCCACTAATTGGTATACACACAGACGTTCGTAAATGGCGTGGTTGGAGTGACATGGCCCAAGACTTTATGGACCGATTCAGTTACAATACTGACATCACACCAGATAGAGTCTACATGACCAAGCTAACTAAGAAGTCAACTGAGTCATTCCGCGAGTATGCACTACGTTGGAGGTCGAGCGACCGGGGTTCGACCCCGATGAATGACGAGAGAAATGATCGCTACTTTCATTGAATGCCGTGGCATATTTTGTGAGAAAATGATGGGAATGATGGGACAAATTCACGAAGTTGTCCGAATGGGAGAAGCCTTAGAAGAAGGCATCAAATGCGGAAAAATTCGGGATCTTACAGCCTACAAAGCCGTAAACAAAGCCATTCAATGCGGATTTAGCCCTACTGGGCTTAAAAAGAAAAAAGAAGACGCCGATAGGTCATGAATGTCCAAGGACATAAGCCAAGCCAAGCTACTACATACTTTAACCATCCACAATCACCTTTCTACCCTTACCATTACGTTGAACCTTACCAAACTCCACTATCCCCTTACCCTGTCTACAACACCCAAGCAAATTACTACCAACCCCGAGCACCTCCACATCAAAATCCACGTCCATATCGACCGTTCAAGCTCCTACTTACCAAAATCGACCACACACACCCAAAACTCGTCCAAACACCGACACCAAAAACACCCGTAATTACACTCGGTTCGCCGAACCCTTGGCTCAATTATTCGAAAGATTGAAAAGCGACGGTGTGATACAACCGATAGAAGAAAAATTCCCGATCCTATTCCAAGATGGTTTGATGGTTCTAAACGTTGTGCATATCATTCGGGAGTTACCGGGCACGACACCGAGATTGCTACGGCCTCAAAAATAAAATTGAAGCCTTAATCAAAGAAGGAGCGATCCAACTTACCGGAGCTCGGCCCAACGTGGACAACAACCCTGCTACCGCTCAAAAAATGCCAACGTGAACATGATCACCGTTGAAAAAGATGGAGATTTGGGAAAGTCCATCATGACATCAACTTTTGTCTTCCCGCGGAACAATCCAAAAACAAGCACCCGGAAGATTTACGCCACAACTATTCACAACACCGAGACACCGACCATTCGAGGTGCCGAACCGGGAGAAATTCTAAAGAATCGGACTTGTACTCGTCCCCGGTTCGTAGAGTCTTGGTAGATTGAATCGTAGTGAACTTTTGGGATAGCACAATTTTAAAATTGAGGCTTAAATTGTGCCCTAAAACTTTTGTTGTTTTGCCTCATCTTTTGGAAGCTTAAATTGCAAAAACTATGAATGCATTTCTGATTTTCCTTAATCATCTATTATTATTTTCTACTTTATTTATCAAATCTGCCGACTCTATGATTGTGACATAAACAAATAGACAACATACATCCCGAGAGAGTAGCAAAGAAATTAGAGGACAAGACAAGATTCCATTTGAAAAAAAAAAAAAAAATAGCCGATAGGTGATGTCATAAGCCTGAAAGCTAGCTATCAGTCAAGGAAAATCAAAAGACGACATTAGATTAGACAACTTAGTTTGCAACCTTTCCTTTAAAACGTACGAACTACGCTGACCTGATTCCCATGGTGGGATACGTAGGCAGCCCACATAGGGTTCGGTTGCATTACAACAAAAGATCCAAAAATCCTTATTACCTAAGAATAACTATACATGGCCCGATTCCCTCGGCGGGATTCGTAGACTATCAATGGACGAGTCAGTCACATTTAGATAAAATCCAACAAACCTTTAGCCATTTACGTAACAGAACTACGCCGACCTGATTCCCTTGGTGGGATACGTAGGCAATCCACATCGGGTTCGGTCCCTTTATTAGAAAATTTCAAACCATTTCCACGTGTCCTACGAACTACGTTCTGACCTGATTCCTTTGGCAGGATACGTAAGCAACCTATATAAGGTTCGGTCACACCACAACATAAGTTCAGTACATCCTTCTGAGCTAGAACTGGGGCATATTTTGAAAGATTAGACAAGAATAGAGTTAGACATCAACAAGATTAACGCTACCAGACAGGAAATAGTATAGACAAATGATTTTTCAATTGTGTCACAATCTGAGGTTGGCAGAAATATTTTACAACTTATACACATACATTTACATATATATATTTCACAACTTATATACATATAATTACATTTCCTTATACATATACTTACAAATGAAATACTTTCTTTCAATTGTTTCACTACTGTTCATCTATCAAGGTTTGAACGGAGATCACAAGATCCAAACAAACAAGACGAATGGAGTGCCAAAAACGTCAAGCTTCGAGTCAACACGAATCAACTTCCCCCTCCCAAACTAAGAATTTTTCTTTGAGTGCAGGAACCTAAAATCGCGAGATCAACGGTCAAGTCCATCAATCATGGCCGAGAAGCCTGCCCTTAAAGCCAAGCGGCTTTATTTCCAACTTTATCTCTACTTTCATTCTTTATTACAATAACTCTATGACTTTATTAACAATTATACCATGTTTTGTAGGTTACTGCGAGATTGAAGATGAATTAAATCGAGGATTACGTGTCGCTGTTTGGCTTATCACGATACCGTCAACATCATCAGCCAAACGGCTATATTATCACTTTCCCCTCTCTTTTAAAGGAATCTACGTTCTTATCATTCACTGATGAAGCAGTGGCGGATAAAAATGTTGACAATGTTAAAAGAAAAGGGAAGGAAAAAGTAGCGCATGATGGTTTAGTTGTTGAGAATGTGAGGAAGAAAAGAAAAAATACCGTTGAATCACAAGATATTCCTTGTGAATCAATTCCTGAAACTTGACACCCAATACAGCCCATGCAACCCCTGAAAATGTTGAAGATATTAAGGTAACTTTTTTTGGAAAAAAAAATAATCTTTTGTTACCTTTGATTATCTATACTTTTATGCAAAATTTTGGTGAAATGGAAGTTGTATGTGAATACTCTGTGTGTTTTGAAGTAATGCAACTTTTTCTCCTCTGTGATACTCTAATAGTATATGATAGTAAGTGAGTATCATAGAGGATTTAGTAGTTTAAGCTATTTTAGTTGGCCCTTTATGATACCCTGTTAGTATATCTATATACTATTTGGCATCATATAGTACTGGGGGGAGGCATGATTCTATGATCCTTGGTATGTGTGTATGATCGAGTAATGAGGTTTGTTGTTTTGATGTAGTTTTTTTGTATAATCATTGTGTTTGTAGATTGAGGATTTTTATATAAAGAGAGATATTGACTATAAATCAAAGATTGAGTGCAACACGAACTGCAATATTGTTGGTGATTTGCATGACAAATTGTCGGCTAAGCAGCTTGCACTGTTTAGAGATACAGGTTTTGTGTATTTCTTGGACATGCCTCCAATTATGGTGCAAGAGCGAGTGTTGCAAAATCTTTTGATGAGAGAGGTGCATTGATTGGATGATGATGCATTGCATTTTGTGTTGGGTGCATTTTGTGGTGAGTGGTGCTACGCTGCATTTTGTGTTGGGTGAGTTTGGTCTTGTTACGGGATTAAAATGTAAAGGTGGTATATCTACCACGGTCAAATCAGTGGATAATTGGTTGGTGAAAAATTACTTTAAGAGTTCAACCAATGTGACATGGTGTCAGCTTGAGCAATTTTTTAATAAAAAAAGTTGGAGGTCCTATGCTAACGCTGTGAATATTGCAGTTTTGTACTTTGTAAACACGTTCTTGTTTCCTACGAAGAAGACCAAAGTTGTTGATATGGCGTACTTTGATTTGGTCGAGAGTGATGAGTTCAATAACTATCTATAGGCGATAGACGTGTTTAATGCGACTATTAAATCGTGCTTGAACAAGTACAGGACAAAGCCTTCTTTTTATCGACACAGAGGATTTCCTATTTCATTACAGATCTGGTTGTACGAGTGTTGCCCAACTTTGGGAATTCGTTTTGCCGAGCATGCTTTTGTCCTGACCCCTCATATTCTAAACTAGAAGATAGATAAAAGTTTAAGCCACGATTATATGTGTTTGCGGATATTTGGCTTACAACCTGATGAGGTATTCTAGTTCTATACATGTTAGATATTTATTACGTTTGATGTTATAATTTTGTGTAAGATTTTTAATTTTTTTGTTAACTATAATTGCAGTCAAGGAATGTCTTTCCAACCGAGGACTAGAGGTTGGTATTAGACTTAGAAGGATTACTATTTGAAATTGCCCCTGAGCCTTCTCAAAGTCAACGTTTTAGCGATGGATTCTTTTGCACGCAAGTGCTAACGAGAGATATGCGTCAGAGTAGTCGTGTTGATGGTGAATCTAGCAATGCTTATTTGAAAAAGGAGTTAGAGGCGTTTCGGCTTCATGTTGATTCAAAGTTTCGAGAGATCCTTGAAGCTATTGGGAATCTGAACAAGAAAGTAGATGCAAATCCTGATTTGCCAGTATTGTTCATTTTTCTTTTTTTAGTTTTTAGCTAGCGTGGGTTCTGTACAAATTTTTTTTCTTTATAATACTTTGGCAGTATATAGAGGATTGAGCCTTTTATCCTCTATGATGCCCTAATGGTATATAACTATACTAACATGGCATAATAGAGGATTGAACCTTCATCCCATAAGATGCCACTATGGTATCTAAATATACTGATAGGGCATCATAGAGGATTGACCCTTCATCATTTATGATGCCCCCATATCAATCCTATATGATACCCCATGGTATATAAATATACTGACAGGGGCATCATAGATGATTTGATTATGGTATATAGAGTATTGAGCCTTTTCATCCTCTATGATGCCCCCATGGTATATAAGTATACTGACAGGGCATCATAAAGGATAAAAGGTTCGTATGTGATACTTCACTTGGTAAATATGATATACTGCCAGAATTAACCCTGTTAATATATTTTTATATACTATGTGCGTATCATAGAGTAGTTAGCAGTTGACTTATTGAAGTAATGAATTGTTGATCCTCAATGATGCCCAGTATACTTATAAACCATATTGGTATCATATAGGATTTTCTTAGAAGTGTTTGTGTGTTCAATGCCTTGTCAGTCTATTTTTAAGAATTTTTTATATTTTTCCATTTTGTACACAGGAGAAGAAGAAGGATGAATGTGCTTACTAGCAGTAGGACACATATAGATTTTACTGATTTGGATATGGATTTCAAGAAACATGTGGGTGATGTTCGAGGGGGTGATGACACTCTGAAAGATGGTGTAGGTGGTGTTGACACTGCGAGTGTTGGCAAGGAGACGGTGAAGAAATCGATTCTTATAATGGGTTTGTTTTTGTCTCCACGAGGGAGTCGGCTATTGCTGCCATCATAAAGAATTACAACAAGAATAAAAAAAGGTGAAAATGAGCATACAACTGAGTTGAAATTAGATCCTGCAAATTTGTTGGATGATGATCATTTTCCGCATTTGAGTGAGTCTGAAATAGCAGCGATCACACAAGGTGCTAAAATTGGTGCTGCTGATGTAAGTAAAGTGATAGAAGATGATCAATCTACCAAAGATGCTTGTCCAGAGACCGTTTCCGCTGACGCAGCTGTAGATAATCAAGTTAGAGAAGTTGTGTTACCTCATGGAGAAGGTGTTGTTGATAAGGGCACATATGCTGCTAATGAGTCTGCTGTTTCCGCAGCGAGGGGAGATAATGTTGCGCAGCCTCAAGTTGGTCATCTGGCAGTGGAGGTTCCTGCCAAGTTAAAGGAAGCTGTTAAAGATTCTAAAGTTGATCCGTCTGGGGTATAAGGTGGTGTTAATGATTCTGAAAAAGAAGCCCTGTGTTTATGATTCCGCCAAGCACCTCCGTAGAGGAGATAGGTAATTAGGATACAACACATGTAGTATCTCGGAGGGGTAGGGCAAGACGGCCAGCTAAGGCAAAACAGTCACCATTTGTGGCTTGGTTCTGGCCTTAGCGATGTGGGTGAAACGCCGCCGAAGTATGTAAAAGGCAGGTCTCCGTTGATTTTGAATATAACAATGCATGTTGAGTATAGCTTTATATAGAAGTTCTCAGAGTTCGTTGATAAAGATATGATCATGCGCCCGTATGTATTCAGTTCTTATGTCTGTTATGGTTGTTAGTTTTTTCTTATAGTTTGTGTTGTTTTGAAATTGGTGGTTTTGTATGTTGTTAAAGGGGTAGTGTTGATGTTTATATTGTCGATGATGACTATCTGGAGCCGGGGTTCAATTTTGAAGTTTTAACAGTTCGTACTAAGATGTGGTTCCACATGTTAAACTATCCTGGCAGTCCAATATCATGTGATATATATGTATTGGATGTGTAATTTTCTTTTTTACTCTATCAGTTTGAATAAGTGGTTACTTATACATTTTTGGTGTCATTTGTTTCCTAGCAATTGGATGTTATATTCTATTATTTGAGGAAGAAGGCAAAATATGGTTCAATGCCGATTAGGGTGACAACAACGAATATGTACTTCAATAACACGTTTAGAAAGTTGCTTGCAAAGTTTGTGTCCGGTGGGGAAGTAGATCATTTGATAGATAAGTTGACCAATATTATGGAGTAACTGTATGGGTTCTATATGTTTTGTGGCACTCCATGGGCTGAGATTAACTATATGTTGTTTCCTATGCTCCTGGGAACAAAGTGGCATTGGGTTTTGGGATGTCTGTCAATACATAAAAGGTGTTTTTATCTATAAGATTCGATGTGCAATCCTCAATATGCTGCAACTACTTAGGAAGCGATAGAGCCATATCGTGTGTTGTTGCCCTTTTCTTGCAAACAATTGACTTTTATACTATCAGAACTGATATTGCACTTGAAAATGGTCTTCACCGGGGTCATCAGTTAAGTGATCCATTAGATGAGATACGGGTTGATAATCTGCCAAAACAAAGAAACACGTATGATTTTTGTGCTTTAATATTTTTTCCTTTATTTATTTTACTTTATATATTGTAATGATATTTCTTTTTTATGCAGAGATTGTAGAGTTTTTGCGGCTATTTTTCCGGAATACTTGATTGAAAACATTCAAATCCCTGTTGTGAATGTCGACATCAATGCCCTTCAAAGCAGATATGGGATATTGTTGTGGCATTATGGGAGACAAAAGCAGGAGAAGAATGAATCTAGTGATTCTGAGAAACCTCGACGGTGGAGGAAACAAGTACGTGGAAAGAAGAAGAAGAAGAAGAAGAATACTTAGTATTATGTTTGTGTTTTTTCTCTGTTAAATTTTTGTAGCAATGTGAAAGCGTAAGACTTTAATACAACGTAGTAACTGGTGAAGTGAACATGTGTTGTTTTTAGATATTAAGGAATTTCTACTCGCTTTTTGTGTTTGAAATAGTATGTTTGGTATGTGTTAGATTCGAATGATATTTTGATGTTATTAAAGAGCCATATCTTTTAGAGTTTCATTATTAGTTTGTTGTCTGCTTGTGAATGGATGTAGCAGTCCTACACAACACCATCTTAGTATATGCATATACCATGATAGTATGCAGGTCTGCAGAAAATTCTCATTGGTAGACTGTAGAAGTCCGGCATGATACCATCTCAATATATGCATATACCTTGATGGTATCACGGGTGGGAGGGGGCAGGGTAACTGCTGAATAGTCTCCTATTTGATGGACATTTCAATACTCCTACATGATACCGTCTTATTATATGCATTTACCATGATGGTATCATGCAGGCCTGTTGAATAGTCTGATATGCTTGTGAATTGGAAGAAGCAGTCCTGTATGATACCATCTCAGTATATATTTTACATATCATGATGGTATCATGGAGTCCTGCTGCAGAGCCTTCCATTTTGATGGACATTCAATAGTTCCATGATACCATTTCAGTATATGCATATACCATGTTGGTATTATACAGGTCCGCTGAAGAGTCTCTCATTGATGCTTCAATGAAAATGTAGAAACATGATCGTGAATGGGATAAAGCAGTCATTCATGATACCACCTCAATATATTCATCTACCAAGATGGTACCATTTTTCATTGACTGAAGCAGTCCAACATGATAACATCTCAATATTTTTTTGTATACTATGATAGTATCATGTAGATCTATTGAAGGGCCTCATTAGTAGACTGTAGCAGTACTTAATGTTACCATCTCACGATATTCATATACTAAGTTGGTATCATGAAGTCTTCTTTAAGAAGAAGACCCATTTTCATACTGATCAAGCAAAGACAACATGATACCATCTCAGTATATTTGTATACCATGATGATATCATGGATACTGCTAAATAGAGACAATGATACACTTTAGTATCTCAAAAGATAAGTATAGAGCCAATAATACTATCTCAGTATAAGAATATACCAAGACGGTATCATGAAGTCCTGCTGCAGAAGCCCTATTTTCATTGGCTAAAACAGTTCAACATGATACCATCTCAGTATATTTATATACCATGATGGCATCATGGAGTCCTGATAAATGGAGTCATTGGTACCATATCACAATTTGCATATACCAAGATGGCAAGTTTTTGAATGAATATGGATCTGAAAAACTAAACATTTTTAGACTAACAAAATGAAAAGTTGCACTTTAATTCTAACAAAATGAAAAAATTATAATGTATATCAGTTTTTAGTAATGGGAATATTTTCAATCTTTAATGGGCATATTTACGTACGTCCTTCGACGTGGCTCCCTGGCCATGACGCACGTTACTTCGAGTGTCGACAAACTATGCTTCGAAACCTTATTTGCCTCTCTTCTTTTTAGTCCTTCCTGGTCTGATTCTTGCATGTGGTAGGAATACTAGACGTGTTGTGGAATCTCGCACATAATCTGATGCGGTAGAGAATGTACTAGCGTCTCATATGTTTTGATCAGAAAATCTCTTATGTAGTGTGGAGAGCAAAGACTGATATTTTTCGAGATAGAACTTTGTTAGGACTGCCATTGCATGCGGACATGGCAGTTCATCCACTTGAAATATGCGACAAGTGCAGGTCTTTTGTTGTAGAGACACAATGTGTTTCATTCAACCATGAATTACTAAGTGGACAAACGGTCTTGAAGGCACAACCTGCATTTGTTTGTCGAGAAATGTTATTAGTTGTAATGTTATGTATTATAGCAGAAGAGTATACATATAATAATAAGAACCAGTTTTTTGATACTGGAATAAGCTTTAAGAATATATCTCGCCGACATCTTTTGTGATGCTTTGATGTTTACAGTCAACACATACTCATACTTGTTGCTCAGTGTGGTTTTTGCATATTTGGCAGTAATACCATTATTATAATTTCATTTCTGCACCAAATTTGTCATATAGTAAAGCAAATCAGTAATTGGGAGCTCTCTTGCATACCTGGTTGCTGAATTAATTGATTCTATAATGTTTAATGTCATTGTTGTTGTTCGGTTAGCTGTGCAATGTGCCCGGTACCATTTGTGGTATCCAACTTCTTGCAAGTAGGGTTTTACCCTGGGATCAATAGCATCTAATTCTTTCATAAAATTGTTGAATTCATGAATGATGTATGCTTTTGACAATGCAAAGTATATGTCTTTAATCAGTTTTTTGTCCTTTTTGAAGTTCCCCTTCACGTTGTTCCACAAGTGCCGCATACAGACATAGTGAGGGACTCCTGGATAAACAGTTGCAGCGCCCTTAGCTATGTTGTCGTGTCTATCTGAGACAATCACATTCCATCCCTTTCTCCGTAAACCTCTTTGAAATGTGTGAAGAAATACTTCCACGATTCCGTAAGCAAGTGGTAAAAATTTTCCTGTATGAATTAATGAAATAATATTAGCAGGAATGGACCAATAACACATGATACCTTGAAAGTATATTTGTATACCTTTTGGGTATCATAGAGGTCGAAGGTGCATTTTTTTTTTAATGTAATAAAGCAGGAAAGTCTAGAATATGTTACCTTCTGTATCTTGTGTGGCAGCTGTGACCATGGTCACTCTGTATGTTGCCTTTAAGAAAGTCCCATCAACTACTACCGTGGGATTGCAATACTTCCAACCTTGAATGAATGCATTTAGTGATATGAAGACGTACAGGAAAGAGTTATCTTGTTCAGTGTCTAGTTTTGTAACCGTTCCCGGGTTTGAATACTCCAATATGTACAAATATGTTGGTAATGGTCTGTATGAATCTTTTGGTATTCCTCGTAACATTTCTATAGACCTTTCCTTAGCATGTCATACTTGCATGTAGGATAATTGATAAAGATATGTATTTTTTACCTCTGGCTGGATATCTGATGATGTGTAAACTGTTTTTGGGTCAGTAAGCTTTTCTTGTATGATATGATTAACAAACATCACGATGGCATGTTTCTCTGGGCAATATCTGTCATTTTTTTGGGCAGCTGTGGATACCATTGAAATATGTAACTCGAAAGAGATTTGATTTTCGTACACTTCCTGATTTAAGACTCCATGTGCATTCTTCTTTGATACAAACAACATAAAACCTATTTATAATGGTGTCAACATGACAACATATTTTTTAAAGAAATAAGGAGTGTACACAAGTCTATTCCTTAATGATGCCACATGAGTATGTTTATATACCATTATGGTATCAAGGGACCGCCGCAATAGCCTCTCAGGATGGTATTTATACAACCGTAGTTGGTGATACCATCTCAGTATATGCAACATACTATGATGGTACCATGATACTAATATGGTATATTTATATACTGAGATGATATCATGAAGATAGCTGGGGCCCGGTTCAATCCTTGATGAGACACTCCTTATTCAACATACCGTGATTCCATCTAAGTACATGAGTATATTTCAGGTATATTTATATATTGAAGAGTGTCTCATTGATAGATTGAGTTAGCCCTTCATGATACCATCTCTTATGTCATAAATATACAGAGTTGATATCACGCATGACTTGGTCGGGGTACGAGACGGTCCTTGATGAGACACTACCCTCACGATACCATCTAAGTATATGAGTATACCATCATGGTATCATTTGAGGACTGCTGAAGAGTATCCCTTTTGATCGATTAAAATAGTCCTACATGATACCATCATGGTATATAAGTATACTAATATGGTATGATGAAGGAATTGGTCAGGACTCGTTCAGTCCTTTAATGAGACACTCCTCAGTCCCATTATGATACCATCTCAGTATATGAGTAGACCATCATAGTATCATTTTTTAGACTCAGCCAAGAATGTCCGATTGATTGACCGAAGCGATCCTATATGGATATCATCATAGTATATAAATATACCGATATGGTATCATGAAGGACTAGGTCAGGACTCGTTCATTCCTTTAATGAGACACTCCTCAGTCCCATCATGATACCATCTCAGTAAATGAGTATACCATCATGGTATCATTTTTTGAGGAATCGTTGAAGAGTGTCCCTTTTGATAGACTATTGCAGTCCTACATGATACCATCATGGTTCATGGTATATAAGTATACCGATATGGTATCATGAAGGACTTGGTCAGGAGTCGTTCAGTCCTTCAATGAGACACTCCTCGGTTCCATCATTCTACCATCTCAGTATATAAGTATACCATCATGGTATCATTTGAGGACTGCTGAAGAGTGCCCCTTTTGATGGACTAAAGCAGTCCTACATGATACCATCGTGGTGTATAAATATATCGATATGGTATCATGAAGGACTTGGTCAGGACTCGTTCGATCCTTGATGAGACACTTTCGATTCCATCATGATACCATTCGATATATGAATATAATATTATGGTACCGTTTGATGGACTAAGAGTGTCCTTTTGATGGATCAAGAAAAGCGATCTTGCTACATGATACCATCATGGTATATAAATATACCGATATGGTATCATGAAGGACTTGGTCAGGACTCATTCAGTCCTTCAATGAGACACTCCTCAGTCCCATCATGATACCATCTAAGTATATGAATATACCATCATGGTATCATGTAGGGAACTGATGATCACTTTTTTGGATTGATAGTGCTATGTGCTCTATGATACTTTCATAGTATCATAAAAAAGTATTTTTTGATTTTAATTATACAATTTGACAAAAACAGGGACAAACCTTCTGTTACACGATTTTTTAGTTCGATATTCAAATTTCTCTTAAAAAACGAGTATTGTCGTACATCATTGATTAGTGTGCTTTTCTCAATGTATATGCCTTGCCAACTTCAATTGTTTGTTTGCACGGATCAGAAATGATGTTGCGATCAATTTGTTCATCAACGACAATGTCAAGCATATCAACGTCAGTATCGTCATTTAGTTGTTGAAAATTGATCAATTCTATATTTTTGGATGAACTTTCAGGTAAATCAATTTGTGGAATTGTTTCAGTCATGATAGTGTTTGTGACTAAGATTGACAGCGGACAGGCAGTAGTGTTGTTGTTGTTGTTGTTGTTGTTGTTCTTCTTCTTCTTCTTCTTCTTCTTCTTCTTCTTCTTCTTCTTCTTCTTCTTCTTCTTCTTCTTCTTCTTCTTCAAGTCAAATTATACTTTGACTTGCATATTGTTGAACATCTTCATCGGTGGAAATCCCTCGGCAAATGCGTATTTGATTTCAATCTTCATTGTTGCAATATCGAGTTGTAATTGAGTTTCAATTTGTGCAACGAGATCATTGAAATTGTAGCTTATGAGGATTGCATCAACATCAAAATCGATGTATTTGATCCGTATTCCAGCAGCCATTGTGTCAAACCAAAATTGTAATATCATCCATAATTGCAGATTTGAAAATCGAGTTGAAGAATATAGAATTGAGTTAAAAATTGTGTGAACGAAGTGGGATTAAAATTCAAAGCGGTTTGAAGTTGGTGAAGGAATAACAACTCTTCTTTTGGGTGAAGGTTCAGCGGTTGAAACAGAGTCGAAGTGGTATGGGCTTTGTTGTTCACGTTTTAGCGCTGAGAAGATACTTTATAGGTTAGGGGGTATAACGTGTAAATAATCGTAGGGGCAGCAAAGTAATGAAGGTAGAACCGGGTAAATAGTTTGCTTCAGTGGGGGTATAGGTGATCTTTTCCCCAAAATTAACTCATGAAATCACGATCCATTATACCCACACAAGTTTGGGGGTTATTGACCTGCTTATTTATTGAGAAAGTTATATATTTAGTTGTTCGCTAAAACTAATTACAGTCGCTGGCCAAACATATAATATAATAATTACAGTCGCTGGCCAAACATATAATATGTTTACATTTAACATTTAAATTATATATTTTTATCAACTATTATTTTAGTGGTGGCTATACATGATAAAAATATCTTATTTGTTGGTTGACTCATTTTGACACGTCGAATTAAACTCATTTAAAAGTTGGACTAACATGTAGGCCCAAATTGATTCATGAGAGATCTTCTCAAAATAATTTAAAAAGACTTTTTTTTTTATTTGACATAGGTAACTAAACAAATTTTAAGAAGACAAAGAAATTAAAATTTGGTTAGAATTAGATGGGTTGGAGGTAGGGGTGTTCATGGACCGGGTTGGTTCGGATTTTTTAAACACCAAACCAAACCAATTGCGTCGGGTTTTAAAATTTATACACCAAACCAAACCAATAAAATTCGGTTTTTCAACCTCGGGTTTTCTCGGGTTGTTCGGTTTTCTCGGATTTTCGGGTTTTTTCCGGAATAGTCTTGATACAAAACATATAACGTTTACTTTAAATATTTCTTTAGTCCTAGTAAGATACAATTATATAATTAAGGTGTTTCTTAAGAAAATAACACAAAATGTGAAAAGAGTGATGACATTCTATTAAAATATTCAACAAAAGCTAATATAATCGGTTAAAATAAATATTGCTAATTAACAAGCCATAAAAGAAAATGACCATAATCTAAAAATACTAAGTCATGCTAAAATAAGTATTAATTATATGAAAAAGAAAAAAAAACTTAAGTTATGTATTTTTACTCTCTAAATCAATTATGCAAAACTAAAGAATAGCTATCCAACATTATTGTTATTTCTAGTGGTAAATTGAATTTCTTTTGTTAGGATTAGTGTTGAATTAGTTTTGGTTTGGACTTTATTTGAGTTACTAGCATCCATAGGATATAAAACTTATTGATATTCAAAATTCTAAGTTCAAGCTTGAATAATATGATAATAGATAAAAAATTACGAAAAAATTTAAGAAATATTTATAAATTACTTTACAAATAAATATTTTTATGTATAAAATATTTTAAAAATTGAATACATGTAATGTCGGGTTGGTTTGGTTCGGTTTGACTTTTTTTAGTTAAAACCAAACCAAACCAAACCAAACCAAGTATGGTCGGGTTTTTTTTTTCCAACACCAAACCAAGTCAAACCAAACCACTAGTCGGGTTTTTTTCTCGGTTTGACTCGGTTTATCGGTTTGGTGCGGTTTGTCGGTTTACTTTGTACACCAACTAGGTGACATATTGTTTAGCCTAATTTAATGGTTAATTCCAGAAGTAATTTTCGGAAGTTTTAATAATCCACTCTTTATTAATTCCCCTCATTTTAACCTATCCGTCTATTTAACATACGTAGAGGCTAGATTAATATTAAACACGGAACTCTGCCAAATATTTATAGACAATGTTGTCCGTGCTTTAATTTATACATTTAACATTTTTGAAAAGGAAAGAATGCATAACTTGGCCGGTTATCGAAAAACAATGTTTACAAGTATCTATAATTTACCATATTTTTTCTTACACAGGATACCTCTCAAAATTTTGGACACAGTAGAAAAAAATAGTGATATGATTGACATATGGAAGTAGGTACGTAGAAAGTAATTACAAGATTCCGATCTGAGTTTCTTTTCATTATTTGTTGGTACGTCTTTTGAATATATAAATGTATATGGAGAGAACAAGATAATGATGATCATCATATTGGTGCACGCAGTGAGCGTGGATCTGTCTTATAACTTTTCCCTTTCATCTTTTTCAGTCGTGAATATATGACAAAATCTCATCCAGAAGAATTGCTCGAGCTTTCTTTTCTTTTTTCTCCACTTTTCTTTCTTCACTTTCTTTTTTCTTTTTGGGTCAAACTAATTTCTTTTCCTTTCTTTGGAAAGCCTATAATAGGCGCTCGTCACTGCTATTTAAATAGAATTGGCATTTAGCCGTAGCAGTATATATCAATGTAAGCCTAGGAGGATCTAGCTTAGAATTAATTTACTATTCATACAACTGAGTAGTATTTTATCAAATATTTATAAAAATAATCTTGAATTTGCTTTTAAGAATAGATGGGTTATTATTGATGGTACTAAAGGGAAAAACATGCATGGTGATTGCCAGCACGTTCTCTCTTCAAAGAGGAATATTATAGCTCCATAACTTTTTCCTTACCGTACCCGATCCCATGAATTTTGCTGGAATTTATTTCACAATTGGTATTTTAATTACAATAATATAACATTTTCTTTTCTTTGCCAAAGATATATACTACTGTACCTAATTTTCTTAACCTGTAAGTTTTTATTGTGATTAATTCCTTTTCTCTTTTCCTTTTTCCTTCATTAATTAGGAAGTATTCATAGTGCGCATATGAGTGTATTAAAATACCTGAAAAATAAAGGACTTTAACATTATTATTCAAAGAGTTTTTAATTCTTTATACCGAGCTATAAAATTTACTTACACAATCAAATCACTTCTAAGTGTATATATATATATATATATATATCATCAACAACACCTCTCAATAAAAACTCCATATTCCTCTTCTCTTTCATCAAATGCCTCAATCCCCTTTTCAGTCCAAAACCCCTGTAATATAAACTTCTATAGTAAAATAGTATTAAGTTTTTTGTAATTTTCTCCTAGTGTGAAGTAGTTTTTGAGTCGGGGAACCTCCCTCCATCTTCGAGTCATGTAAGTTTTATCAACTATGTTTCTGTATTATTCTCCCTATTATGTAAATTATGTCCATGTTTATATAAATACTATGTTTTAAGTAATCGCTTGTTATTATGAATCTGTTACTCTTAAGTATATGGTTATTCTCTTAACTTCTTAATAAACTCGATGGATTAACCTGTAAATTCCTAGGTGATAAAGAGGCCGTTTTAATGTCCAAAAATGATAAAGGACAATGTTGGCCATGGCCAGGGTATGGTTAAAGAAGAAGTTTATTAAGAACAAAGGTTAAGAAAGATGAGCGATTAGTAACAAGATTCATGGACGGACAGAGTCGATTTAAAAAAACCGTAAACAATGGGAGATAAACAGAAACTTAGAAATATAATTACATGATAAGAGGACATCCAGGGATAAGGAAGTACCGAATAGGATTGTTTAAACATTTGATAAAAACCACATTATATTTTCTACTGAGTTCTAAAACATCGAAAATATATATATATATATATATATATTAAGTAAATATTATCCGGTAACCAGGTAAAAATAATAATTCCTACTATCATTTGACAAACTTACAATAGATTAAACCAGAATAATAGAGCAAATTTATTTAATTAACAATGTCTATCTTTCGGGATATATTATTACTTTAAAATACAAACACTGTGAAGTGAAATTAACATAATTGATGTTTATTCTGGTAGGACAGCATGTACCAAAAATAAAGTGCTAACTTTAGTGTTAAATGTTTGTATTTCCTATCTCGTGTATGAGAACAAGACACATGACTGATCATGTAATCCATGTTGTTATTAGGATGCAGGTCATGATTAGTTCTCCACTGGAAGCAAGTTTCGCCACATTAATTAGAACTAATCCATACAATTTTTGTTCGTTATTGAACTATAATTGCTCAAACTAATGGTTTATTTTTCGTTGCGGGGTGGGCTGTGGGGGAGCGAGAAGAGAACATTCAAGGCTGGTCAGCAAATTATGACTCCTCTTCATTTATGTGTCATAAGTTGATGACTTTTTTTCATTGAAATTACCATATGACCCACTACTTGAGTTAAGAAAGAATTTTGTATTTCTAATATTAATATAGCTTAATCGATTGTTACTGTTCAATTGTTTATTTCTAATCCAGTAGCCCATAGCCAAACGTCATTTGCAGGAGAATTTTACTGTTGCTAATTAAATGCTAACACTGTTTTATCAATGCTCTTGTTTTACCAAAAGCTAGTACCTCACACACCAAGTAATCCCTATGAAATGACCAAATCACCCTTCAGCAAGCTTTGACCAGACAGTCTTTTCAAATAAAAAGGCTGCTTGCACATTCGAATCATTGTGCGGCTTCGGGAGTAGGGATGGGGTGTCCTTTTCTACTCTATTAGCATCCATGAAAGGAGGGATGAGCTAGTAATTTTCTCAATGGTAAGCAAAAATTGTTTGAAGTTTTACGGAATTTAGAAGTAGATTCAAAAATGTGATAAAGTTAATATACTGATAAATATCGAATTTTTTTTTTAATTATTTTCGTAAGTGTTCTAAAGTAATCTTTTTTGTTAATCGTGGTGTTTGAGTCAGCGCGCGTGCATTTCACAGGATATCTACTGCCTCTCACGAGCACAAATATGAATAATTTTGTCCATCAAGTATTGGATAAATTGAAAGAAATCACTAAATATTTTTGCCGTTCATATTTGAATTTGAGGCTACATCTTTCTTTTTCAATGCTCAAGTATTGAAAAAGTTTTAAAATATGACGTCAGTCTGTTTGCATGTACCTCGACTATTTTATTGATACACCTACTATCTTTTACCAAAGACAAATATCAAATAATTTACCAATCAAGTTTTGGACAGATAAAAAGAAATCATCCAATATTTTTACCTCCGCTAGCTGAAAGTTAAACCTGAGGCCCCATCTTTCTTTTGCACTACTAAAGTATCGAAGAAGTACTGATTAAAGAAAAAGTTCTTTGACAAGAAATTAATTTCAGGACAAGTATAATAAATCAACAAATTAAAGAAGTTAGTATTAGCTAGATACTCACTGTATGCAGAGAAAGACGCTGTAGGAGACTAACAAAAAAGAAATCCTTACGTGTACGTTGTATATGGAACTTATGGCCCTGTGGGTGTTATAATACCGGAGTCTACTTTGTATTTATGTATCCAAATTTACTGTGCCCATGAAATAATGATCTTCTGTTTGTTTTTGTTTGGCTTCTTTCTTTTTCTTCCTTGTCTTCACTACTCCATTTGCTGATAGCTGATAATCAAGTTTGGAACATTGTGATTGGGTCAAGAAACCTATCAAATACTCACCCCAACCCCACGCCGCTCCCCCCACCCCAAAAAAAAAAAAAAAAAATTTAAAAAAAAGTTTTTTTTTTCTGCCGAACCTAACCTTGAAGTTTATTAAGGGGGGTGAGTCTTCAACAATATCTGGCAAAGGACAAAGGTTATGAGAGAAAGCTGATGAAAAGCTAAAAGAAAGCTGATGATAACCGAAAGGGAGAAAGCAAAGAAGAAAAAAGAGCCTTTTTATTATTTTCCTCTCCTTGGTGTTAGCTGTATCTTCTTCTTCTTCTCCTCTTCTCATGACCCAATTCCCATCTCTCTCTTCTCTCCATAGTTTATCATGTTGTAATTAACCCTTTTTTTATTCTTCCAAAAACCTAAGATTAATACACTCACTAGCCTACTCTTTTCACTGAATTTCAATAGCAGTCATGTTAAGCAATAATCCCTCTTCTTCGTGCGACCCTTTTATTTCCTCAGAGACTGGAAACAATGCTAGTAGAAGAAAAAGAAGGCCTGCAGGAACCCCAGGTATGCAAAATTCAAGTTTCTATTTAAAAAAAAATAAAAAAAATCAATTACATGGAACGAAAAACCGGTTGATTTCTCGTATAATCATTCAACTAATAGTTATTATATCAGAAATTCAATTTCTTTCAACAAAAATAGTCACTTTCTGAGATAATAACTATTAGTAGTTGAACGATTACCTTGGAAATCAACTCAACGAAGAATGAAGGAGGACAGTGATATGGTGCAGTCTTAAAAATTCAATTCTCTTGTTTATCCTAAAAATATTTTGATCATTTATTACCTCTGACTGAATGAAATTCTACTAGATCCGGATGCAGAAGTGGTATCGCTCTCACCAAAAACCTTATTGGAATCTGATCGATACGTATGCGAGATCTGTAACCAGGGATTTCAGAGGGACCAAAATTTACAGATGCATAGGCGAAGACATAAGGTGCCATGGAAACTGCTCAAAAGAGAAACACCAATTGTGCGAAAGCGCGTTTTCGTTTGTCCAGAGCCTACTTGTCTCCACCATGACCCTTGTCACGCCTTAGGCGATCTCGTCGGTATTAAAAAGCACTTTAGAAGAAAACACAGCAATCATAAGCAATGGGTTTGTGAGAAATGCTCGAAAGGATATGCAGTTCAGTCCGATTACAAAGCTCATCTTAAAACTTGTGGTACTCGTGGCCATTCTTGTGATTGTGGCCGTGTTTTTTCAAGGTATTGTCTTCTACTCTTTTTTATTTTGTTTTAATGGTGTTCTCGAGATACGCTTGATTTTCTTGGACTACTACTATATTCAGCTAATTTTATTTTTAAAAAAGATTCTTAAAATCTACGAATGAGCAAGTACGAATGTCATGTCTTGGTCAAAACAAAACAATTTCTTTTTGAGGGTTTTCAGGTTTTTTGATTTTGTAACGGCTGTTTAGGCTTGATGAAGAGGAAAAAACAAAGTCCGCAAAATTAGTAAGCTGTTTCCATATAATAGCTACCTTAAGACTACTTTATTTTATACTTTAAACAATCTAAAAATAGTCTTTCATAGGCCATTCTTGATGCTTAAAGTTATTTTTTTATTAAAAAAATTTCAGAATCTGAATCCGTTTCGTTCAATTAATCAACGTGTTTTTGCTTTCTTAATATTTTTCATTATTCTATGCTTCCTAGAGGAATGAAATTGACTCCCCCGAAAAAACATTCTGCTTGTTAATTAAGAAGAATGAGGATGTTAGTTATCCTTCCATATACTCAAAAATAGGAGTAATTAAATATTAGCTCAGTTGGTTCTTTTTCATTTTTTTCTTTTATCCTTCTTTACATTTTTTTCTTATCGTCCGTTAAATGTGTATTTATGAAGACCATCTTCGTCTAGCTAATTTCTTCTAATTTTACTAAGCATAGTTACGCTTTTCTTCTTAGTCACTTGCTCCCACATTCATCAATGATGAGTTGAAAGCATTTTGAATCATTACATACTACCAGCATTTGATGAAGTTGTCCTTTTTTTTTCACTTTTTCCAAAAATCATTACCACTTTACTTTTATTCAAAAAAGTAAATTACTATTTGCATGACGAAAAAATGATTCTTCTTATAGGGTAGAGAGCTTCATCGAGCATCAAGATGCTTGTAGCATGGGCAGGCTCCGATCTGAATCACAATCTTTACATCCACCTTGCCTTTCTCGCACAGCTTCAAGTCCTAGCCCATCAAGCGACACAAATCTCAGCACAGCACCATGGTCTAGTACATTGCTCAAAAATCTGTCATCTGCTAATAATCCAAATATCATCTTGAATTCCAAAAAGCAACACAATTTAGAGCTTCAGCTTTTGACTACAACTACATCATCATCTAGCCCGGCCTTTGATGTCTCGGTATCGTCTAAACGGAACGAAGATCACTCAACTTACAATCTCCAACTCTCCATTGGTTCTAACGAGTCGTCAGAAAACGCGAACGATAAGCGTAATTCAGATGCTTTGAGGCTTAAGGATGAAGCGACTGAGCAGCTAAGGTTAGCCATGTCAGAAAAGGCGTATGCCGAAGAGGCGAGGCAACAAGCTAAGCGTCAGATCGAGTTGGCCGAGCAGGAATTTGCTAATGCTAAGAGAATAAGGCAACAAGCACAAGTGGAGTTGGATAGGGCTAATGCTTTGAAAGAACATGCCATCAAGCAAATCAACTCTACTCTCTCGCAAATAACTTGTCATTCTTGCAAACAGAAATTCCAATCAACTCCAAGAGTTAATACTGTAGATGATAACAACTCGTTGGCATTGAGTTATATATCTTCAGGTTTAACTGAAGGTCATCATGAAGTTGCCAAGAATATCAACCTAACCGAATATCTCAAACTTTCTCAACGTTAGTTCCTTATGTGTATTTCTTCTATCTCTTTAGTTACTTTATTTTTTGTATGTTTGTTGATTATATGATTATAGCTAGAAGTGAAGTAAGGTTGCTGCTGCTAAGAATAGTTAATGATGGGAGGAGGGGTTGTATGAAAAATGAGTAATTGGTGTTATTTGTTTATTTAATTCTTGCACGGTGACTGTCATACTGGTGTTTTCAGCAAGGGCAATAATGTGAGATTTCTTGGTATCAAACTTTGCAGGGGTTCTTGATTCTACACTAGTACTCATCAATATAATATTTCTGTATCAATTTTTTTTTAGTTAGTTCCAAAAAATTATACATTCTTACATTTAATAATTTAATTTGAATTTCTCATTTTACCTTCACTGAAATGGTTTATAATCATGTCTATGACGTGTTTCAAGAGGAGTGCATATACTTCCTTTCTGCATTAAGAGGAGTGCATTACGGGAGATGACTGCAACTAACATTTCTTTACACAAATTAAGAGTGCATATTACTTTCTACATTATGAAGTAAGTTTAAAGTGTAATTCATCTGTATTTTGTGTTCGCCGGACACTAGTGTTTGAAGTACTGCAACACCAGTGACAATAATCCGTTCTATATTGAAAGGAAATAATTCTAAACCTCAAGTATTAGGAGGGGATTAAGTTATTTAAGAAAACACTATGAATTCAAAGGGACTCGAATTTATCTATGCTTCTTCTTCATTTCTGTTTTACTTTGTTATTTAGTTTCTAAAAATATTATTTTCGAATACAAAAGGATAACAGTACCTATTTCATTGAGTTGAGTGAGCTGTAGTCTTCTTTCATCAGAATTTTAAAAAAAAAAAAGGAACAGAGAAAAACAGAGAATTAAATTATATTATCTGGTCTCTACCTTCAAATTTTGGCAGTGAGTTAGATTTTGCGTTTGGACTATTTGGAGATCTTTGTTGGCTGAGGTGGTCAGAAGAAAATGGTGGTGACCCCAGTGAGTCTAGGCAATAAAGAAATGTACTGTGAATAAAATAATTGCTTAAAATTTGAAAAAACAAGAGAAAAGCCGAGAGAGAAATAGGGGAATCATAATAGTCCTTTTCCCTCCTGCTAGTCTGCATCCTTATAAATGTTAAAGGAGAAAACACCATGTTTTTCAGTGCCAAAGTTGTAAATGGTTAATGACAGACTAGTCTCTTTCAAACTCTCAGACACAAACAAACTCCATTATATTCATTCACAAGTACTAGTCATCACAGCCACCTCTTTTCCCTATTTTTCTTTTTTTGTTTTCTTTTTCAACTTCCTTACTCCAATCTTTTTGTTTCTCTCTTCATTCATCAGAATCAGTAATGCTGCTGAAACAATGAGACAGTGTGAGTACAGTTAAAGTGAATGTCTGAGAAAAAAGACCAAAGCATCTTTCCTTATTATGCAGAGACCGTTCGCTTTGCAACAACTCTAGTTCAATGCAATATTACTGAAGAAAATTTAACTTGGTGTTCCTCTTTCATGACTTAGTCCCAAAGATTTTTACTTGTACTTCCCTATATCTCTTTCTTTTGCTAAATTACATACAACCCCTTGAAGGGTCTTTATCTTTGTTATTACACTCTTTTTTTCTTTTAATTTATCATGTTTGGTATTCGGTTTGGATTTTTCAATAATTCGAATTCGTGTCGCGTAAGATCCATTAAATGTGTGTCTTATAATACCTTTTTTTCTTAAGGTTCGAAACCCGAGAGTTTTAATTAAAGTAGAGATTATATTCATCTCACGACAACCTTAGGGTAGTTATTATACACATTTTAATTTAAAAGATTTAACTCATATACATCATCAGTGTAAATAATTTTTTACATTATTGATGTAATTTTATCTTTTCCATAGTAGTTTTATTTTCCACATAATTGATTTCAATTATTATCGATATTAGACGTACTTATCTTTTAGACGATGTGATAGTGTAATTTTTTAAGACAACCCAGTATATAGAAGGCAAAGTCTAATTTAAAAACTTCGTGTGATTGGCATGGAGATTACCAAAATATGTCTTAACTTTTAACTTACTTCATCCATTCACAAAGAAATTAACATTTTTGCTTTCGTAGATTTTATTGGCAATTTAATCATGACGGAATATCAAACTACTGTATACATTATTTCATTTAATCGTTGACTAAATCATGTCAACTCGATTGGAAGAGTACATTAGTTCAGTTACTACTACCATAATGTTATTTAAATGACTAAGATCATTTTTTTGCACTCAGGAGTCAGGACAGACAATTAACAACAGACAAAGATTCCTCTTTTATGTCTTTTCAACGAAGACTATCGACTGTCAACTACAATCAAAATGATCATTATTCCTTTTAGCTAAAAAAATTCCCTGTGCTTTTAACTAGCAAAGCTTAACCAATTTTCTCTATCCTTTATTTATTAAATTGACTTTTAAGTACCTAGAGAGAAAGAGAGAGAGAGAGAGGAGAAAATTAGTTCAAACAATTTTTTACGAATAGGGACTTGGAAAATAGATGCAGATGAGACTTGAGAGCTGGCATTAAATTGGCGGACTAGTTGAACGAAGCCGATAATAAACATGAAAAGTAAGAGAAATTATAATAGTTTTGAAGATTGTGAAAATTATGAAAATTAGAAGTTTAGAACAAAATAGATCTTTTCGTTGTAGTGGTTGGTTAATAACTAGTGTTTGGATGGAAGATCAAAGAAAAGAAGATCTTTGTCTATTGTTTAGAATTTGATGCTGTCTTCGATTTTAAAATAAGCTCGGAGGTGGGGTGGGGGAATTAATTTTACACATTTTTTAAAGGGAAAAGGGTCAAATACACCCCTCTACTTTAGTTTAATAGTTAAATATACCCTCCGTTAGTCAAAGTAGATAAATATACCCTTTCCGTTAGTCAAAGTAAATAAATATACCCCTTCCGTTAAGAAAGTACACAAATATACCCCTCAGTTTACAAAATCCCCAATTCCACAATTAATTATCCGATTTAACTTAAAAAAAAAACATGCCCGACCCGCCCTGACTCGCAAATTAAATTCTTTCCACTCAAATATATCCACCACCACTATAATCGACCCAACACAACCACCACCACCACAACTAGCAAATTTTTAAGTAACAAACTTATGCTTGCTATTGACGGTTGATGTGAAAAATCTTTACATTCTGAATATATGAAAGCTAAATAAAAATAAAATAAAATATGCCTCCACCAAAAATCTTTCATCTTTTGTAGGCTGTGAGTAATATTTGGTTGTTTTTTGTAATATTTGGAGTTGGAAGTGGAGAAAACAACTCATTGATAACATTTGGATTAACAAAAATAAAATAAAATTGCCCTTTAGTGATTAGTATTTAAGGCTGTCGCCATGGATGCTCCTACTCATCCCATAGACTTCTATAGACTGAGTAACTGACAGTATTAACTCTTTTCTCTGTTGCTTAAAGGTCATAGTATAAACTGATATACATTTGTGGATGTATTTACCCTTGCTTGATAGGTGTAACTCTTGTACTTCTGTTTATTAAAACAATGGCTAATCGAATAGAGACTTTTACATGCCTAACGATGGTTAAGGATGGTTATGAAGAATTTACTGGTTGTGGTGGTGGAAGTGGTGGTGGTGGTTGTGTTGGGTCGGTTGTAGTGGTGGTGGGTATATTTGGGTGGAAAGAATTTAATTTGCGGGTCGGGGCGGAGCGGGCATGGTTTTTTTTTAACTTAAATCGGATAATTAATGGTGGAATTGGGGATTTTGTAAACTGAGGGGTATATTTGTGTACTTTCTTAACGGAAGGGGTATATTTATCTACTTTGACCAACGGAAAGGGTATATTTACCTACTTTGACTAACGGAGGGTATATTTAACTATTAAACTAAAGTAGAGGGGTATATTTGACCCTTTTCCCTTTTTTAAAATAAGGCTAAAGAATAAAATATGGTAATTGCGAAGGTAGTGTCTCATCAATTATTTCGCTTGCATACACTTTACTCTTTCCATTCTAATTTATATTACGTAGTGTAATTGAGTATTGAATTTAAAAAAACAAAGAATATTTTTTGGAATTATTGTTTTACATGTGTATCATAACATTTATTTGACTAGCACTTTTGAAACTTGATAAGACATGATCATTGGGCCTAATTCAACACTAAGAATTAGCTCAAAAGGTGAAGATTTCTCAAGATTAAATGAGGAGACAACATCTCATTTAGCACACCTATATGAAACACTTAAGATTCCCATGCACATTCAAGAATGGATATTTGAAACATGGACAATATAATATGGGAGCCAAAATGAGTATACCAAGAATAAGATCTAGTCTAGATTATATACCATATTGAAATGCGTGACCATTTCACCTAAAAATTAAATTAGTTATAGAGAACATACTTTTATTTGCTTAATTATTATGCCGGTGAGACTCGAACCCAAGATTTCTACAAACTCTATCACCATGTTAAGAGATAGACCTCAGGCCTAACTACTCATTTCCTTTACCGACGTTTGTTGACCATCTCATATAAAAGCTTAAGCTTTTAGAAAGATAACGTTTTAATTTACTGAATTATTATGTGTTTTACGAAACTTGTAATCTTAAATATATGCCATAACATTTGTGTGGTTATCAAAGTTTGTCATTAAAGGTAAAATAAAATGTTCATCATAAAATTATATTAATTTTTTAGTAAAATTATTTTTTCGTAACAGACTAATAAAAAAAAATAATGCAATCTTTTCTTGAACGAAGGAAGTATAGGTTTCTTTGTCACTTCACACAAGAGGTTTAGGAAATATTGTCGAGACAGAGTACCCGATACGGTATAATATAAGGGTACAAAATGTATTTTTGCGGGGTGTTTACACTTTACCTCAAACTACATTAATTTATTATGGTTATAAAATTTAATGAGATAATAATATATATTGATTAATTATAATTGAATTGAAAATTATAATTAAATTAGAGAAATTTATATGTAAAGTGTAAACGCATGTATTCATCTATTTGTTTGACACGAATTAAATTACCATAATTGGAGTGGGATCTAATTAGTCCATTTCGGAAAGTTTGGACAAGGTCCCGTCGTATCAGCGAAGCTCCCGACGATTCTTGGAAATTTTCTCGTCAGCACGCATTCGGCAATTCAAACAAAAGGTACAGAAATTAATTTCGTCCTGAAAGACACATAGAGTGAGTGACAAAGGTGCTTATAAGGTTCCTAGATTGGTTAAAAATATAATTAAGTAAATAAAAATATTTATATCTAACCTTTTTAATTTTTAGATGGTATGATCACACAATTCATATATTCGACTCATGAAAATGATAAGAAAATTGATCTTGAGTCTAACTGGACTCTAAAATCTAGTTTCAAAGGGTTAAAATTGCTTCAGACTATATAAAGAGAAAAAATTCAAGTCCACCCGATGTTGGACCCAACACAAGCTTCCACGTTTAGGATAGGACTTTAGAGCGTGAACAATATAAGATGGGGCCCAACATCAGGTAAATCATGAAAATGGGAATTGATATACCATAATAAGAAAGGAGTATTGACATGTACATACAACCTCAAGAAAGAATTTACGTGTTTTTAACCAAATATTTTTTAGTATTTTAAGCCTAAAAAATGACATTCAATAGTTTTCTCATTAAATTTCTCCATTTTTTCCTCGTTCATTCGATCCGTATATATCTCTCTCCTCCATTTTTCTCTCTCTTCATCCTATCTCCTAAAATTTGTCCTCTATTTTTCCCTCTCTTTCATTCTATCTCCTTAAATCTCTCTAATTAAAATCGATATTCTATTAAAATATATCTTATATATTTTTATGCAGTATTGAATGATAATGGATACCAATTTCAGCTCAAAATATGTGTCTATGTGATATAAATTGTATGTCTATTAGCATAATCACTACTTCGTATTAGATTAATAGAAATTAGTGACGGACAAATTCAGTAACTAAACATGATTAGACGTCCACCTTTGACAAATTTAACGGAAAAGAGGTATATTTGAGCCACTTTGCTAACAGCAAGGGTATTTTTGGTAAAGTATAACGAATGGTAAAACTAATCCTTTTTGTATAGTAGAGGGGTAAATTTGACCCTTTTCCCAATTATATATATGGTCATTGTGGACAAATCAAACGTAAGGTACCTTTCCTGATATCCAATTATTGGAAAAGAAAGAATTGTCATGTCTTATTTGGAAAATCAGTAATCGCAAGATTAGAAAAGAAATTTAACCGATTTTATGAATTTAGGTAACACATCTAATTTTCTTTTTAGATAATTCGATACGATAGATTCTGCGAGGTGATGAAACAAACTCCTCTAAACAAAAAGACATCTCTATCGCAGGGCATATGTTTCACATACAGAAAAAGAGTGATTTGATATATTTGTCACATATATACTTTGGAAAAAATGCCCCATGGTGGTGGCATTTTCTTTATCCACGTACTGTGCATTCTACAGAATCAAATACAAAATAACAAAAATTAGGCAAGACAATGCCCACCTTCCTAATTCGTTTTCTACTGCTTATAGAGACAGCTTATCCTTCAACTGTTACCAAAGGAGACAACAATGATGAATCTTTCAGGTGAAAAAATATGCTATTTTCTTGATTCATTTGTAGCCGTGAACTTATTTTTCCAATTAACAGTTTTTTATTTTGTTTTTTTGGGTTGGGTGATGTCTCCCAAGAATTTCCAATTATTTCAGCTATTATTAGTAGAAAACAAGTACTAAACTCGTTATAGAAAGTTCCAATAATAGATTCTGATTTTCGTTGATAATAAGGGCTAGCTGACAGCAGTATAAAATTTGCGGGGTGTTGTGTCATTAACGTGACATTATCCAAATGCCCATGTATTTAAAGAAGTGGCTTACATTAAGCACTGCATTAGGTAATGGTCTTCTCAACTTTTCTACATCATTTTCTGGTAGCAATTAGTGAGCAACTCAACATGCATATTCTAATACAGAAGGCATTAGAAAAGTGAAAGTTGCGTTGGTGGTGCTATTGTGATTAGGGCCGTTAAATGGACGGATTGTGCTGAATTTGGACGAATTAAGATGAGATGAGTTAACAAATGGGCAGATCATTAGTTCGTCCAAACTTCGGCAAGTTTTGGCGGGTCATATTTTCATTGGCGCCCCTAACTATGATCATGAAAAAATGCTATGTAGGCGGTGCTATTGTGATTAGGGGGGTCAAATAGGCGGATTATGCTGAATTTGATATTGTTAAGATGGGTTAAGTTAATAAATAGGTGAATCATTAACCCGCAGGGTAAAGTGAGTCATATTTTTACTGTCATCCCTAATTGTGATAGTGAAATTTGGATCCGTCTCCTCCCATTATAGTTTCTCTTTATTTTTTCAAGTACCCATTTGGACATGTGACAAACTGACAATTGTGTCCTATTTAAAATTTTAAAGATCTAGATTATATTCATTTAATAAAAACTCCAACTATAAAGCAATAGATTTTGAAAAGACAATTACAACTTTGGCGAGAAAAATCTGATGCTAAACAATGGATTAAATGTATGGAAGAGTCATTGGCTATCAAACAAAGGTATGAAGAGTCATATATAAATTCTATTCTGTTACTGTTTCCACATCCAACACTTTTGTTAGAGGCTTTGTGTATAGAACAATTTTTATTTATTTATTACGTTTGCTCTAACATGAATTTTATGTCACTAGTAACTTCATACAAGGAGTTAATTCCTTAGTAATTTTGCATTTTTTACTTAAATTAAGAAACCCCGAAATGTTGGACGTATCTTTTGAATTCAATAGAATCAGAATACAATATAATTGTCTTTAAACATATTTGACAATATAAGAAAAGATCCTGGCATTCGAAAAAGAAAAAAAAGAACCTCATTCACATCACTTTCTACATAGAAGTTATCCTAAATAGTCAGAATATTTATGCATTTGTATACAACTAGAGTAATGTTGTTTTGTTTTTATCAACGATTTAAATAGTCTAGTATAACATTCTTAATTTAAAATCTTGTATGATTGAGTTGAATTATTTCTGGAATTTTAAACTTTCAAACAAGGTATGATTAATTTATTTTACAGGAATTCCAATAATTTCCTTACCGAAGCTAGAGATTTAGAGTTTTACTGAAACTTAGAACTTTAACCAAGATTCTCATTTATTTTGGAGGAATTCCAATTTATTTTTTTTTTAAAACCAAAGTTACAGATACTTTCCTAAAATTTATTTCTTGACTATGGTTAGAATGTTCGGTAAATTTTTTTATTCTAAACTTTTTTAATTTAGATGGAACAAGTGTCACTATTCCAAATATAATAAGTACTTTTGAAATGGATAGAAATTGTAATAGAGAGGAACCGACCCATGAAGTTCTTAAAAATCTTTAGGCCAAACCCATCGACAGACACCTGTGGTCATCCACTTCTTTCACTTGAGCACCTAAAGTGACCCTTGTTTCATTTAAACACTTCAGGTGGGTCATTCCTATTCCACTTAGACACTTTTTGCACCGTTATCGGAGCAAAACCAACACCAAAGGGGGCGCCACCTCATTGCACATCCAACCAACCCAAAAGCCTCAATTTTTAATGATCAAAACTCCACGAATTTACAAAGGGAAAAGGGTCAAAAATACCCCTCTACTTTGGAAAAAGGGCTAAAAATATCCTCCGAACTTATTTTTGGGTCAAAAATACCCCTCCATCTTTAAAGTTTTCAAATATACCCCTTTTGACGGAAATTATCCCCAAAATAACCCAAAATCAGTTTTTAAACCCGCTCCATCATTCAAATCCGACCCAACTAAATAATAACCCATAAGATCCCCTTATTCCCCCAATATGTAGATTTGAAGTTTGAGAGAATTGGGGGAATAAGGGGATCTTATGAGTTATTATTTAGTTGGGTCGGGTTTAAATGATGGAGCGGGTTTAAAAAATAATTTTGGGTTATTTTGGGAGATAATTTCGGTCAAGACAGGGGTACATTTGAAAACTTTAAGGATGAGAGGGGTATTTTTGACCCAAAATAAGTTCGGAGGATATTTTTAGCCCTTTTTCCAAAGTAGAGGGGTATTTTTGACCCTTTTCCCATTTACAGATTAGTGAATTTACAATTAAAATGAGTTGGCACAATTTAATTGAGTTGGCACAATTTAAATGAGCTGGCACAATTTAATTGGCCACTTAATCCACGTAGGAGACGACGGTGTTGGTTTTACTCCGATAATCTGCAAAAAGTGTCTAAGTGGAATAGGAATGGCCCACCTAAAGTGTCTAAATGGAACAAGGGTCACTTTAGGTGCTCAAGTGAAAGAAGTAGACGACCACAGGTGTTTATCGATGGGTTTGGCCAAATCTTTATTATTGTATATTAGTCATGAATTAAAGATCTACCACATGTGAATTAGCTGATGCTGACGCGATGAGGTTACTCATCAATCAAAAGAATGATATATTAAATTAATAAATATTCAACACTTATATATCCTCCTTTGAAGTTTTTTTAATATTTTATCCTTAACATTCTAATTCTCAAAATACCCTTTTCAAAATAAAATTCTTAATTTTCTCTTCACTATGTATATGTTGTTTCTCATTTTCTTTAAAATGATACTTTTGATTTAATTTCTTTTTGTAAATGTTTGAAGGATATTTCAGTCGCTTTAGGAAAAAGAGCAATTCATAACAACTTTTTTACCACACACATCAAAAACCTATTAGTATAATGTTTCAACACTTCTATCCAAATACGTAATTATTTATTTATAAAATAACTTTAACACGTAAAATATTTTTCAACATTTAAAACTTATCAATATTTTATAATGAGTTAATCCAAACGGGTTCAATATATATATATATATATATATATATATATATAACGAGTTTTAACTATCAATGCAGGAAATCTTCAAGTGTTACTTGAATGAATTACTCAATGCGATGAAAAAAAAAAAAAAACTACTCAATGCGGACGCGATAGGTCACACTCATCAATCAAAATATTGCTATCAAACAGTAATAAATCCAAACACTAGTATCAGAGAATAGATTAACTGTACAAAATGACCTTGAGGATGGTGAATGTGATGGTTACAATTTAAAGTGTTTTCACTTAATAGTTCAATCGTGAAATGACGCCCATAGGCGGTAAGCGTATAATTGCACGTTTTGGTTCTTTTATAAAGGAGCTTTTTGATATATTTTAGAATTTCAGATTTGACGCTTTGACTTTTGGACTCTTCCACAGAAACTTCTCTTTTTGGATGTAAAGGTAAGTCACCCCACTCACATGGTCTGTTTCTTGACTTATCATAAATCATCTCCTCCTCCTTAAAGCCTTAAAGAGATAATACAAATAGATCAAAAGATTCCCACAATTACTTGGACCCATCCTTCTTCATGCATTCATGATTAGGGTTTGTTGTCTTCCCCTTTTCACTTTTTTTCCCCTCTCGTTAGTGATATATATATATATATATATATAATAATTTGCATATTTTATATTTTCCATATAACTAAATGCTCTCTATATACTCCCTATTCTCACTCTTTTATTTTAACCGTCTAGTATTTGAAATTCACTAATCCGCCTAGCTCAAATTAGTGTCATGTAGGGCTCATTTAATTAAGGAGAAAGCATTCTATGTTAAGAATTTTGGGACTTGAACCTGAGACCTCTAGTTAATGGTGGAAGGATCCCATCTAGGGATGACAAAATTAGTTCATGAAAACATGCCCGCCCATTCCGCTCAAGTTGGTGGCTCTTCACCCGTCGCTCATTTATTTACGCAACCCATTTAGATCTGTCCAACTCAACCATCTAAGAATTTGGCTGATATGTAGTCTAAATTGATTCATGAGGAACTTTAATTTATCAGAATATTTTTTAAGATAGTTTTTTGTTTGACATGTTACATATAATAATAATAATAATAATAATAATAATAATAATAATAAATATTAGGTATTATATATGACTCATTATTTAGCCCATTTTAACCAACCCGTTTCAGCTCAAGTAACCCTTGACCCGCTCATTACTCAGTCTATTTTTGTCCATCAAAGTTTAGCTCAACCCACCATTTGACACCCTTAATCCCATCCATCTCACCATATCCTTCTATGGTTCCTCTCTCTTCTCAGATCCTTCCTCCCAAAGGATATGTCTATTCAAAGAAGCTGCTTTATTAGGTTGTGAATAAAAACATACACCCACACAGTACTCTTTTGTGTTTATCTTTTTATTCTTTTTCAAGTGTGTGTGACATGTTACCACTTATGAATCCTTTTTTTCTGAATGTTACTTTTTGTTTGTTTTTCGTCCTGCGAATGCTCCATCACCAGTGGAAGCACAGAATTCCCATGCTTTATGCTCCCAAGTGGTGACAAATCCCACTAGCTAGAGTATCAAGAAACAAACAGGAAATTTCAAAGATGTTGTGAAAACTTGTCAAGCACCATATTATGATGATTCCATAAAATAAAAAAAATCCTTGATTGTGAAAAATGCCTAATACTTTCTGGGGCATTTTGTCTTTGGTAAGAGATATATGATCCCACTACCCATGGGTCATGAGGCACATGGAGACTAAAAAGGTCTCCTTCCCACAAAAGGCTAACACATCTCAACCCAAAAAGAAAAAGAGAGAAAAGGGGTATTGAAAAGAAAGAAAAAGGAGAGAGCACACCATGCTCCCTGTCTTAACATGTAATTGTACTTCACTCTTTTTCTTTAGTTTTCCTCTTTGGAGAAGAATAAAGTAAGCTTTGAGTATTTTTCTTGTCCCTCTATTCTTTCCATTTTCCCTTTGTGGGTTAGGGGAAGGGCCAGGACGGAGCCCAATATTTTCGATATGTGTAACATAGTTATATAGGTGAAAATTATCAAAGTTTTAATACCAATCTATACTTTTCCCGTTCCACATTACTTGAGACGATTCACAACATGAGGGTCAGACTATCTAATTTTCTATGTGAATTCAGACATAGAATTTTCAAGTTTTAAAAATAAAATTTACTTATTTTGAAACTACATAAAGAAAGACTATATGTCACAAAAATTAACAATTTACATTATATAAAAGATATAGTTTGAAAAAAAAAATCAAAGTCAAATAAAAACTCCTTTGGCTGATCTCTAAATAATAACCGTCATATAAAATGGGACAAAGAGAGTAATATTTTGATACATAATTAAAAAGAATATAATGGATTCAATGATATAAAGTTCAAAAATTAAACAGAACTCATCAAGTTTAAATTATAGATCTGCCTCCTGAAGGGATGGAAAGAGAGAAGAGTAAGAGAACAAATGAAGTCTCCAAGAAACAACACTTTTTATGAAAATGAAAATATCTATAAATTGATTTCTGTGCAAGCTGTGACAAACTTTATAAACCTAAGAGACCTCACACAACTAAAGCTGGTCTGGATGTCTCTTTCTTTAGTTGGCTTATTATGTCCATTAAGCTTGCAAATTCAAAAAGGCTCTCTCTGCCTTGCTTGAACCTCAAATGCCCATTTCCTCACAATTGACTACTAGTACTACTTCTACTAGCTAATGGAGGAAGTGGTCTACTATGATCCACTCTTGATACACCTCGTAGTCGTGTACGTGAGATCTATCGGGCAGTAGTTGGTTAAGTATGGACGTGGCGCATTCATCTCATGGTTACGAGGGTTTGAATTCATATAATAATCTATGGAAGACTCGGGGACCAAGCAAATCAAGGAAATTAAGTTGTCGAAAAATTTGAAACAGGATTTTGAGTCAACTTTGGAGGGGCCTATCTCCATGTGTATTAGAAGTTTTAAGGTGTTTCAAAATTCTAAAATGAAGTTCGTCGAGTCTAGATTATAACGCAACAAACCGCTCGTCGATAGGAGATCGGAGTAGAAAATTATAGACGTTACAAATCGAGCCGAAAGTAAAGCGAAACGGCGACAGCTACGTAAAGCTATAAAGCCGCTACGATGATCGTAGCTACGGTGATGCCGCCTCGACCCTATATAAAGGGTTAAAACCCCATTTTTTTTTTCATCCAAAACTTCGAAAATTTCCAAAAATTCACTCCAAAAAGAGCTCTCAAATACTACATAAAAGTGAGGATCTTGAGTAAAATTCAAGCTCCGAGTACTAATCGAAGACCGGACAATTTGTAGTCGCGATTATCATATCGTTTGGCGCTAGAGTTAGCTTGGGAACAAGTGATTATTGAAGATTTTGCCACTTTAGTAAATATAAGGTATGAATCCTTAAATTTCTTCCTTTATTAACCTTGATCAAGGAATAGTTGTAAGAATAAAAGTCATAGTTTGTTGTGTTGAGGTTGTTGGCTTATGGATGAAATTTGAAGAGAAATTTGTATGAAATATATGTATATTTGTTTTGTGGAATGTTGAGGATGTTGTTGTTAATGTTGTTGGTATTGTTTGGAAGGTTTGAGCATTTGGAGGAAGTCGATGTTATAGGGGAGGTGCTGCCCAAATTTTCGTAACCTAAATTTAGTCTTCCATAATTAGTATTTATGAGTTGATGGAAAGACGATGAAAATATGATTAATGATATACTTCTCGATATATATATAGGCTCGGGTGAAGGGCAAGCCTCGATATAAGGAATTCTTTAAGTGGTGGCTCGACGGATAAGGTATGTAAGGTTTTCGTTTCCCTCCTCCTTTGGCACGAATCCAATTAGTACATACACACGAGCGTTCCATAACAAATTCCATTTCATTCTTATGCTTGTATTTCCAACCCTAAGGTTTTGGTCGTTTGATTGGTTTTAAGACGTTATTTCACTTGTCGTCATCGATTAATCCTTTGGACTCGATATGAATTTCATAAACTATTCGGGGTTAACGACCTTATGTCACCCCGAAAGGCCAAGAGTCGATCCTTGATTTCTCACTCAAAACTAGCCTCGAACGTCGCGCGGAAGGAAAACGAGTTCGCGCGCGCAAAACTTCAGGACATTCCGCTTTCCTTCCGCATCGCGGAAGAAAAGCGGAAGCCTTCAGAACCTTGCGCTTTCCTTCCGCATCGCGGAAGGAAAGCGGAACTCTGCGCAGCCCCTTTTTTTTCAGTTCAGTCCAATAATGGCATATACGTATATATAAATGTATTGCACTATTTTACTACACCGTGCCGCGCTATAGTCGGTCGGGCATGGCGCGTAGATGCGCACACCACTGCAGTGGGCATGTTATGATATTGCCCCGGACGCGAGAGGCCCGACGCGGGCTAATGATGATAACACCGAGCCTTAATGGCCGGCATGATTTTACATATATGACACCGAGCCTTACGGGGCCGGCATGGATACTATCTATTACATACAGATATGTGTATACAGATATGGGCATACAAATGATTTTATCATGCATTGCATTTTGTGTCATTTTCAGATATTCAGTTTTCTTTTGCCTATATTAATGTCACATTTTATCTTAATTATGTTGTTACCTCCTACCTTACATACTCAGTACTTTTATCCGTACTGACGTCCCATTGCACGGGACGCTGCATTTCGTGCTGCAGACTCTGACAGATTTATCGAGGAGCAACCCCAGTAGGACTCTCCAGATCCAGCGGTGTTAGCAAGTGCCACTACTCCGGACTTGCTTTCTTTTGGGTACTTTCTGTTAGTTTAATATATGTATATAAGTATTCTCTTAGAGGCTCATGGACATTGTGAGATATGTAATTATTATGTGTGGCCTTGTCGGCCTTGTTTTGGCTTCTTGATGTGTTTCTGATAGCCTTGTCGGCTTTATGATATACTTTATGTGTAGCGACCTTGCCGGTCACTTACGTACACGTGTGTTGGATTATTAAGTATTTTCTATGTTATCTTTCCTTTCCGCGAGCAAATATTCCTTGAGTTCGTCACATGAATTCCAAGTAACGTTAAGTCGGTGACTTCGGCCTACGGGTCGAGCTCCGTCATACTCCTCATCGGGGGTGACAAATTGATATCGCAGCGCCCACCCTAGGGATGTCCATGAGCCGTGTCCAGTAGAGTCCTGGTTATCGATATGTCGTGCACCATATCTATAGCCAAGAGGCTACAGGACATTTAGGAAGATACTTTCTTCATGATCTAGATCGTGCGATAGAGCCAAGTTAAGAATGCAATTATCTAATCTTCCCGTGTTTAATTTTCAAAGAATGCCTCCGAGAAAGAAGAAAGTCAGCAGAATACTGGGCACTGCTGGGGAAGGCCCGAGCAGAGTACCGCCACCTGAGTTAGGGCATAGCGAGGCTCAGAGCACTACTCCTATGCATGCTACCTCTACCCCATCAGGTGCAGGAGAGCAAGAGAGGGCTCCAGACCCTCCGCTCCTCGACCTCCGCCCTCACCGCCTGTGTTACGGACCGTGACTCGCGAGACGCGGTCCGCTATTGACCAGATTGGTGGTCGCTCGTACTCGGGCCCACCGGCATTCCGGATAGGGGGCGTTAGTTCCCCGTGTACGTGATTTTTATACCTCGACCCTCCGGTGTTCACGGACAAACCCGAAGGATGACCCCGAATTTTATAGATCGAACGGGCCGCGCTTTCGAGGGTAATGCGTGCTTCTCGACACGCAATCGTGGGAGTTAGCTTCTCATAGATTGTGGGACGTGGCCGCGATATGGCGAGTCTTGGCAACAATCGAGAGGGCCGAACGCACCTCCAACAGTGTGGTCGGAATTTACCGCAGCCTTTCCGGATCATTATTTGCCACCGAAGTTCGTAGAGCCAGAGCGGATGAATTTCTATTACTTCGCCGAATAATATGAGCGTTCGGAATATAGTTTGAAGTTCAACTCCTTGCCGATACGCCCGGCCGATGGTAGGCTGAGAGATGGAAGACAATGGATATCGTTTTGTGACGGGACTTGGGCCTCACTTGATTAAGGATTGTATGACGGCTTCATTACAAGGTGGTATGGATATTGCTCGTATTCAGGCGTATGCCCAAAATTTGGAGGACCTTGAACGCCGACAACGGACCGAGCAAGAATCGAGAAGGGGCAGTCATAAGCGGTCCAGATCCGCAAGTTATTCAGGTACTTATCAGGAAGATTATAGGCCCCATTTGTATAGAAGATCCGATCCCTCTGCGACTAGTGCACCTTCCAGGTTCCAGAAGCAGCGTCATGATAGACCCACTTATTCTGGACCAAGTCGAGGCTCGAAAGCGTCAGGTCCTTCTTACCAAGGAGACCCAGCTGTGCCAGGCCTCCATTGCCCGTTGTGACCGGGCGGTGGGGCCACTGCGGCCGGTGCCGCCAAGGAATGAGGGTGTGTTACTCTTGTGGGCAGCATGGTCATGTTATGGGAAATTGCCCGTCTCGTGGTAGAGGAGGCTCGGCTCAGCCAATAGGTTCAATCGCTGGTTCTTCATCTTCTGTCCGCCCTCCAGGACAAGGTTCTTCTTCAGCCTCAGCAGGTAGAGGTAGAGGAAGGGGTCAAGCATCTGCTCCCGGCGGTAATCAGAATCGTATTTATGCACTTGCAGGACGGCAAGATCTTGAGTCGTCTCCAGATGTTGTGACAGGTATTTTATCCATTTGTTCTTATGATGTTTATGCATTGATCGACCCGGGTTCCACGCTATCTTATATCACACCTTATATTGCTGATAAATTCGATATAAAGCCCGAATCTCGGTCCAAGCCTTTCTTAGTTTCTACTCCGGTCGGGGAACCTGTTATGGCAAGACGAATTTATCGTAGGTGTATGGTTATAATATGTGGTCGTGAAACAGTTGCTGATCTAGTGGAGTTAGAAATGGTAGACTTTGACGCTATCATGGGAATGGATTAGCTAGCCTCTTGCTATGCCAATGTGGAATGTTGGTCCAAAATTGTGAAATTTCAGTTCCCGGGTGAACCAGTTCTTAAATGGATTAACACCTGCAAAGACCAAAGTAGATTTATTTCCTACCTTAAGGCGCGAAAAATGATTTCTAAAGGGTATATTTATCATTTGGTTCGAGTTAGGAGCACTGAAGCTGAACTTCCAACTTTGCAATCTGTTCCTGTGGTCAATGAATTTCCGGATGTATTTCCCGATGAATTACCAGTCCTCCCTTCCGAAAGGGAAATTGAATTTGCGATTGATGTGTATCCGGACACTCAACCCATCTCTATTCCCCCTTATCGTATGTCCCCCGCTGAGTTGCGCGAATTGAAGGTGCAATTGCAGATTTGTTAGACAAGGCTTCATTAGGCCCAAGATGCTTCTCCGTGAGAGCACCTATTATTTGTGCGCAAAGGATGGCTCACTAAGAATGTGTATTGACTACCTGGCATTGAATAAGGTGACTATCAAGAACAAATATCCATTTCCTAGAATTGATGATTTGTTTGACCCGCCCACGTGGTGCTAAATGCTTCTCGAAGATTGACTTAAGGTCAGGGTATCATCAGCTAAGGGTAAAAGGGGAAGACATTCCGAAGACAGCTTTTCGAACGAGATATGGGCATTTTGAATTTTTAGTTATGTCCTTCGGATTGACGAATGCTCCTGCTGCATTTATGGCGCTAATGAATACCGTATTCTGCCCCTTCCTGGATATTTTCGTTATTGTATTCATTGACGACATCTTGGTATATTCTCGTTCGGAGAGGGAACATGTTGATCACCTCCGAAAGGTGTTGCAAACATTGCGAGATCAAAGGTTGTATGCCAAATTTTCCAAATGTGAATTTTGGCTAACTTCGGGTTTTTCTAAAGCCATATTGTGTCCGACGAAGGTATCAAAGTTGATGATCGGAAGATTGAAGCCGTTAAGAATTGGCCCCGACCAACAACCGCTTCGGAAGTCCGAAGTTTCTTGGGTCTTGCTGGATATTATCGAAGATTTGTAGAGGGATTTTCTTCTATATCAACTCCTCTTACAAAATTAACTCAGAAAGGGGCCAAGTTTCAATGGTCAGAAGCCTGCGAGCGGAGTTTCCAGAAATTGAAAGACAAGTTGATATCTGCTCCTATCCTCACCCTTCCAGAGGGCACCGAGGGCTACACTGTATACTGTGATGCGTCACACACAGGCCTGGGATGTGTGTTGATGCAAAATGGTAAGGTGATTGCTTACGCGTCCCGACAACTACGGAAACATGAGCAAAATTATCCAACCCATGATCTAGAGCTGGCGGCAATGATTCACGCGCTAAAGATATGGCGACATTACTTATATGGAGCTCATGTCGATATCTATACGGACCATAAAAGCCTTCAATATATATTTAGGCAAAGGGAATTGAATTTGAGGCAACGAAGATGGCTCGAATTGCTGAAGGATTACGATGTTGAGATTTTATATCACCCTGGCAAAGCTAATGTTGTAGCGATGCCCAAGTCGCAAATCAATGGGAAGCCTATTGTACATGTGCCAGTAAAAGATTGAAATGACTAGAGAACTTCATCGCCTAGCAAATTTGGGAGTTCGCTTACTAGATTCAGAAGACACTGGAATTGCTTTACAGAATACATCCCAATCGACTCTTGCCTCGGATGTAAAGACTCAACAAAAGATGACGATCCAGTTTTTGTCAATATTAAGGAGGGAGTGCAGCAAAACCGGATCTCAGCCTTCGAACTGGATTCGAATGGGTTTCTCAAATATCGAGGTCGGTTGTGCGTTCCAAATGTAACTGGGCTTCGGGATAGGATCATGTCAGAATTTCATTACTCCCGGTATTCAATTCATCCCGGATCTACCAAGATGTATCATGACCTCAAGGGCTTTTACTGGTGGAATGATATGAAGAAAGATATTGCCAACTTTGTAGCTCAATGCCCCACTTGCCAACAAAAGATCGAACATCGAAACCCAAAGGGCTTATTACAAGAAATGGAGATCCCGCATGGAAGTGGGAAGTGATTAATATGGATTTTGTCACGGGATTGCCCCATTCTCGCCGCAAATTCGATTCTATTTGGGTGATTGTTGATAGGTTAACTAAATCAGCTCATTTCTTGCCAGTAAGAACCACTTATACTGCTGAAGATTATGCTAAGCTATATCTTAAGGAGATCGTGCGCCTTCATGGCATTCCGCTGTCAATTATTTCGGACAGAGGTGCACAGTTTACGGTAAAGTTCTGGAAATCTTTTCAGGAAAGTCTTGGTACTCGAGTAAATCTTTGTACGGCTTTCCATCCGCAGTCAGACGGGCAAGCCGAGCGGACTATTCAAACCCTAGAAGATATGTTACGAGCTTGTGTACTGGATTTCCAAGGAAGTTGGGATGATCATTTGCCTTTGATAGAGTTTGCTTATAACAATAGTTATCATGCCAGTATCAAAATGGCCCCGTATGAAGCTCTATATGGCAGAAAGTGTAGGTCCCCTGCCGGTTGGTTTGAAGTCGGAGAAACAAACTTATTTGGGCCAGACCTTGTTCATCAGGCTATTTAAAAGGTAAAGCTTATTCGGGAATGATTCCGTACAGCTCAGAGTCGTCAGAAATCCTATGCAGATGTACGGCGACGAGAATTAGAATTTCAAGTAGGTGAATGGGTGTTTCTGAAGATATCACCTATGAAAGGCGTGATGCGGTTTGGTAAGAAAGGGAAACTTAGTCCCCGATATATCGGACCTTATAAGATCATCCAAAAGATAGGACGGGTGGCTTATGAATTGGAGCTGCCATCAGAACTGCAAGCGGTTCATCCAGTTTTCCATGTATCCATGCTTAGGAAGTGCATTGGAGATCCATCCAGAATCGTACCTATTGACGATATACAAGTTACGGAAAATCTGACATACGAGGAAGAACCAATTGCTATTCTCGACAGACAAGTCCGCAGACTCCGAAACAAAGACGTGGCTTCAGTGAAGGTTCTATGGAGGAGTAAAGATAGGGAAGAGATGACATGGGAAGCCGAAACAGAAATGAAGTCCAAGTATCCCTATTTATTCCCTGTCACAGAGGATACTACTCCGAAAGAATTCTTGCAAGGCGCGGCTACATCCGAAAGTCACTTACAAGGTAAGAATTATATTTAAATCCCCCTTGAAGCTTAATAGGATGAGAGGTATTATTCTAATCATCGTGCGATCGCGCACCATTAATTACCGTATCAAGTAAGACTGGTGGCTAGGACTTGTGATTGTAGGAGAGATACCTTACTAACGTTCCGTACAAATTATTAACCCTCGGGTACTCCAACATTCGAGGACGAATGTTTTAAAACGGGGGGGAGGATGTTACACCTCGTAGTCGTGTACGTGAGATCTATCGGGCAGTAGTTGGTTAAGTATGGACGTGGCGCATTCATCTCATGGTTACGAGGGTTTGAATTCATATAATAATCTATGGAAGACTCGGGGACCAAGCAAATCAAGGAAATTAAGTTGTCAAAAAATTTGAAACAGGATTTTGAGTCAACTTTGGAGGGGCCTATCTCCATGTGTATTAGGAGTTTTAAAGTGTTTCAAAATCCTAAAATGAAGTTCGTCGAGTCTAGATTATAACGCAACAAACCACTCGTCGATAGGAAATCGGAGTAGAGAATTATAGACGTTACAAACTGAGCTGGTAAAGCAGAAACAGATCACATAAGACGGTACCGCTAGAGCAGCGCTACAAGATCAGTTGTAGCTACGATGATGCCGCCTCAAATTTCCCTATATAAAGGGTTAAAACCCCTTTTTTTTTTCATCCAAAACTTCTGAAAATTTCCAAAAAATTCAGCTCTAAAAAGAGCTCTCAAATACTACATAAAAGTGAGGATCTTGAGTAAAATTCAAGCTCCGGAGTACTAATCGAAGACCGGACAATTTGTAGTCGCGATTATCATATCGTTTTGGCGCTAGAGTTAGCTTGGGAACAAGTGATTATTGAAGATTTTGCCACTTTAGTAAATATAAGGTATGAATCCTTAAATTTCTTCCTTTATTAACCTTGATCAAGGAATAGTTGTAAGAATAAAAGTCATAGTTTGTTGTGTTGAGGTTGTTGGCTTATGGATGAAATTTGAAGAGAAATTTGTATGAAAAATATGTATATTTGTCTTGTGGAATGTTGAGGATGTTGTTGTTAATGTTGTTGGTATTGTTTGGAAGAGTTTGAGCATTTGGAGGAAGTCGATGTTATAGGGGAGGTGCTGCCCAAATTTTCGTAACCTAAATTTAGTCTTCCATAATTAGTATTTATGAGTTGATGGAAAGACGATGAAAATATGATTAATGATATACTTCTCGATATATATATAGGCTCGGGTGAAGGGCAAGCCTCGATATAAGGAATTCTTTAAGTGGTGGCTCGACGGATAAGGTATGTAAGGTTTTCGTTTCCCTCCTCCTTTGGCACGAATCCAATTAGTACATACACACGAGCGTTCCATAACAAATTCCATTTCATTCTTATGCTTGTATTTCCAACCCTAAGGTTTTGGTCGTTTGATTGGTTTTAAGACGTTATTTCACTTGTCGTCATCGATTAATCCTTTGGACTCGATATGAATTTCATAAACTATTCGGGGGTTAACGACCTTATGTCACCCCGAAAGGCCAAGAGTCAGATCCTTGATTTCTCACTCAAAACTAGCCTCAGAACGTCGCTGCGGAAGGAAAACAGAGTTCTGCGCAGAAAACTTCAGGACATTCCGCTTTCCTTCCGCATCGCGGAAGAAAAGCGGAAGCCTTCAGAACCTTGCGCTTTCCTTCCGCATCGCGAAAAAGCGAACCTGCGCGACCACACCCTTTTTTTCGATTCGATCAATAATGGCATATACGTATATATAAATGTATTGCACTATTTTACTACACCGTGCCGCGCTATAGTCGGTCGGGCATGGCGCGTAGATGCGCACACCACTGCAGTGGGCATGTTATGATATTGCCCCGGACGCGAGAGGCCCGGACGCGGGCTAATGATGATAACACCGAGCCTTAATGGCCGGGCATGATTTTACATATATGACACCGAGCCTTACGGCCGGGCATGGATACTATCTATTACATACAGATATGTGTATACAGATATGGGCATACAAATGATTTTATCATGCATTGCATTTTGTGTCATTTTCAGATGTTCAGTTTTCTTTTGCCTATATTAATGTCACATTTTATCTTAATTATGTTGTTACCTCCTACCTTACATACTCAGTACTTTTATCCGTACTGACGTCCCATTGCACGGACGCGCATTTCGTCTTGCGTACTCGACGGCATTTATCGAGGAGCAACCCCGATGAGACTCTCCAGATCCAGCGGTGTTAGCAAGTGCCACTACTCCGAACTTGCTTTCTTTTGGGTACTTTCTGTTAGTTTAATATATGTATATAAGTATGCTCTTAGAGGCTCATGGACATTGTGAGATATGTAATTATTATGTGTGGCCTTGTCGGCCTTGTTTTGGCTTCTTGATGTGTTTCTGATAGCCTTGTCGGCTTTATGAAATACTTTATGTGTAGCGACCTTGCCGGTCACTTACGTACATGTGTGTTGGATTATTAAGTATTTTTCTATGTTATCTTTCCTTTCCGCGAGCAAATATTCCTTGAGTTCTGTCACATGAATTCCAAGTAACGGTTAAGTCAGGTGACTTCGGCCTACGGGTCGGAGCCTGTCATACTCCTCATCGGGGGTGTGACAACTCTATTACAAGTTGTTTTCCTTTTTGACCTTTTCCTTTTTTTCCATATTCACGAACTATTAAGCTGGAGCGGAGCTAGCAAGTTATCTACGGGTTCTCTGCTGAATTCAATAGCTTCAATCCGAATCTTATATTTATATTAAAAAATTCATTAAATATGCGTAAGGATTAAATTCATTTCAGTTGCTAATACTTGATGTCGCTGTCCTAGAATTTAAATATCATAAAGTTCAAATTCTCGCTCTGCTTTCTATTTTAATTTGTCACTGGCCTGAACCACTAAAAATTGTGAACGTAAAAAGTGTCCTTACAGAGAAGAAACCAAATTTCAAAAAGTAGCTTGGCAAAGTGAACCTAATAATAAAGTAGGAAACTGTATTTATGTTTAACTGAAAATGCTATCGGTAGACATTCCAATGGCGACAAGGGGGCAATGGATTGATTAATACTGACTTAATAAGGTGGCAGTGGGATCCCCTAATTTGATGCATATATTTCTCGAGAAACAAAAGTCCCTTAAGATTTGAAGTAACCTAAACAATAAGCAAAGTGATATGACATTTTAACGGATTGACACAACACAATCATCTAATATGTGGTAGAATAGAGAAATTATTGATAGTAAAAGTTTTTTCGTTAAATGAGTTAATACGTGGCACGAGTCAAAATTAATCGAATTGGTAAATTTTGGATACCAATGATTAAACCAGAAAGAAAAAGAACAGGGACAAGCTAGCTAAAGGAATAATCTCAATAAATAGATGGGTTCTATGGTGTAGGCCTCAAAAGGTTCCTCAACAGTGCACTTTTCATAGCATAATTTAATGTTTCACCAAAAGTAATTATTATCCCTAAGTTCCAAATTATCTCCCACTGACTTAAAGTGTTTTCAGAAATTTCTCTTGAAATTAAAAGAAGGATGCTTGTGATGATTATTTTGAAAAATTGTGGTGCCAAATTAAAACGAAATTATCAGAAAATACACAAGAAGGATATGACTCTTTAACTAGTGGGTTCAAGATCATGTGGGCTAGTCCTCAAAGTAATACAATCACACATCACGGCCTTTTTTCCAGTGTGGAGAATTGGGCCTATAACGTCAGTGGCCCAGTACTATATAAAATCAAGGTCCATGTGCCAACGGAAAATAGGCCCGGAGAATCTGAAAATGTCACTGGGAGTGGATTCTCGAATATGACTTCCGCGTGCCAGCGAGGGAAGTTATTTTCCGAACTTTTAAGGCGAATGTATTCTTAGAAAAAGTAATTTTCCAATTAGTTTTGGTCGATCAAATATGAAAAAATTAGAAAGCATTTTCTCCTTCATACCAATCTCGCCATTTGTGAGTGAAGACCATTATTTCAACTTGAAGAACTCTTAAAATTAGCTTTTCAAACTTCAAATTATCTTTTCAAGTTGAAGTTGAAATGTTTAAAACGTAAAACAAACAATTATACTTTTCAAATATTATTTATGGACAGACGGTGACCCAATGTTCAATATTTGAAGTGCATATAAATAGGTGATTATAACAAAATTCTCACACATATAATTCAAGTCAAAAGCATTGGATACATCTTTTTTTTTTTTTTTTTTGGTACACATTGTATACATCAACATACATGCATTTGCCCCTTACAATACCAAAAATATTTTAACAAAATGAATAGTAAGTAAATTTTATTATCTCGTAGCCTATAGAATCAAGTACACAACATTATTGCACCTCAAAATAATTTTAAAAAAATCATAATGAAAAATAGCATTGTACAAACGATCCCGGCTAAGTCTTCTTTAGCTGATTTTGAAAGCTTGACCAAACATCTACATAAATCTGGGCTAAAAGCTTCTTCCTGTGCGCTTGGCAGAACTAAGAATAGTGAGTATAGCCATGGTAGTAAAACCAGCTAGAAGGATGCCACTGGCAATAATTCCCCCGTTATAAAACTTGTCCATGTTGTCCCTAAATTCTTTAAATAGTTCAATTGCTAATTTTCTGTCTATTGATTCGTCTGCTGAATTTTCGATTGATTCGTCTGTTAAATTTTTGAGTTCAATACTGACGCCAAATCCTACGCCAACTCCACTTGCCAATATAAACGCTATCACCTGCCAATTTTGTTCAAAACAGCACATGTTATATTAAAAACTAATTAAGGAGAATGGAACGGATGAATATTAAAAGTATGTATTGAGTGACTCTGCTCAACTTTTTTTTTTTTTTTTTTTTTTTTTAACTTTAATATAACAACATATTGTACTACTAGTATTAACTATCATCAAAGTCATACGATAGATGTGCCGGTGGAAGGTAGTAGCCTAGCAGGTGATGACTAATACTAGGTTAAAAAAACTATTGACTCATTATTTCGTATGACTAATACTAGCTTACAAGTGTGCTGATCAAAATCTCATTTGCGTTTTTTACATCTAAATATTGTCAAGCAAGCTAAGGTAAATTTGGGCTTTTTGATCATGCTATAGCTTCGTAACCAACTCTCAGAATTTCTCTTAATTAAACAATTTAATTTAAAAATGAAAACGGGCATGGTAGAAATATGCGCCTTTGTATACAAATTTCAAGCGAAAGCCATGTACGCACGTTCATAGCTCATACTTGGTGTTTACATAGTATGTTATAAGTTACACCTTTAAAATTCACAATTGCAGTCAAATCTCTCTATAAAGGCGTTGTTTGTCCGGATATTTTTTAGTTGCTATTGCGAAATATTATTATAGAGAACATACGATATAACACAACATGAAAAATTGGTTTAAAAAAAAAAAAAGACTTAGCCGTTAATTCAGGGGCGGATCTAGGGCATTGTGTTGGGGTTCACAAATTTGCCTAGACCTGATATTTATATTGAGAAATCTATTAAATATATAAGAAATATTTGTTGGTTACATAGTAATAAAGCAAGTTCTTGGTCTAGTTGTAGAAATGGAACCCTTAAAGCTTTGCTATCCTCCTCGATGAGGGTTCGATTCTCCTCTTGCACTTATACTCTAAAGTTTATTTTTTTAATTTGAGATTCCTGGAAATTCACGAACCTCAAATTCTGGATCCGCTCTGGCCGTTATAGTGAATTGATGATGGTTGTTATAGAAAAGTCTAACTGTAATTATTTTATATTTCTTACAAGTACTAAATACGAGGCATATTTTTTTAAGAGTTGTAAGAAGAAAACCTTATCTCCGTAAAAATCAAGGATTGGCAGAAGCTGGCCCTTGATCAACCTCTTCCCTTTAACAGCATGATACAGTGCAAAAGGCAGCTGATACATTGAATAGAGAACCCCAACTCCAGCGGCTGCTAAGACATACCTGTAATTATTTAGATTCAATCATAAATACTAATTTTAAAAATTTATGTATGCACTCATTTTCTAGTATAGGAGTATAAATATTTGATCATTTTGTGTATAGACTAAATAAGTTAGTCCATCCAAAAGTTTGCTTAATTTGAACTGGCCAATTCACCCATAAAAGAATCAAATTTTTTTAGATTTGCTTGTTTGGTATAATCACGGTGAATAAATGAAAAGCTCTTATTAGCTTGATTTGGTAACTGAACAAATAATAAAAATAAAAAATTACACAAACAACTGAAATTTTTTGAGTTTGGGTAGGTCGGGTTATGTGATTAGCTCAAATTCACCCGCCCATATTAACCTAAGCAAACATTGGGGTAGACGTTATGACCTAACTTGTTTATTAATTCGATCCCTTTTAATTCGTTCAGTATAGCTCAACTCGTGCATTTGACCTTCAATAAATTGGACTTCATAAATTAGATTTGTCATACAAAATCCCCACGATGTAATAAAATTCATAAATTTTTTTCTTTGCCACTTTCATCTGGATAGAAAAGGAAAAAAAAAAAAAAAACGTAAGAGGAATGAGGAGAATCATCACCAGTAGCCCCTGATGTTAGAGAAATTAATTTGCTGGCCATCTTGAAGTGTGAAGTTGTTGGCTAATATTGTAAGTACAATGGCAGCTTTGCACGTCAAGAGAGTTAGTATCCTCAAAACAGCAATTGAGATGATTGTAAGCTTAGACTTTGCCATTCTTTCACTTATTTTTCTTCTATCCTTGACACTCTTGAGAACAATTACAAATATTCACCTTGCATATTTTCAATAGTAGAGAACAACCTTTTATACACTAATGACGAAAACTTAATAAACGTCGCAGCATTGGTCGAAATAGCAAAAAAAAAAAAAAAAAAAAAGACACTGTAGCCGGACGAGAATGTCAGAGCAGAAAATAGACAATCCTTTTCCAATTTGAGCAACCCTGCCAACAAGACAACGCGTAAAAAAATGATTTTTATATCTTTCAATGGAAATGATTTTTCTTGTAAAAAAAAAAAAAAGTGTTTATAAAATTAACTAAATAAGAGAATACATTAAAAACTTGATTATATTGATTTTTATATTAATAATAATTAGGTTAAAAAAATTGCTACAAAGAATTTAAAATAAAAAAAGTAAGCATAATATCATAAACCACAAATGAAGTAAGTGTTACCTAGTCAAATTTGAAGGGAGCTTTATGTGATTATACCTTTATTTTTTATTTTTATTTTTTTGCTTTAATAAAATTGTGAAAAAAACTAGTCTAACTCGTAACTTGAGTGGCTTTATAGATATAAAATAAACATAAGTGATTTTAGTTAATAATACAATATAGCTAATTAATAATACAATATAGCTAGGTGATCAGGTAAGTTATTCACTGCCTCAACAAGTTCCTCAGTTGCTCTACTGACAAAATTTAATGCTTCTCTAAAGTTATTATAATTCATAATCCCAAAATTATCTTCGCCTGACCTCAGATGTTTTCACAATTTTTTTCTAAAAATTAAAGGAAGGATACGTGTTATTGGTACTTGGCACCAATTCAAAATGAGACGTAAGAAAATCTGAAAAGAAGAATAAAAGAGATCCCCTTGGAGAGTTGGGTCTATATTTGGCAATTTAAAGGGCAATTCGCAGAATTGCCCTTCTTTTGGGGTGGTCTTTAAATTTTGCCCGTCATATTTGCGGTCTTTAAATTTTGCCCCTCATATTTGTGGTCTTTAAGTTTTGCTTAGCTTGGATACCGAGGTTTTGGGTTCGAACCCCGCTCAAGCATAAAATAAAGAAATAATTTCGCGAGCGAGGGAGGAGTGTCCTTCCCTCCGGCATAACTTCCTTAAGGAAAAACTAAAGTTATGCGGAGGGGGCATAACTTTTCCTCAAGACATAGTTTAGTTATGCCTTATGGAGCAAAACTTTTCCTTAAGGAACTATGCCTTATGTACGGATTTTTAATTAAGGCATAACCAAAAGTATGCCTTAACTAAAAGTGTGCCTTGAAAAGTTTTAAAAAAAAAAAAAAAAAAAAAAGTCTCAAGGCAAAGTCCGCCTCCGATAACTTCCTTAAGGAAAAACTAAAGTTATGCGGAGGGGCATAACTTTTCCTCGAGGCATAATTTAGTTTTGCCTTATGGGGCAAAACTTTTCCCTAAGGAATTATGCCTTATGGGCGTACTTTAATTAAGGTATAACCAAAAGTATGCCTTAACTAAAAGTGTGCCTTGAAAAGTTTTTTTAAAAAAAAAAAAATGTCTCAAGGCAAAGTCTGCTCCTCCGATAACTTCCTTAAGGAAAAACTAAAGTTATGTTTATGCGGAGGGGGCATAACTTTTCCTCAAGGCATAATTTAGTTTTGCCTTATTGGGCAAAACTTTTCCTTAAGGAATTATGCCTTATGGGGCGGAACTTTTTAATTAAGGTATAACCAAAAGTATGCCTTAACTAAAAGTGTGCCTTGAAAAGTTAAAAAAAAAAAAAAAAAAGTCTCAAGGCAAAGTCCGCCCTCCGCATAACTTCCTTAAGGAAAAACTAAAGTTATGCCGGGGGCATAACTTTTCCTCAAGGCATAATTTAGTTTTGTCTTATGGGCAAAATTTTTCCTTAAGGAACTATGCCTTATGGCATACTTTTAATTAAGGCATAACCAAAAGTATGCCTTAACTAAAAGTGTGCCTTGAAAAGTTAAAAAAAAAAAAAAAAAAAAAAATGTCTCAAGGCAAAGTCTGCCCCCCTCAAGCATAACTTTGATTTTTTCCTTAAGGATTGTATGCGGATCCGCAAGATACACTCTCCTTTTGTCTTGCGAAATTATTTTTTTATTTTATGCAGAGCGGGGGTTCGAACCCGGAGAACCTCGGTATCCAAGCGAAGGGCAAAACTTAAAGAACACAAATATGAGGGGCAAAATTTAAAGACCACCCCAAAAGAAGGGCAATCCGTGCAAAAAAATGATTTGCAGGATTGCTCTTCGTTGCGGGTGGTCTTTAGTTTTTGTCCCTCAAACCAAATGGGTCTTTAATTTTTCCCTTCGCTAAATGTCCCTTGGTTTCGGGTTTGAACATTTGCTCAATCAAAAATTAAAAAAAAAAATCGCAAGATATAAGTTGGGATTCACAGGTATGCCTTGAGTTTCAAACTCTGCCTTAAGGCCAAAAAGAAAAAAAGAGAAAAAAAGAAAAAAAAAAAAAAATATATATATATATATATATATATTTATATATATATATATATATATTTTTTTTTAAATTTTAAACCTCTCGCCATGGAGCCAATTTTGGGTAAAAGTTTGCCTTACGGACTAAATTTGGGATCCAACTTATGCCTTACGAATCCCAACTTCTGCCCTGCGAATCCCAACTTATGCCTTGCGACTTTTTTTTTTTTTTTTTTAATGAGCCTGGATTCGAACCCAAGACCTCTGGGTGTTAAGTGAAGGCCAAATATTAAAGACTACCAATTTAAGGGCCAAAAACTAAAGACCACCCGAAAAGAAGGCCAATCCGCGCAAAAAAAAGGTCTATATTACCTTATGGGCTGACACTAACGTATAAGCAATGGCCCAAGGGCCTATACCAGTGGAGTTCTTTCCTAAGTTCTAAGAACTAAAAATTGCGCGGATTTCTCTTCATGTGGACTGGTCTTAATTTTTGCCTCTCAAATCGTTTGTCTTTAATTTTTGTCCCTACTTCTCATTTAATAAAAAATTGTGGGCTAAAGTATCATCATGCACTAGTCTATGAAATCAGAGATTCTAGGATCGAACCCCAGTAAAAAAAAAAGAACAATTTCGCAAGGCAAGGTTTTCATAGAAACTATGCTTATTCGGGGTAAAGTTATGTCTTAAGGCATAGTTCTGTAGGATAAATTAATTTCTACTGAACTATGTAACTTAATTTATATAGAACTATGTCAGACAAGGCCTAGTTTCTATGTACAAAACTATGTCGGAAAAAGCATACTACAGAATTATGCCTTAAGGCATAACTTTGCTCGAATAGGCATAGTTTCTATGAAAACCTTGTCTTGCGATTTTTTTTTTTTTTTTTTTTTTACTCTGCTAGGAACCCAGAATGGCAGGGATATTTTCGGCCACTTTTTTATTCCTTAAAGTGTCAAAGGGAGAAAATTAAAGACCAGCGATTTGAGGGCCAAAACTTAAAGACCATCCCAAGATAGGGGCAATCGTTAGGGGTGGCAATGGTTTTGTAAAAACTGACTTAACCGATCGAACCGTACCAAACCGATTATTAGGACTTTTTAATAACACCGAAGTTTTTTTATATAAAATCATACCGAAAAATTGGGTAGGTTTTTATTTTATAAAAATAAACCGAAAATATACCGAACCGTATCGGATACATTTATGTGTAATATATTTTATGTATTAAGTTTAAAATTAATAAAACATTAAATTTTCTGCCTTGTGAGTTCTGTCTGGGGCGATGGAAATGACTATAGCTGGCAACAAGTAATTAACACTAACGTCCCAACTCCAAAACCTATTATGTTAATCCTATTGAAACTAAATTAGTTCTAGCACCTCGAATAGTAACCACTAAGTTACAAGGAACCATACCATTGACACCCCTAGCAATCGTGCGAATTGCCCTTCTAAGAATACATTTTGCCCACACTGATATATATATTCGTATCCGATAATTACATCAAACTAAGTAAAATAATTTTGGTGGCTACAATCTAAAGTAAGAGTGCATATCATTTAAGCATGATTAAGTGATAACTTAATTCATGTCTTTCTTGATATTATGTAAACATCGAGTGTGGATTATTTTCCACGAAGGAATATAACGAGATGGATAGAATGTCTTCACTTTAACCAAAGGTCTCGAGTTTGAGCCTTAGGACTGAAAAAACTCCTAATATGAAACTTTTCCGAGTAAATGAATCCTACGCAACACAAATCAGGATGACTCCAAATGTCGGACTAATAGCATGTTTGGCCAAACATCTACATATTAGCTTCTTTTGAAAAGTGTTTACCAAAATAATATTTTTGGTGAGAAGCAGTTTGTGTTTGGATAATTAGTTTGAAAAACACTTTTGAGCAATAATTATTATTTGATCAATTTTTTCAAAAGTGGTTCTACGTGTATTTTTAAGTGCTTTTAAAAAAAACTTTTGAAGAAAAACTACTTTTTTGGCTTTTGATAATCGCACTTATTTTCTCTTAAAAGCTTAATCGAACAGTACACTTTCTTAAAATAAGCATTTTTTTTACAACAACAACAAAAAAAAAAAAAAAAACACTCCTCCCAAACAATTCAAGCCAAAAGCATTGCGCGCGTTCACAGACATGCATTTGCCCCGGACAATACCAAACAATACCGAAAAAAGCAAAATGAATACATCTTCATCATGTAGTAGAATCAAAGTACAGAGCATGAGGATTACACCTCAAAATGAAATGATTATATTCAAAATATGGCAATAGAAAAAATTGCTAGTAGCACTTTTTTCCATCTAGTGTGGGCTAGAAGCCTCTTCCATTGCGGTTGGAAGAAGTAAGAATGGTGAGTATAGCCATGGTAGCAAAACCAGCTAGGAGGACTCCACTAGCAACAATTCCCCTGTCCAGAAATTTTTTGGTCTTGTCCTCAAATTCTTCAAGTCCATCTACCCCTAAAACTTCCAAGCCGTCAACTAATTGGTCTATGAATTTTTTGAGTTCAATACTGACGCCAAATCCTACGCCAACTCCACTTGCCAAGAAGAACGCTATCACCTGCCCAATTTCATTCAAAACAGCATGTGATATACTTAAAATAAGGAGAATTTACTAGTTAACCACGCTAGGTAATTCACTACTATCATAGGTCGGAAAAAAGCGATCTCGAGAGTTCGGTTTTCTGCTCCTTTTAAAAATAAAAATAAAATAAAAAGAAACAGACATCACGAGGTCGAATTTTTTAGCGCTAAAAACTGGGAAAGTTTAAAACCGACCTCCGGAGGTCGGTTTCTTTAAAAAAAAAAAAAAAGGGTTATATTTTCTATCTCTTACAAGTACTAAGTACATTAAATACCAAGACAGAGGCATGTTATTAAAGGTGAGAAGAAAACCTTATCACCGTAAAAATCAAACATAGGCAGAAACTGGCCCTTGATCAACCTCTTCTCGTTGAGGGCTTGATATACTGCGAAAGGCAGCTGAATTAATGAATAGACCGCTCCCCCTGCAGCCGCAGCTAATACATACCTGTATGTATGATACGGTTGAAACATAAAAATTGGCAATTTTATAGAATTTTCACAATAACAAAGAAGAAAATTTATGTACTGATCATATTTAAAGGCATTGGTAATTTGTAGACTTATAGTCTTCTTGTTTTTATATTCTTTCTTATTTTATTCAAAATGCGGCACTTATCTAGAAGAAGAAAAAAAACGAACATATACAATTCTCTCTAATTAAGAAGACGCACAATAGTATAATTTTTTTTTTACGTTGTCAATGTATATAAGTTAAATCCAGAAGAAATGCGTTAATATTGCAAAATTTTAACTGAACTTCCTCAATCGAATTAGATTAATCATACAAAACCTTACCTGTTGCCTTTGATGTCACTGAATTTGGTTTTGTCGCCATCAAGTTTGAAGTTGTTCGTTACAATAAGCGCAAGTGCAGCTGCACACGCCGCGAGAGTGAGTATCCTCAGTACTGCAATTGAGTTGATAATTGTACGCTTAGACGTTGCCATATTCTTCTCGTAGTTATAATTTCTTCTTGCCTTGAGAACAATTTTAAATGCTCATTATTTTCAGAAGTAGAGAACATCCTTTTTATACACTACTGATAACCGGCCACTACTTAACAAATTAACATCGTTGAATTGGTCGAAATGGCCAAATAAATATTGTCTGAATAAGGTTGTTTTAGCCGGACTTCGTGAATGTAACAAGCCTTTCCTAATTTAAACAAACTTCTGAACGAGAAAACACGTAATTTCTTCCATGTGAAATAAAGAAACCATGATGATTTTGTAATTTAGTTACTATAATAGTAATAGCTTTGAACAAGCAAAGAATCTTATTGCATACATAGTGTGCTAAGTGTTACTCAAGAAAGAACACAAGATAATGAGACACCTAGCTAGCTTGTTGTCGTTAATAAAAAGGCATTCCTTTTGTATTTGCTAAATATACTTTCGGCTCAATTGAAGTTTAAACATTAAGGCTCTATTTGACTTGGTCAGTGGCGGACCCAGGATTTTACACAAGCGGGTTCAATTACGGCGTAATAAATGAGGATCATTGGTGATAACCAATAGTTTAAGTAGCGTTAAGCAAAACAAGTTTCCCCCTTTTTTTTTTTGTTAATAACGTAATCTCAAAATAGACTTATTTTAAATTCAACCCTCAATTTTTTTTAAAACAACTTGAGAAAAAAAGTACAAAGAACCTATTACATTTTTTTTAATAAAAACCCATCTAATTAAAAGAGTTGTACTTCAACAAGAATTAAAAAATCTATTAACTCTATGTAATTTAACAAAATTCATTTATAATGACCAATGCAGTTATTTACGAACAAAAGACGATACAAAAAAAGTTATAAACTAAAAAACTAATATAAACTGATTAACTATACTAAAACAAAGTATATATAATTTCAACAAATATAATTGCATCTTTTAGCAAAAAACTATAAAAAAGAGTGTCAAAATTCATTTTATAAAATTTTAATTTCTTTAAAGTAAAATAGATTTTATATAATTATTTTTTATTGAATTTGGGTAAGAAAACAAAATATAAAAGGTGACATACGAAAAAAGAAAGACAATAATATAAAGGCTAGCTAGTTGACTACCAATCAACATTAACTGACTTTTGTTGGCCGATACTTTGTTCTTCGTAGCATGGCAGGAAAATTGGCCAAAAGTAACAAAATACAGCATGCAGCGTGTCCAAGGAGACTCGATACCCAATTCTGAAGATGGAATTGAAGCCACTTGACTGTTGCGCCAGAGCCAAGCTTCGTGTCAAGCAGATTCAAAAGGTTTCACATATTAAAATGTAATGATGATTTTCCTTACATAATCAGTAAATTTACACACAAAATGGGTTCAATTGAATCCACTTGGCACCACGTGGGTCCGCCCCACTTGGTATAATCTTAATAATTTTGGACAGACGTGTAGAGAACCATTATCTGATGCCAATTGATTCCATTTTATCCTGAATAGTGAACCGACTCTAAAGAATTTGTGTAATGCAAAATATGGTGATTAATGATAAAGTAGCATACTGCTCACATTTCTTCATTTACGTCTTTCATATTTTTTTTCTCCTTTCATAATTATAAGTTTTTCTTTTAATTTGTTCCTGTATTTCTTTTGGTTGTATCATTAAGTTGACTGATAAAAATGTCTCGTGGCATTAAATTAATTCCACATTGTCTAGTTTTATAGAAATGGCTGAAAAATGAGATACTCTTTTTCCTTTTTTTTTTTTTTTTTTTTTTTTTTTTTTTGTTAAAAGGACGTATACAACTGACGAGATCTGAAGCTTTTTGCGGCGTTTCCGTCGTTAATCCAAGATGCCGGCGATTACTATCATCCTTTTCATTTGGTTAATTACATCGTTGACTCATTTAATGTAAAGAAGTTTTTTTTTCCCCTTTCTTCGAGAAATATAAAAGAATAAAAGAAAGAACTCAAATCAACACTAGCGCAAGCAAATGAGCTCAGAAGGTTACTTGGGTTGACATAGCTAAATTAAAATGAAGTAAATGTTGTGTCAATATATCTAATTCGTCCAACTCTTACATAGAGAATGTGACGGAAGGAGTGGTTTTTTCCTTTTAGTTGTTGATGTATTTTGTTTATGTTTTCTTTTAAGACGCGTGTATTTGCAGACGTGATGTTTAAGTCATAAAATATACTATTTTATAAAATAATATTAATATTATTAAAATTTAATGTTGAGTAAATAATTATACATGAATGAATAAAATACAAATTTATGTGAATCATCAATATGAATCATTTTAAGGTACTAATGAGGTCAACCAATAAATCATTTGAACCTATGAATTCGAACACTAAAGTCTCAAGTCTTTCCCAAGTCTGGGGAAAGAGATAGTACATGAGTTTCTATTTCAATGACTATTATAGTTTGCAGTCGTACACAGTCAAGTGAATTAGTATCACTTTTTCTCATCCGGTTAAATTTATTTTTAGGTTTACCATTATGTGTTGATGTGTGTGTGTAAGTTTATACAAGTGTGAATATGAGTAACGTCGACTATGATTACAAATGGTTCATGTCCTAAAGTTTTTGCCTTGTTTTAAAAAAAATTGTAGCATCTTTTTTTACCATGCATACATATCACGAAGTTGTGGTAAAATGAAATTAGTATTTGTAGGAAAGGTATAGAAATTCGATCAACATATATACGTCTTCCTTAAGATGGCTAATAGATAATTATCAGTTTCATAATGTACGTACATCTAGTAATATATTGTAGTAGATATACTTAATTTACAACTTTGTAAAGTACACCTATTGTTACTGACTTCTTTAGTTTCGTCTCAAATTAATTATGGTCACAATTTTAGTAAGTGTGGAGTATTATATTATCGATAACAAATATTTTATTCTCTTTACCTAATAATTTGTACGTGTTTATGTTGAAATACACACTATACAATCAAATGATGATCTACCGTATGATGAATTTGTTAAGAAGAAGCATAAGAAGACAAAGGCATCGATGGTATGAAGAACAACAAAAGTGGAAGAGATTACATGGCCCAACCTCACATTATTTTCTAAAAACCGCATTTGACCATAAAACCAACTGCCTTTTATTAGAATTGGGCCTCGATGACTTTCCCATATAGAGCCTTCGAACAAATTCTACAAAACCTAAAGATAAGACAACATACACATGGCATACGTATAAGAAATAGAACAAGATATTTATTTAGATCATTCTAAAAATGTATATAGGTGTATATAAGATTCCAAATTACATTCCGGAAATTTTATACGAATTTTTGTACCTCATAGGTTTGTTAGGAGCATTTTTGATTATTGCATTTTAGTCCTTTATAGCTAGTATAAGTAGAGTAGATGTTTATACAAGAATATACACGGTAAAAATTTCCAATCATTGTCTTCTTTTCTAATATGGTATCGTAGCTTGTATGACAAAAACTCGAATCAAGAAAGCTTTCTTGACTCATTTTCTTCAAATCTTTCTCTGTCTCATACTTCACTTTGCTGCATTTGTCTCATTCTTCCTTCAAGCTTGAAACATGACTGGAAACACTGAAAACACTGAAAACACCTCAGGTTCAGTTTCACAAACAATGACAACACCAAATGTAGCTTCTTTTGATTTTAGCAACCCTCTTTTTCTTCACTCTTCGATGCACCAGAATGAGTTAGAATAACATCTTTCAATGGAAAAGGATACCAAGGTTGGAGGAGGTCTGTACTCATTGCATTATCTGCAAAAAACAAACTCAGCTTTATCAATGGAACTCTTGCACAACCAGGACTTGAGGACCAGGAATATCAAGCATGGAATAGGTGCAATGATATGGTCACTTCTTGGTTGCTTAACTCTTTGTCAAAAGACATTGCAGATTCAGTCATTTATTCAAAAACTGCAAAGGAACTATGGACAGATCTGGAACAAAGATTTGGCCAGTCTAATGGGGCCAAGCTGTATCATTTACAAAAGGAAATCAATGGTTTGGCACAAGGTTCTACTGATATGGCTGGTTATTTCACTAAGCTGAAAAGGCTTTGGGATGAACTAGATTCCTCAACTCACACATAAACCGTACGCGTGTGTGCACTTGCGAGGGAAAACAAAAGATAATCTGTTAATGGAGGATCGAGACTCACCGCAATACCTCGGATGAATGATGTCTATTCTCGTGCAAGAGGAAATATCCTCATGACTTAATCCTTTGCCAGAATCAATCGTGCCTATTCTCTTCTTCTTCAAGATGAGAATCGTAGGGAGGTGTATGTAAACCCTCAAGTTTCTAACTATTCATCCTTTATGGCGGAAACTACAACTCTAATCCCCGCATAATTCATAAAGCAAAACCCAAGGTTAGGTAATAACACACAAAAGTTCAAGACCTAAATCAAATGCAAGGAAATAAATTGGATATGGAGTACTAAGGAACTCAAACCGATCCACAGAAATTTGGTTTCAAACCAAGGAAAAACAAAGTTCAATCCCAACTCGAGTTGCAGACACATTGTCTCAAGACAGGCATGTGATAGACAATTGCTTTAGGTTGATTGGGTTCCCGAGATGATTTTCGGTTCACAAATCGAGGCGGAATACAACAATGAAGTGAAAGGAAATACAGAAGCAAGTGAAGAAAATGAGATCATTGACAATAATTATAGTGAATTTGATATGAATGCTTCCTCAACTACAACTGCAAGAACAAATGTCACAAATCTTCAACATTTTCAAAACGAGCCAAGAGACCATCGGGAACCAAAAATTCGTAGATCAATGCCAATGTCATGGGCTGTACTATGATAAAGTTCTCGTTCTTGTTTCGTTTTTAACACCGATTTACGGATAATAGATTCTGGTGCATCGAGCATACGTGTTTTGATCAAAATTCTTTTCAAAAAATTAATTCCTCTTCCTAGTCCTATACACATAAATTTTCCTAACTCTAATAAGTCCGTTACACATATAGGTAGTGTTAAGATAAAGCCTACTCTCACATTAAACAATGTGCTTCTAGTTCCTTCTTTTAGGTATAACCTCTTATCTGTTCAGAAATTGTGTGTACAAATTCATTGTACTCTCTTTTTTAACTCAACTAAGTGTATGATGCAGGACCATCTGAGGAGGGTACAAGTTTTTGGTGAATCAAGGGATGGACTTTATCTTTATCAAGCTTTAATCTTAGGTCTAAGCAAAAATGTCATAGCAATTTATCATTGTTTTTTCGGCCTAGTAATTTCAATTCAATTTCTCGTTTTTCCCGTTTTCAAAGAACGCCATATCCGACGTAACTCTTTGGCATGTAAGATTGGGCATTTGCTTTTCCAAAGAATGAAATATCTCAATTTAGTCCAAAATTTCACTCCTTCTTTAATCGGTTTGTGACATTTGTCCTCTTGCAAGACAAACTAGAAGTCCTTTTCTTTTAAGTCACATCAAAACGAAAAGAATTTTTGAACAAATTCATGTGGATACTTGGGGACCATACAAAGTTGCAACACATGATGGTTACAAATATTTTTTAACAATAGTTGATGATTTTAGCGGGGGAACTTTGGACTTTTTTGCTAACGGTTAAGAGTAATGCATTCCAGCTTTTAAAGGATTTTTTGCCATGGTTGAAAGGCAGCAATTCAATGTCAAAGTTCAAAGGATGAGATCAGATAATGCACTAGAGTTAGGAAAGGGATTACAAGAGGCATCTTTTTCTTAAATCACAGGGGATAATTCATGAGACATCTGTGTTGCTACCTCAACAAAATGGAATTGTTGAAAGGAAGATAGGCATTTTGTTAAATTGCATAGCACTATTGTTTCAATCTAAGTTGCCTACATCTTTTTGGGGTGAATGTGTGCTAACAGCAACACATTTGATTAATAGAATACCATCTAGAGTTCTCAGAGGAAAATCTCCTTTTGAAGTCCTATATGGGAAGCTGCCTGATTACAAGCTATTGAGGAGTTTTGGTTCCTTATGTTATGCTTCTGTTCTTGCACATAATAGAAGTAAATTTGAGCTGTCGCAGCTAAGCCTGTGTATTTATAGGCTATCCACAGGACAAAAGGATACAAAATTACTTGATTTAGAAACCAAAAAGATTATAGTTTCTGTGAGATGTTAAATTCCATGAGACTATTTTTCCTTATTCATCTACTACCAATACATCAGAACCTATTTTTCCCATTCCTGATATAACCTCTTCCTTTCCTGATCAAATCCCTGAATCTTCTCCTTCTGCCTATCGTTCACATTCCTTTCCTGATCAAATCCCTGAATCTTCCCCTTCTGCCTACCCTCCAAATCCTGATTCTGATACTTCTTTTAAACCATCTAACACCACTAATACCAACATATCACCTGATTTTTCTCCTCCAAATTCTAATTTTTCTCCTCCACATTCATCTACACCAGTTATACCCACTAGAAAGTCAGAAAGAGTGAAAAATTTTGATATTTGGAAGATTTTTATTGCAACAACATTTTCCTATCACAAATCACTATAATTGTTTATCTCATTCTTTACAACCTTCCACCTTCTCTTTTGCCGCCTTATCTATGCAATCAACAATTAGGTTCTCTCAAAGGTGCAGTCCGAACCTGTAAATACTCTCAAGCTAATTCACATCCCGGATGAAGAAGCAATGGATAAGGAAATTAAGGCACTAAAGGACAATCATATACGGAGGAAGTACCATTACCACTTGGTATGAAAGCTTTACCTTGTAAATGGGTATACAAGGTAAAGCAACACTGATGGAACAATTGGAAAGATTAAAGGCAAGGCTTGTCATTCGAGGTGATATACGAGAGAGAAGGCATTGATTACAATGAAACCTTCTCTCCCAAGTGGTCAAAATAACCACTATCGTGTGTCTTTAGCCATCGCAATTTTAAAAGAGGATGGTCAATATCTCAACTTGATGTAAATAATGCATTTTTACATAATGGATTTACAAGAGAGGTATGAAGTATCCCTCAGTTTAACTCTTCCATACCCCAATTTTGTGTGCAAATTGCAGAAATCTATTTATGGATTAAAGCAAGCATCAAAAGCATGGTATGCTAAGTTAGCAGGGGCATTACAATTCAAAGGATACACTGCTTCATTGAATGACTACTCATTATTTTTCAAAAAATCAGGTGATTCTATCTCCATTATAGCAGTCTATGTTGACGATATTCTACTCACAGGGAATGATCCTTCTGAATTCATCCAAATTAAATCTTTCTTGGATTCAGAATTTTGTATTAAGGATCTAGGTGAACTACATTACTTCCTAGGCATGGAAGTGCTCAGAGAAAAACAAGGAATTATCCTTAATCAAAGAAAGTTTACCTTAGAACTCTTGGATGAGTTCAATTGCTCCAATTTGCCATCTGTTTCTTCTCCCATTAATCCTTCTACAGATTTATCGAATCAAGCTGGTGCACTCCTCACTGATCCTACAATTTATCGACGACTCATTGGTAAACTTAATTACCTCACCAACACTCGACCAGATCTCTCTTATGCTGTTCTTTGTTTGAGTCAATACATGCAAACACCTCGGATGCATCACTACACTGCTGGACTACGGGTACTTAGATATTTGAGAACGAATCCTAGTCAAGGTATACTGTTGAATTCTGACCCATCTATGTCACTTATTGCCTTTTGCGATGCCGATTGGGCATCTTGCAAGGAAACTCGAAGATCCGTGAGTGGATTTTTCATAAGTCTTGGAGGATCTCCAGTTTCTTGGAAATCCAAGAAACAACCATCAATATCACTTTCCTCCGCTGAATCGGAGTACCGATCTATGCGAAGAGTCACGGCAGAGCTCACTTGGCTAACTAGACTTCTTGAAGATCTCACTCTAAAGCCCAAATTACCAGTTCCGGTGTTCTCCGATAGCAAAGCGGCAATTTATATAGCTCGCAATCCAAATCTTTTCACGAAAGAACCAAGCACGTGGAACCGGATTGCCATTTTGTCCGCAACAATTTCTTTCCGGCCGATTTCTCTCTATTCGTCCCTTCAAGTGCTCAACTTGCCGATCTATTTACAAAGCCCTTATCTGGACCATCGCATCATTTAATTCTCTCCAAGTTGGGAGTCAGTTCCCTCCCCTCCAACTTGAGGGGGGGTGTTGAAATACACCCTATACAATCAAATGATGATCTACTCAGAAGTGATGAATTTGTTAAGGAAGAAGACAACAAGAAGACAAAGGCATCGATGGTATGAAGAACAACAAAAAGTAAAGCGATCTCATACGTCCAACCCTCACACGGGGTCTTCTAAACCATACTTGACCACAAACCAATCGGGCCTTTTATTAGAATCGGGCCTCGTATGACTTTCCCATAGAAAGCCTTCATGAACAAATTCTACAAAACCTAAAGATAGTACAATATACACATGGCATACGTATAAGAAATAGTACAAGATATTTATTTAGATCATTCTAGAAATGTATATAGGTGTATAAGATTCCAAATTACATTCGGAAATTTTGTACGCAATTTTTGTACAAACCATAGGTTTGTTAGGAGCATTTTTGATTATTGCATTTTAGTCCTTTATAGCTAGTATAAGTAGAGGATGTTTATACAAGAAATATACACAGAAAAATTTCCCAATCATTGTCTTCTTTACTTTCTAATAGTTTATCATGATTTTTCAAGATCAAATTACATGCATTAGTGCAACATCTTTTTCCATCTTTTAGATATTGCTACAATTTTTCTTATCCTATACAAATGAAATGGCGTGATCAATTAAGATTAAATTAATGATGTTGAAAAGACTTAGAGTAATAGTTAGTAAGATTAGTACCTTGATTAATTTTTTTATTTAAATCGAATAATTTCCAGCTTCATATTATGAAGCAACGGTAAAGTTGTCTCTATGTGACCTATAGACCACAGGTTCGAGCCATGGAAGCGGGCATTAATGCTTGTGTTAGGTTAGGCTATCTACATCACATCCTTTAGGGTACAACCCTTCCCCCGGACCCTGCTAACGCGGAATGTTTTATGCATCGGGCTGCGCTTTAATATCCTATTTTATATTATAGAACTATTAATATAAAAAGTTGATATCCAAATTTATGAAAGCTGTGAATAATTTATCTAAACAGATAATAACATGAAATTGACTTATACCTATGATATGAATTGCATTGACATTTGAGATGGCTAGACGAAAAACACAAAATTAATATAACGGCAATAATACTAAGATTGGTTATGTGCCTTTTACTGTTAATAACATTCTTGTTCGGATCAATAGACACTAATGTAACACTAATTCCATGGTAGCACCTTGTTATTCTAGTTAGTATATTGAGGAAAGTCCTGAAATAAAAAGAGTAGAAGTATCACTAATTATGTGACCAAGTAATCAAACTGACCTATTATAAGAATACAAACCAAATTTTTTGATTGTCCATCTTGGGGAAATTTAACTTATTTTAATTTCTTAGGGCACATATGGCCATTTAAAATACCAAATTATGTGGTGATCGCTTGGAATATACATTGATTGATTATTATAGTATATATTTTGACACCTTAAACTTTTGAAGATAAAAACTGAAAATAAAGACGCCGCTAGTATTAGTATCTGTCGTAAGTCCATGATGACCACCGAAGCAGAAAATCAAAGACACCAGAAAAGTTATAGAAATTAAAGTCCACAAGGTGGAGTAACAATAAAAAACTCTTCAACATAATAAGAGGATTGTAATTCGAAAATGTCTAAGGTTATGGTTGACCCAAGGTCCACTGGAAGCCAAAAAAAAAAAAATGGGTATTATCTTTGACAGAAATAGGAGTCATTGAACCTTATAGGTTATTCGCGATACAATAATGAAAATCTAACCTATATTTTAGGGTAAAAATCTTGAAATCGCTAATCGTAATACTACAAGTATATAACATATAATGAAGCTTCGTTTTCTCACCTTTTTTTTAAATATACATAAAATGAAGGAAAAAGTGATAAATTATGGATGGGGCTCCTCTGCATTTCCACTTTCTCCATTTTCCCCAAGTTCCTACTGTAATAGAAGACACATGTCATTTTTCGCAATAATTAAAGGTTAGGATTTAATTGTCCAAAGCAAAATCTTAATCATGGTTAGAATAATAATTATTTCCTTTATTTACTCTAAAAAAATTGGTAATCCCACAATTCTAGCTAAATTATTTATCTGATTCATAAATATATTTATTTTTTTCTCACTTTTCCTTCTTTATTACGAGTTCCTTTTTTTTTAACAGGTTTTATTTTTATTTTTGTACAGATACTAAATTACAATTTCTATATTCTTTTCCCTAATTCATCTTTGCATTCCTATCAAATATAAGAGAAATAGGCATCATTAGTTTACTGGGAAGTGGGAACAGTAAGACCAAATTAAATCAACATTTAAAAGAATCTGTATGATGTTAATTTTCTTTATTTTTGATAACTCTTAGTTAAAGAGATTTTTTAGCAATAAAATTGCTATAAAAATGAATAGAATAAGAATCGTAAGTGATGCCATGTCTTAAACATCCTACGGAAAAAATGTAATTATAAATGAGTTATTACACAATTTGACCAAATGTAGATATTCATGATATGTGTCATTAAGAAAAAAAGGAACTCGTAATAAAGAAGGAAAAGTGAGAAAAAAATTAAATATATATTTATTAATGAGATAATATTTTAGCTAGAATTGTGGGATTGCCAAAAAAAAATTAGAGTAAATAAAGGAAATAATTATTATTCTAACCATGATTAAGATTTTATTTTGGACAATTAAATCCTAACCTTTAATTCTTAACTATGAAGCGTGTCTCTTATCTAAGTAGAAACTTGGGGGAAAAGGGGAGGAGCTCCATCCATAAATTATCAACGGAATATATATATAAAAATGAACATGAAGGAGCACCACTTGCACGTGTACAACAACGATAAGAAATTAAGGCAATGAGAACTGAACACTTTATAATTTTTTTGTAATTTGAAGAATCGACAACAAAAGTGAAAACAAAAGTATTAGAATAGAGAAATTGTCTTCGGAAAGTTAATTCGATTTTTTTCCAAACAAAAGAGGATAAAAAAAGTTACCTATTAGATATCCCACAAAAGCAAACAATCACACAGAGCTTATTACAAAGTGAAGTTCATTCAATTCAACAATATAAATTGAGTATTTAGATCCACCACTTTAAGTTATGTAGGACTTTTCTCAAGAAGCACGTCCGTTTGTGTCAAGAAGAAAGGGAAGTTGTATTGTTGAATGCATCCCTTCGTAGGAAACGGTGTTTGGGACTTTTGCTGCGCCACGTTTTTTTTCTTTTAATTTATAAGTAGGGTAATTAGGTTTTTAAGGACATTTTAGTAATTTAACTTTTAAGCTAGAGAGTTTATGCTTTTAATATAATATAGATAGATATTGATGAAGTTGACTGATAAAACAGTCGTGGCATTAAATAATGCCATATGTTCTCGTTTTTTGACCCTTCCTTAGCTGTCCCACGATGCATGCGATTCATTAATTTTGACATAAATTTCTACTTACTCCTCAAAAACGTTACGTTATACATCTGGAAACTTATGAACAATCATCAGTAAGATATTTATAGCTTTCTCGTATTTATGCTACAAGTGTCATTTCTTTCTTTTTTTTTCATAAATTTATTTTTTCAATTCTCTGGTGATGGAGGAAGTAGTAGTAGTGCATGTACCGGAAGTTGTACTGAATTCAGGCTACAAGATGCCTTTATTAGGCATGGGAACTGCAAAATATACCATGCCGCCGGTAGATGAGTTAACGTCCATTTTAGTTGATGCTATTGAGAGCGGTTACCGCCATTTCGACATGGCGGCATTGTACGGCTCGGAGGAGGCACTAGGCAGAGCAGTGGCCGAAGCAAGAGAGCGGGGCATTATAAGGAGTCGGCAACAAGTGTTTATCACCTCTAAGTTATGTTGCACATATGCGCACCCTCAACTTCTTCTCCCTGGCATCAAAAACACTCTTGGGTACTGACTAATACTGATATTATACTTTGCTTGTCCTTTTAAAAAAAAAAAAAAAATCATTTCTCAATTGTTTCTTGTTGAAATTGTTACAACGTAACGGCCTTTAGTTACAGCAGAGCATTACCAATCGGAGCTAGAGTTCTAGTTATAAATTCGACATTCAACATGATTTGGTAGCTTTGACCAAAATTGTATTTTAAAAAATTCACCGAAAATCTACAATTACCCTTTCCAAAACTCAGAATCCATTAAACTCAAAAAAGAAATCTGTCTCTGTTAACAACAAACCACAAGAAAATCCATTGTTTAGAGTCGTCGAAGTTTTGAGGAGTTGACATTGAATTCAAGCCGAAGTAGTGATTATTTTGTTATTTTCTTGTAAAGTCTCAATTTAAGAGTCGCTCTCCAAGATGTCTAGTAGTCATTTTAAACTCTTAATTAATTAAGTCATAGTAGTAATTACATGTTGGGCAAAATCCAATAATTTTGGCTCAAACTTTATATTTGTGTTAAAATTTTCAGTTAATAAAGTGTAAATAATTTAATAAAGAACCCAATAAGCAAAGAACATTGTGTTCCAGATTCCATAAACTAAAAATCCTGAGTCCAACTCTCTTCTTAGCCCGCTCTTTATTTACCTTTGGCCTTCCCAAACTCTTATATATAGTTATGGTTCAACCTCGACTTAGTGTAGGAAGTTGGGGCTAGATTTCGTGGATTTGTATCTAATACATTGGCCAACAAGCATGAAACCTGGGATTGATATCCTCAAATTTAAAAAGGACCGAGAACTTGTCCCTTTTGATATGAGAGGGGTATGGGAAGCCATGGAAGAGTGCTGCAAGTTAGGTCTGGCTAAGTCTATTGGAGTCAGCAATTTCAGTTGTACAAAGCTCTCTCACCTCCTCCAAATTGCTGCCATTCCTCCAGCAGTTAATCAGGTAATCAAGTTATTTATATTAGTATTATTATAAAATATAGTTTAACTATTATTGTCATGCAGGTTAATATGTACAAAAGAGTTTTAATTTGAAATTTTTACTCTATCGGATTCCCTAAAAGATACCTAAAAATTATATTCCTAAAAAGTGAGATTAATAACCTGAAAAATACATAAAGCATATTATCTGTTACAGTAGGTTAAAACACACCAATAGTGCTAAAAAAATTAACACATGACTGTGGAAATAAGTTAAATCCTTATAAAAATGCTTCAGAACGTTCAAGAATATCTATCAAGTAGTACTCTCTTTGTTCTAATTTATGAGCATGTTTCACTGGGCATGAAATTTAATAAAGAAAAAATAACTTTAACTTGAACTTGTGAGTCTAAAATAAGTCATAAATATTTGAGCGGCTATAAAGGGTAGATGCAACATTTAAAGTTAAATTATTTTGTAAATAAAGAAGTGTTAGGACACACTCTTTTGATACAAACTGAAAAGGAAAATAAGATTATAAAATTGGAATACAAGGAGTAGTATATTTCCTTTTCTCTCACTATGTTATTGAAAGGACATCGTAGTTACTTTTTTTTTTCTTTTTCAGGTAGAAATAAATGTGGCATGGCAGCAGCAGAAACTACTGGAGTATTGTAAAGAGAAAGGTGTTCATGTAAGCGCATATTCTCCACTGGGAGCCAATGGTGCCTCTTGAGGTACCAATGCCGTCATGCATAGCCCAATCCTCAATGACATTGCAACAGCTAAACAAAAAACCATCCCCCAGGTCTTTTCCTGTTTCTCTTATTGTGATCATTAATGAAGAACAACTTTTATGCACCTATAATATTTACATGGTGTATTCCAATTCGTTCTATATATGTAGGTTGCATTGAGATGGGTATACGAGCAAGGGATAAGTGTGATAGTGAAGAGCTTTAACTAGGAGAGGATGAAACAAAACCTTGTTGAAATATTTGATTGGGAACTTAGCACTGAACATAATTTCCGAATTCAACACATACCTCAGAGGAGGGGAAACAAGGGAGAGAGATTTGTTCACCCAAACGGGCCCTAAAAATCTGTGGATGAACTTTGGGATGGGGAGATCTGAAACTCCACCAGTCCAGTGGCATGGGATGATAGATACTATAGTACTATAATTCTTCTATAATTTTCCATTTGTCAGTCATGCGCCTTAAGCTCAACCCTTGTACCATCAGTCTACCATAACCTGATTGCATGTTCTCAGCGTATTTTATTGTATTACTTTTAATTTATTCTATTGTGTTATTAGATCTATTTGTACGTGATAATTAAAGAGCTCATTATGTAACAACCAATTTGATGTAGCAAATTTTTCTTTTTCATTCCGCCTTTCCTTGCTCCTTTTACCCTTTATCTAATTTTGTTTTTCTTTTTCGTTCCGCCTTTCCTTGCTCCTTTTACCCTTTATCTAATTTTGTCTTTCATTTTATCTCTGACAATATATCTTAGTGCATATGCCTCTAAGCGTGAAGCAGGGAGCTTCTAACTTCTGGCCCCATGTAAGACATTCTATTTCGATACGATGGAAAATGGTAAGCCGTGGAAGATCGCTTGCAAGCTAGTTCTCACCAAAGTATTTACTTTCTTTATTTTACCACAAGCAACGGCATTTCTGTAATAGTAATCTAAATAGTTTGGAGAATACAGCTTTAAGGAAGCTTCATTTCTATCTCGGATAAATATAAAAGGCTTACCTTCCAGCCTAAACATATGTACAATGAAGATAAGCCCTTTCTGAGCATGGCGAGAAGCATTCTCTCCAATAACTACTGTGCACAAGTAGAGAATCACCTTCAAAGCCAACAGCCTAATAGTATCCAGTGTCATGTGCCACAGCGCAAACTTTCGAGGAGTTCAATCTCCAAATAAGCTTCTTTACTGAACATCAGATGTTTTGTATGTGCGGGTGATTCGGATCTGAAGCAAATGACACACAAGGATGCTTTAAAAAACTTATTTACACATAGATAAGCAGGAAAAATAGTTACAGGATCATCCCAAAGATGCAATCAATTTCAATCTTACACAATACAGGCCCAAAAGCCTACATCCAATACTGCACCAGCAACCACCACAAATTAACTTTTCAGCTTCTCAAGGCAGATAACATAAAACTTAAGGGTAACCCATATAAGAAAAAAAGAAAACAAATCAACAAATGAAAGATCATGGGGATTCGAAGAGGGCAGTGGTACCTTTATGCTTGGGAGTCCATGAATCCCATTTTCAAAAAAAAATCTTTTGCTTTGAAGTTTGAAATGTCCCAAGCCAAAAAAAAAACAATGATATCTATAGAAGATGACACAATTAACTCTAAAAAGATTTGTACTATTCAAGTGACTAGCACACATGAAAAGATGAAAGATATGCTTTGTGCTACCTTAGCAAAACTTAATATTTTCTTTTTAAAAGAAAGAACCTTAAAGTTTATACTAACCAAAAACAGAGAACGATAAAGTTCTTTAATTCCTCATTCAATTTATTTAGCGTTAAGTTTTCCATACTTTTTTTTTTTTTTTTTGATTAAGCACCGGGTGTCCGAGTCTCTTTGAGCCCCGACTAATCCCGGGGGTGCACAGGCCCTCGGCAAGGAGTTTCCCGCAAGTGCACCACGGGTAATTCGGGGGTTTCCCAGTCCGATGGCCCTCAGAAATTATTTGCACCCAGCGGGTTTCGAACTTGAGACCTTGAAAGGGAGCACCCCAAGGCTCAAGTCAATTGCCACCAGGCCAACCCCTGAGGGTTGTTTTCCATACTTGCTAATTTAGTATTACTAACTTGTACTGAACTTACTTTGAAATCCTTCCACCAATCAGTATCAATTCTGCTCTATTCAGGCCATCTCATTCCGATACTAATTTAAGGTAAATTAGGGCCTATAGAACTAGAGGTAAATCTCACATTTATCTTTAAGCAAACACACAATTCTCTAACCGGAATAATCAAGAACGATCGATCTTAAGACTTCTTCCCCCATTTTAAAAGAGCTGGCACTACTCCCATATTTGAGGATTCAAGCATGAGAGCACATTACCTGTGCGAATGCATAAATAGCTCGCACGATTCTGGCATAATCAGTTCCAAGCATTTGAATGACAACATCTGCTAGAAGCGTTCCCCACAGACTGCATAAAAATGTCAGATACAATGTGGTCACAGACTGTGTAAAAAGAATAACAGGAGAAGTATATAAACCCAAAAGACCTGAGAACTGAATACATTGCTCCACCCTCTTCATTAATAGAGACACAATTGGGCCACAACGTTCAAGAAGAAATTAAATAAAAGAAATAGAGTGAACCATAATTAAAAGGAGTTCCCTAAAAGCGCAAACCTACAGAGCCAGTTCAAAAGAGAAACATCTTTCCAAGTGAAATGAGTACAAAAATAGCTCCAAAATCAAATGCGTAACCAACTATGTAAACCAAATAATAGAAAAAGTATGCAGATTTCTGTTATAAGCTACAGCCTACAAGAGAGTAGGGTCATAAGGCCCATAATTCAGCATTCAATCATACACTATTGAATTCTATGAGTATATTCTATTGTTAAAAGTCTTCAGTTGAAACATTTTCCACTTGCATCAACCAGTTAAATCGTTACGAAGTCCAACATGACCGCAAGATAGAGTAGGAAATCTTCACAACCAGAAAATCCAACATAACCTACGACTTCTCTCCGTGTACTTGGCCCCAGAACCCCGTTAAGTATTTGGTGATAGAAAGCTTCAGTTCAAAAGATTTGCAATATTGCCAAAGAATATAAGGATTCATTTATCAAAAACAGACACCAAATGAGCTCTTGTTAGTCTACATACTTACATAACATGGAATAAGTTACAACAACTCAAGAAAAAAATTACAACTCAATTCCAGACTAGTTGAGCAAGCCATATAATTTCTCAGTATTCATTCCACTCCATTTGCATCCCAAAATGTATTTTTTGCCTATTAAGACAAACTAGGGGTTCTCTGTGGTGTTAAATTTAGCTCAGATAAGTGAACAGGCAGACCCCGTACAAGTTTAGGTCGCTCGGGTTGGACATAAGTTCATTGATAGGTGAATTCAGACACAACCCAAATTAACCCATCTAAAAGTATGTAGTCAATTTTGACTATCAAGGTAGTCCAAATTTACTCATAAGAAGACTCAAAATTCTTGAGAAACTTTTCTGTTGGTTTAGTTTGTGTTAATCAGACTCTCTCAATATAAAGAAAAAAAAGTTGTTTCACTTTGATTTGTTGTTGTATAACAAAATTGACAAACAAATGGAAAATCGTCATGAGCTAGGCGATTTGGATTATGACCCACCACTTCGCCCAGCTTGACGTTACCCATCTTAACCCTAACAAACTTCGGACAGGTTGAGCCGTGAACAATTCATTGACTCAACCCATTTTAACCCGTCCAAACTTGGATTCAACCAATCAACCCTTTTATTTGACACATAAGAGATTTTCCAACATTAGAGACTCCCAACTTATAAGTAGATAAGTTGTTGAACCTTTTTTCTAATAGCATGATTCTCTTCTTTATGAGATAAGGGTTCTTATATCAAAAAAAGTCACCTGGTCCAGTTAAACACATCGAACATTGTTGTTCCAGTACCTCTCTTTATAGAAAAAGATATGAGTATTCTGATAATAGAGCAATTTCTACTATTGACACTAATGCTACAGAATTTAAAAGGAAGGCAAGGAGAAACTAAGTGATCCCTATAGCAGATATAAACAAGTGAGCAAATAGTTTTTTTTTTTTTTTTGGTTTCTCCTGAGAAACTAAAATAGTAAAAGACAAGGCAGCGTGCCAGCACAAATGAGATTACATTGGGCCAAGAAATGTCATCATGCTCCTTAACCCAAAATAACGGGAGGCAGCACCTGCTAAGCCCTGTCAAAGACCAATAACAATGAAATGTTAGCATGCACATAGAACTCTAAAGAAATCGTAGTTTCTGAAGCAGAGCCTGAAAGAGAATTACTAACTCCATCATAACAGTTTCAGCACTTTTTATTATTGAAGGGTCTTTTTAAGTGTACATTTTTCTTTTCCATTTTTCTTTTTTCGTTCTGGAATGAGAAGGTCATTTAACTTATAATTCAGCATTTATGGGCTTTAGAATGATTAACTATCTTCAATTAAAATGCACATAGAAAGTGTGGAGAATCTTAGGAATTCGAGGAGTATAAGGCTGCATCATTCACGAAAAAGATAGAGCATATGACCGCTCTTTCTATAGAGGTCTCTGTTGGACTTTACGCCAGTAAAATAACTACAGACAGTGTTCTGTAGTGAAGCAGAAATGCAACCCTCAAATCAATGCATATTCATAAAACTCAAAAACCTTTCTTGCAGCCAGCATGGCCAATCTGGACTCCAGGTTAAGAGCCGCCACTTCTCCACCCTAAAACCAACAAGAGCCATGTGAATCAAGAAAAGTCATGTGAGAGAATCACAAATTAACTAAGTATTATAAATCATCCAGTAACCACTGCAATGCAGGGCAGACTTTATTATTACTCGTCTTTGGTTTGCCAAAAAATCACTATTAGTGTAAGAACTGTCTCTTTTCTTATTTTTACTTCCGTTCAGGACATTTTAGTTAAAACACTGTTTGGTTCCTACATATGAAAAGGAATTTTCTGGCAAGTCAACTTTCTTGAACCTTAAAACTTTTCGACTGGGAACATTTAGGAAAATATGGTCAGTAAAATCCACTAAAGGATCTCCTCCAAAGTAAGTATTTGCAGGACTAATTTAGGAAACCGATTTACTCTTGATCTTAAGCTTTCCTTTTCTTCTCAAACAAATGCATGCAACAAATGATATTCCATGTATTTTACTTTTACTTGCTACAATTTTCTCAAATCCCCATTTCTAGCAAATTTCTTGACATTCAACAAACCTTAGCTTTAGCAAATGTATCCAGGACAGTCTTGATGTACCATCAAGATACCAAGAGTACTTAAATTTGGATGTGTTCATACTAGAACAAAATCCTTAAACAAGAAAAGCTGATTAAAGAGATGCCAGAACCCAGACCAAACAACTTCCTCTAAAATAAATGGTTGACCAATCTTATTTATTTATATATAATTATGTAAATAATTAGCTACTTTTGAGAACATACTTAACACGTGAAAAGAAATATAGATCCAGATGTCAAAGCACATTAACTGGTTCAGGAACAGTGCACATCTATTGGTTGAGGAACAGCAAAGAGACCCATTTAAATTTTAAAGTGTCTAGCATCAACTACTGTCCCCAACAAACTCATGACTTTTTCAGCACCTTTTTAAGGACTTCCCTACTTATCTGATAGTTGGCAGCCTCCAATAGCATCTTTCCAGAGAATCTCCTGGCTAACTAGAAGCAGTGAACATAGTCCGTGGTTAAAACAGGATGAAAGCACAGGATAAGGAGCAAATTGTAGAAATCACAAGGTATCAATTATACCCCACTGTATATCTTCCCCAATGTTAGCACCCCTCCACCCTAGAACACAAAGATCAGGTTAGCTAAAGCATGACCAAAAGGCTCAAGAGATCTACAAGTTTACAAAATATAGGTAGAAACCTTTAGCATTACTGAACGGACCCCTTCTGCCCCAGCCTTTATTGCGGCACCAGCTTGTACCTTCCACTTACTAAGCCCAAACTCTAGACTACCATGCTCATCAGACGCATCCAAGCTTTCTTTTGAGCTGTGGAAGATACATATTCGTCATATAAGGTCCATATGAGAATTTCTATTTCTACACCAAGAGAAGAAACAAGATAAATCACAGCAGAAGAAGAAATTAGAAGAAACCTCTTACATAGGAACTGGAGAATGAAGGGATAATTGGTCAATTATTATGTCAATCAACCTGAAAACCTTGAAGCACGCCAAAATCCAATGGAACTGATTGGAAAGGCAAAGGATATCGAGAGGGAGAAAACAAATAAAAACTATCTATACGTCCCAATTTAGAGGACACTTTCTCTTATCTGACAACCTAAAATGTTCACAACATTCCATTAGTTTTTTATAAGGTAAGGTTGGGTTCACAACATTCCATTTGTAACATGATGAAATCCACTAGTAACATCATTCAATACAACTTTCACAAGTTCCATGAACTTAAATTCATTTTAGTAGTCAAACTTAAACTTTATTGCGGGGTAGTAATTTTTTCTATCAATCTTATTCTTCAATCACTATCTAAAAAAATTCTCACCTATTATTTGTATAACACAAGTCAAATAAACATTGTAAATATTATGCCTCTAATAAAATAGTACAATCTAAATTGAGACTGAGAGAGAATGTAAAATAACTAGCATAAGCATCTCAAAATAACAAAACAATATAAAGAAAGTCCGTCTCCTCAACCACACCATTTGTTCTCACAGAAAACAAAAGGAAAATGATTTACCTTGAGTACTCTTGCAGCAGATGAAGAAAAATCTCAGCTTCCAGGTCTTCGGCAGACAATTTGGCTGAGCACCTTATACTTAATTTTTCCCTGACACCAAGCAATACCTCCCTATATGATGGTCTCCTACCCCTAGATTAAATACCAAACAGCATCAATCACTGACACACAGAAACAAAATAAGAACTAAAATAAAAGAACCACGTGAAAGGTTAGGAAATGGAAAACCATTTTTATCGTATAAAACTAGAGATCAATCGGGTGATCACCACTTATTGCAGTTGCATTTTCAAAAATCATCAAACTCGAGATGAATTGGATGACGATCACCAGTTATTTCAGTTTCATTATCAAAGTCTACCTTTCCAGAAGCAACCAATAAACATCACTCCCATATGAACTCCACATAATCAACCACCGAATCCTTTAATAATGAACTATCGATAGCTTGAGTTATGATGATTCATAAGCATCCGTGTAATTTACATAAACAGCATAAATGCACAAAGATCGAGGTTAAACAATCAAGATAACATGCACCTGTGTTTACAGAACACAACTCAATGACCTACCCACTCGTCATAGAACAAAGAACCCTCCGCCGACCCCCTGAGAGAGGATCATATATGATTTATGCCCAATTTTACAACCAGACGTTATACTGATACAGCAATAATTTTCTGCAGAGTGATTTTGTATTTAGTTTAAAATATTCTTGCATGGGTTCAAATACATTGGAGTAATTGGACTTTAAAAGTTTTGATTAAAATACAACTATTCTAAATAAAAGAAATAGAGAAACCTCAATGTGGACCGTGCATCAGCTGCAAGGTATAAAAATCTTGATTCAAGCATTGACAAAAAATCTTCCCTCTCCTCCAGGTCTTCTCCAATCACAACATAATCAAATTCAGCTCTCTTTGTTACTGACTTCAACAATGGGCTAAAGTAACTGAAACACAACCATACCGGAAGGAAAACTTGTTTAGAATTGTCAAAGCACCCTTTTTTTTTTTTCAGTAGAACACTAAAGGCTTAGGATATACTGCTGCTACTACTGTTTATTTACCTTGGACCAAATAAAATTTTTTGAAGTTCATAGAGTTCAGAATCAGTCGCGAGTTCAAGCACTGACCGAAGATCCGGATCAACTTCAGTGCTGCCGCTCCCCCCTATAGTGTATTTCACAATTCATAATAAATTCACAATAAAACTACCAGCAATGAAAGGTGTGTTCGGTATGGAATTTTCCAATTTTCCCATGTTTGGTTGGTCAAAATGTTTTGAAAACAAGTTCCTTAAAAATGAGAAAAAAGACTTCCCTAATGGAACTAGGGAAAACAAGTTTCATAAGTGATATCCCAAGTTCATTGTCTCCTCCCCACCCACTCCCCACCCCATCCAGCCCTCCATAGTGTTTTGCTAGATTATGTACAAATGCTGGTGGGATAATTTTTTTGTTTACTTACCAATCACAGGGGAAAAAGTAAGAAACCTATTTGTTTTCCAAGAAAACGTTTTCTTGGAAAAAAATTTCCATGGAAAACATTTTCCTTGATACCAAACACACCGGAAGTAAAGTGCTTTAAAAATAGACCTTGAGATTGACTTGAAAGTAAAGCACGGGCAGGATTTAAGAGGAGCCTTGAGCGGGAGCTTCGACGGCAATATAATTTGATAATCTAAAAACAAAAACCAAAAAAACAACAGAATTCATAGACAAATAGATGTGAAGCGGAATTCAGCAGAAACTGCAGGTGCAATTTACAACTACTCATACAAGTAAATGGAGGCATGGGAGAGTGAGGAAGGTAAAACTTACTTGGTGAGGAGAGGAAGTGACAGGGAGGAGAAAATGAAGTGGCTGCCGGGGGAATTGGTGGTTCAGTGGAACGGAGTAGTACAAAGCTCCGGCGGTACCCATTGTTGTGGAAACACTCTGCTCACTCCAGTGACTCCACTCCAGTCAAACATATGGCCAAATGGGGATTTTGTTTACATTGACGGAAATACCCCTTATATTTTCTAAAATAAATAGAAAATGTTGTATGTTAACTTTTAAGGACCTACTAGTGAGATTTGTAAGTTAATATCATATATTTGGATAATTGTGATACTACTTTTGAAGTTTTTTTTTTTGGGTACACTGGAAAAAGATTTCAAATGCGACACTATTTAAGTATGTCGGGAAAAGAAACTCCATACCTTTGAGGGCACTTCCCTAGATTATTAAATCTTTATCATGTTATGGCATTCGTTTGCCAGGGAATTAGCACATTGATTTGCCTCTCTCCAGATGTGTTTAATCGAGGCTTTGCTATCATTCAATCAAATCTATTATCTTCAATAATAGCTCACTCTGAGAGGATGATGTTGAATGTCGTCATCCGACAGCGATTAGGCAATCTGTTACCATTTCAACTTCTTCATATCCCATTAGTTTAGCTACCGTGAGGCCTTTTTTATGCTTCATAATTCTATAATGAGGCTTGTCGTAGGTTTCACCTTACCTGAATAGCCCAACTTCCATTTTCCGTGTTCATAGCTAAAGATTCCTCCAAAAGCGGCATCTCCGGACTATGGCTTGACATTACTATCAGTGTTCAAGTTTAACCACTTCTTCACAAAATAACATTATTTTGAAACAAACGATCTACTTTAATCTCAATGTTCCATTTTACCAACTTTGGACTATTACTTGACCTCAATTATTCCAAATTAAAGAAACAACAGTAAGATCTTGTTGAATGTAGAAATACTATCAAACTAAATGAGATTCCTTCAATGTAATTAAATAATTAGACTTCACAATTTTCAGTGACAAAATAAGAAACAATCAATACCAAATTAACAGTTTAAAAAAGGTTTGAAGTGCATGAATTATGTTTAAATGAAAAGCTAGAAATCAACAATGCGACACTGCAGTATGCAATTGACAAAGATTATTTTCTTCTTTTTCACCATTGAAACGTTACAATAATCCTCTTCATGATGGGAGGAAACTAGAATTTTGAATATAACTTGGTGGCTTAGATGTTACTGTAAAATAACATATATTACTGGTAATACCGATTTTAGTTGCAAAAGTTATCAACTGTTATACTTTTGCTTTTTTTTTAGTAAGGCAAAAGGTATACTTCACTTTGAAAGAAAAACTTGCACAAACACAACAATAAGCGACAGTAGCAGAAGACAAACATTAATAAAGTGAGTGATAGTTGATAGTTTAGGCTTAGCCTATAAACCAATTAACATTTTTTTCTTTAACCGATCAGGGATAATTGGCACATAATAATTGCCCCCGCTTGAGAACCAACGACCTCGTTGGCCACGGCTGGGCTCAATTGGTCGTGGCACCATGCGTGAATTGACTTGCTCTGATACTAATTTTATAGATCAAGTAGAAAAGTCCAACCTAAAAGACTAGTCTAATAGGTGGGAGAGCCTATTTAGCCACTCTTTAACGTTTATTTCTTGGGTTAATTACGGGACGTAACTAACTACTACTATCTAATTATATTTAGTAGCTATAGTTTCAATTAATTACATCCCATAGCTAATAGTTGTATCTTAATGACACTTAATAACTATTAAAACAAAAAAAAGAAAAAGGGAAGAAAGAAAAAAGCATTGGAAATGTCCGTTCTTCTTTGACTCTCTCTTTGTACTTACCCGCCTTCTTCTTCTTCTTCAAGTATCCTCTCTCTCTCTAAAAATCTCCGTTTCTTTATCTCTCTAAAAACACACACAACAATTCTTTCGTTTTTTAGTTGTTTTTTATGTGTATTTTGTTGAATATCTTCTTCCATTTTTTTGATTTTAACAAAAAACGTTTCTGACATTGTTAGGGTTCTTGAACAAGCTTCGATTTCGTTTTAATGGCGGAGTTGTTGGTGACGATGACGATGAAGGATAACAGCGGAGGTTGTTGGTGACAGCGATGTTTTCGTAGATCTGGTGGCGTCGGTGTCAGATCTGGACGGAAACAGTCAGATCTGGCCAGAAATTGTTGTATTCGCGAATACGGCGATCGTATTCACTTTTTTGAGTTTTTTCTGTTAAATTTTTCGATTGTATTCATTTTTTTAAGGTGTGTTTGTTAGCATAAGCATTGTTGTTGTTGTTGTTGTTGTTGTTGTGAAATTTCCGGCAGATCTGGCCGGAAATAGTGGTTGGTGTTGTTGTATTCATGAATAAGACGATTGCATTCACTTTTTTGAGCTTTTTTGTTAATATTTTAGATTGTATTCATATTTTTTAGGGTGTATTTGTTAATTTTGGAGTATCTATGTTTTTATGTATTCAGTTTTACTCGTTGTATTCATAAATACAGATAGTCATTTTCATGAATACAGTGTAAAAAAAAATCACTGTATTAAAATGTATACAGCGGGAAAAAAAAAACGAATACAGCAAAAAAAAAGGTAGCTATGCCATGTAAATATTGAAAATGTAGCTATGGCAATTTTCAAACCCCCAAAATGTAGTCATTTGTAAAATCCCCCTTATGTCTTTAACCGATTGTCCTTCAAAGGCGGTGGTCTTTAATTTTTTCCCTTCAAATTGTTGGTCTTTAATTTTTGCTCTTCGCCTAATACCTCAAGATTCTGGGTTCGAATCCCGGTTCAGTCTAAAAAAAATCACAACGCAAAGGTTTGTAGCAAATTAGGCCTATTCGGGCAAAAGTTAGGCTTTAAGGCAGACTTTTTCCCAAACTTTACCTTGCAATTTTTTTTTTTTTTTTTTTTGCGGCGGGGGATTCGAACCCGGAACCCATGGGTTTTTAGGCAAAGGGTAAAAATTAAAGACCAACAATTTGAGGGGCAAAAATTAAAGACCAGTGCCTTTGAAGGCATTCCGCGCAAAAAAAAAAAAAAATGATGAGACGAGGGACAATTAGCACATAACAAAATCGCATGTGATTCTTAAGCTAGTAACGTTTTTTTTTCCCCCTCAAATCCACCTTCTTTCCAACAAGATCAGATCAATAGAATCTGAATCAGAACTTAGAACCATAGGCATCCAAAAGGAGAAGATTTTGGTTCATTACAGATCTAGAGTCTAAATATCTTCAAACACTCTGCGTTCATAACACGTCAGTCTTTAATCCATGTTTTACATAGTTTTGGGATTTTCGTCATCCATTTGGGTTTAGTGGGTTTAGTGTAAAACAAGCACACCTTGACAAAGTTCCAAACGAAAAGACCCAAAATCTGATGGAGAGGAACTAGCTTGTAAAGGATCAAACAAAGAAGTGATTATGCCAAGTAATTTGCTGGTTTAGAGTGAATAATAGATCCAGGCCACATCCGCTATTTCCTTAAACATATAACCTTGGAAGCTTAAGACAAATGATAATTCATTCCACACAAATATGTTTTTCCTCTTTGTAGTATATGACACAGAATTGGCTGTTGGGAGGAGAAAACATGAGACAGATTAAGCATCACTTCACAAGTGCTTGCAGCATTTTTACTCAATAGAAATTGATATAACAGTTCGCACCAAATAAAAAGGCCCTCAGTGAGAAAATAGTTTAGCATTTAAGCATGGGTCGTTCTCCCCTGGTTACCACGGGCAGCCACATGTGTGATGCCTGTGGAAGGAGAATGCTTAAAAAGTTGAGACGTGAATTAAATAGGACATCATGCTTCAGTTTTACATACTGATCTCTGAAGAAAAGCAACATCATCCCTTCTTGTCGTAGGCAGCTATGTTTTGTGGTTCACATTCAGGACTAAATAGACGAACTAGCAAAGCAGTGCTTGAGCTCATAGTAATAGCCCCACAAGTTGCCCATCTAAGACTTCTAGGAACTGTGATTCTAGGACCTGTATCATCAGGGTAGGAGATGCAATATCAGAAAAGAAAACACGTGCATAATCAAGATAAATTTCAAGTGTCAATTAATCTACAATAAGTTTTAGAGCTCATTACTAATCAACAAAGTCAAGGGTGAGGATTGAAAAGAGAAAATCACATGGAATTATAGAATGCGGAAATTGATGCAACAATCCTTTCATCTATCAAAGTCAAAAGTCATTCCAGCAGTCAATCAACTACTTTGAGGTGATGTTCAAAGATCAAAGCTGAGAATATCAAATACTTTCAGCACATGAAATTCCCAAGTCAATAGGATCCCGGTGACCTTTGTCTCTTCCTTGCTGCACTTTAGAGCTTTTCTAGCAGCAAAAGATCCAAATAAAGCAGAGCTCAATAAGAACCGAACTACTGCATATATGAACAGCCCACTAAGTCCACTGTCCCTTCTCTCTCTCCTTCCAGCCCGTCTCATCCGGCTTGCTTTCTTCTTTAACCTCGGGAGTATTTCTTATTCAATGACTAAGCAGAAGACAAGATAACAAGCCCAACTCGGCTGCCCAACTCCTCTCTTTCCCAACCCTTTGCCTCTACAACAACCAAGATATTGTGCCATCTATTGAACACAGAAGGATTCATTAGGCCCATCTTTATCCAAACAAATAGCTGACTGTTACTATATTGATCCACCCTTTAGTTTATACATTGGGGATGACAGTGAAGGAAGAAGGGCATAGGGTGGAAGCACATGAAGGAAGATTTAGAGCCTAGGAGCTGCAACTCTAAGCTCTTTTTTTTTTATTGTTGAGCTGCAACTCTTAAGTTTTTTTTTTTTTTTTTAAAAAAAAATTATTGCATAGGGGGTAGGGGATTACAATGTGGGGATTCAGGTAGCCAACCAACTGAGCTACTAGATCCCTTTAAATTAATGAAAAAGATGGTAAAAGAACTCTCGACAATCCACTTGCAGAGCAACAAGCTCAAGCAGCACTTCATCTTCAGAGAACATATCTTACCTTTAAGTTTTCTTTCTCAAACCAAAACTCCTACAATTGGCATTAAGCCTTTTTACTAATTGATAAACTATGCTACTCAATACCTGGAGATCTATCAAACAAGCACATTTTATCATTGTTGTAAATTTAGAGATTGAAACCTCATTTATTGCATTTCTCTTCTCGTATCCTACCCTCCCCAGACCCCACCTGTGGGATCACACTGGGTATGTTGTTGTTGTTGTTGTTGCATTTCTCTTCTCGTTATTTTCTTCATGCGAAAAACTGCATATTGAATTCCTAGGTCCAAATTAACACGATTACACGAAAACTCTTGAAATTTAAAAACAGCTCAAGAAAATGAAAGAATGAGGACAAGACATCAGGAGATTAAAAACAATCGAAGGAGAAATATATAACCAACCATAGTGCAATCGGCAAAGAATCCAGAATCCTAATGCTCCTCCGACAGAAAAAATCCCAGCTGTTTGTCTCATTAGCCTTGAGCAGGGTTTTGCATCTGATCTCATTAACTCTCCATCCGAATACCCAAGCATACGCCTCAAAGCCATTACCAGAAGCCCTGCTAAACATGAAGGACGTAAGAAAACCCAGCAAATGATAAAAGTACGAAAATTCAAACAGGAGGCAACCATTTTTTCCAAAGAGAGGGAAAAACTAGAAGAAAGAAAAAAAAAAAACATAGCAAAATGATTTCATGAAAGAACGATGACCCAAGGAATGAAATTCCGATATAATGAGACATAGTAAAACTTTAGTTTAGTTATAATTAATAAATTCAAATGAAGAGCTTAGTTGAGGCATTTTCACAAACACATTGATGGCAGTATATGAAACTTACTCAAGATCACAACCATGGTCCAAGGAATGAAATTCCGATATGATGAGACGTAGTAAAACTTCAGTTCAGTTAAAATTAATAAATTCAAATGAAGAGCTTAGGTGAGGCATTTTCACAAACACATTGATGACATTATGTGAAACTTCCTCGCAATCACCAACACGCAATTGAACCGGAAACAGAGGTGAGGATTGCAGCTACGGAAGGCTAATTTTAATGCATCAGCAGAATAACAGTTTTATGTCTATAAAAGAATTATCATATTACCAACAATACACCAGTCATTAGAAAAAAGAAAACTACATCCTCAAAATGGACATATACGATTACAACTTCATTACAAACTGATGGAGTAGTTCATTTAATGAAATGATTTTATAAAAATTCACTAAATACAAACAGTCACAATGAAAAGGGCAAAGTGAGGTAGCTTACAAGATCCAACTTTTCTTCCGTGTATATAGCTAACTCAGATACCGTTTTCTCTCTCGGTCGACCTGGTGGATATACTATCTTTTGGAGTTCTATTATTTTTATCTTTGCTTTTCGGCGCTGGAACTAGAAGAATGGTTTTGGGCCAAAAATACAAAGAACGGAAAGAGAAATAAGAAGCAGGTTCCGTTAGTACACTTCTTTAATTGCTAGAAGAAAGTGTGACTTTTAGCCACAACAGAAAAAAAAAAAAATCGTATACAAGTTGGTCACTTACATTGCCAAAAAAAAAAAAAACCCAAAACTTACATTACACAAAATATCCCAAAATTAATGAAATAACGAAATTACAAGCGAACCAGACTTCTTCAATGGAGTGTTAAACATCTCATTGACGAAGAAGAAGAGAGAAGCTTTGAAGAAAAAGAAGAGAGAAGCTCAGATAAAAGATTAGGCTTTGACTAATTTAGGACATAAAGCACTTAGGAACCGTCAAAGTGTTTTATGTGTTCCTTTGGACACGTGTCCATCATCACAACCATCAAAGCTTGTGTGTATGATGGATTAAATCGAGCCATTCAAATAAAGTTCCACAACAAATTGTCATCGGGAACTTTCTACACACTCACTTGACCAAAGACAAGGGAATAAATATTGTTATGGAAGATGACAGATCCACCAATAGAAATACTGCCAAATGTACAAATAGAAATAGGACAAATACAACCAATAGAAATAGGACAAAATGTAAATAGTTTAGATTATTCTTTCCAGTATTTTTCAATAGATACCCTGTATAAGTACATGTTCTATGAACAGATGAAATACACAGAAATTTTCTCCAATCATTATCATTACTTTCTTTCATGGTATCAGAGCAATGGTTGAAAATTTCTCTGTCAATCACTTATACTAAATCACCTATTCTAAACCTAAATAAAAAAATGGCTGATCTACAAGAAGAAACTATAGAAACAGTGAACAACACTAGAAATGTTGCAAACACTGACACAACTGTGATGAATCTCAATCATCCTTATCACCTTCATTCATCAGATGCTCCTGGAATGGGTTTGGTGAACAACCCTTTTGATGGAAGTGGTTATCAAGGCTGGAAGAGATCTGTTCTCATTGCTTTGTCAGCTAAAAACAAGCTGGGTTTCATCACGAGCACATCCTACACGATTCAACTTCATCATATTTGCAACCTTGGAGTAGGTGCGGTAATGATATAGTAACGTCTTGGCTACTTAACTCTCTTTCAAAGGAAATAGCAGATAGTGTGATCTATTCTAGGACTGCAAAAGAACTTTGGGTCAGTCTAGAACATAGATTCGGTCAAACTAATGGTGCTAAATTGTATCACTTGCAAAAGGAACTTAGCAGATTAGTACAGGGAACCAGTAATATTGTAGGCTATTTTACCAGGCTCAAAAGATTGTGGGATGAATTAGATTCACTAAACTGTGATGTTAAGTGTACTTGTATGTGTGCTTCTGAAGGCAAAGCTAAGTTTGAGAAATCACAGGAGAATGAGAAACTAATTCAGTTCCTCATGGGATTAAATGATTCATACTCACAGGCAAGGGGAAACATTCTCATGATGAACCCTTTACCTAACATCAATCATTCTTATTCTTAGTCTTGTAGGATGAAAACCAAAAGGAGACTTATATGAGCCCTTTAATTCCATCTGATTCATCTTCATTTATGGTTGGTGGTCAATACAAAAGGGGAAAACAACCTCAAAGTCTATCAAGTAACATTCAGAGGACAAACAACTATCCCAGGGTTAACAATCCACGACCAACATCAAGGTTCCCAAAACAGATTGCAAGGTTCAAAGGCAAGAAAAGCAAATATAATCCTAATGTATCTTATACTCACTATGGTAAAACAGGACATACAGTCAATGACTGTTACAGATTAATAGGATTTCCAGATGATTTTCAGTTCATAAATGAAAGGAACTACCAGGGGCAGATTAGAGGAAATAGTGCAATTGCTATGGATGAAGTAGATACTAACAATTGTGTTGATTTAAACGACCAATCGAATATTTCTAAGGATCGATCGATCAATTCATGAAGAATGAATTCATAAACATGTTCAAACAAATGAAGATGGAGCACACACCAAGCACCGATATGATTCCGAGATTAATGCAAATGTTGTGGCTGGTACAATGTTAAAATATTTTGGATCCTGTTTTTCAGTCTTTAATTCTAAAACTTGGATTATAGATTCAGGTGCTTCTGAGCACATGTGTTTTAATCCTACCTCTTTTACATCTATGTCAGTTCTTAAGGTTCCTCTAAACATAAATCTGCCTAACTCTCAAACTATTGTTGTCACTCATATAGGAAATGTTCCCATATTTTCTGATCTCACCTTGAATAATGTGCTTTATGTTCCAAGTTTCAGATACAATTTACTCTCAGTTTATAAGTTTTGTTGTTAATTCACATGCACTGTTTTCTTCACTTCTGATAATTGTTTCTTGCAGGGCCCTTTAATGAAGAGCCCACAAGTTTTTGGTGATGCAAGAGAAGGTCTCTACCTATTTCAGCCCAGCCTAGAGGAGTCTAGTATTAGGGATAATGTTTCTATTTCAAATGTTGTCAGTTCAAAGTCATTTCCAGTTTCAATTTCTTTTCCAGTATGTTCTAGTGTTTCTTCAAATGTAAAACTATGGCATATTAGACTTGGGCATTTGCCATTATCATCAATGAAAAATGTCAGTTTCCTTTCTATAATATTCCTTCTACTTCTGATTGTGTATGTGATGTTTGTCCACAAGCTAGGCAAGCTAGATTACCTTTTCTTATAAGTCATATCAGTTCTAAGTCTATTTTTTTATCTTATTCACATTGATACTTTGGGACCATGCAAAATTCCTACATATAATTAGTACAAATATTTCTTAACTATAGTAGATGATTATAGTATGGGAACTTGGACATATTTACTTGCCACAAAAAGTAATGCATTTTATGTGTTACAATGTTTTCTACAATTGGTTGAGAGGCAGTTTCACACTAAGGTAAAGAAAATAAGATCAGACAATGCCATGGAATTGGGGAAGAGTACAGTTGTCTCAAATTTTTTCACATCACAAGGGATTATTCATCATACTTCATGCGTTGCTACCCCACAACAAAATGGGTAGCTGAGAGGAAACATAGGCATTTGCTTGAAATTGCAAGAGCACTTATGTTTCAGTCCAAAGTTCCTATGGTTTACTGGGGTGAATGCATATTAACTGCTACATTTTTTATAAACAGGTTGCCTACCAAGGTTCTTCAAGGAAAAACACCTTATGATCTTCTTTTTGTTCACCCTCCATCCTATCATTTTCTGAGATGCTCTGGATGTCTCTGTTTTGCTGACACTTTGGCTCATGGGAGAGATAAGTTTCAACCAAGGGCAAAGAAGTGTATTTTCCTGGGTTGTCCTAGTAATCAAAAAGGATATAAGTTACTAGATTTTGACAGTAATAAGGTATTTATCTCTAGGGATGTTCATTTTTTTAAAGATATTTTTCCTTTTGCTACCCCAAATTTACCTTCTCCAACTATACTTCCTGATCCTACTTCCATTGATTCATTTTCTGGTAATCCTATTCTCTCTCAACCTATTCACAATCCTGATGATGTTTTTCCTACTGATCTTCCAGATTCCACTTTCTCTGATTCTTCCCACATTTCTCCTACTCCTTCACCTCCTATAAACTCAGAACACAACCCTGATGATGTTTTTCCTAGTGTTCTTCTAGATTCCACTCCTTCTACTTCCTCCCACAATTCTCCTACTCCTACTTTTCCTATATTTTCACCTCCTATCAACTCAAAACCTGTTTCACAACCAGACCCTTCTTTGAGATGGTCCGAAAGAACTAAGAAGGGCATTCTTCCTCATCACTTACATGACTTCATCTGCAACTCCATTTACTTAAGTAATGTTCCTGATTCTTGTTTTACATCTCCTGCTTCACCTCATTCTTTTTCCTTCACCTCTCTTTCTCTTCCTAATCAACTTCTCTTAAAATCAGTTTCTACAATCTTAGAACCTACCAGTTATCTTCAAGCTTCAACTCATCCTGGATGGAGACAGGCCATGAAAGATGAAATTAATGCCTTACAATCTAATGACACTTTGGAAGTGGCTGTTTTGCCTAAGGACAGAAAAGTTTTACCTTGTAAATGGGTTTACAAGGTAAAACAGCTTGCTGATGGTGTTGACACCCAATTTTTTCCCGCCTTCCCTAAATATTTATTTACATTTCTAGTATTTTTGGCATTTAAAAAAAAAATTAATTAGCTATTTATATTTACTATAATTATTAGCTTTTATTAATACCGGCGTTTCATCATCACGGTATTCTATATACTATACCACTATTATTATTATTATTATTATTATTATTATTATTATTATTATTATTATTGTTATTATTATTATTATTATTATTTATTGTTGTTACCAGTATTATTATAATTTGTGCTTTTTATCATTTCAGCATTTTTACCACCTTACGCACACGCATCGCATTTATGTTCGTGCAATTAAATAATAGCGTTTATTTACTAATATTATTGCGCGGCTATTACGACATAATATTTGTATCTGAGCACTAATAATTACATTTTTTTAATTTAATGCAGTCCATATTTAAGTCCTAAAACCATTTGGGCTATAAGCCAATTCATTAAAACCAGCCCATTTTAATACCCAGCCTAATCAATTATTTTCGGACCAGCCCATATAAAATTAACCTACCCAGCCCACCACCCTCACCCGACCCGGTTCTTCTTAAAAAAAAAAGGGAAATGAAACCCTACTGGTTTCATTCCCACTCTTCATCCGCCGCCCACCTTATTCCTCTCTCTCCCACGCTCCTCTCTCTCTCTTCTCTGCTTTCTCGACCAGAATGGCAAAACCCCAGAGCCCTTTCACCTTCCCTCAGCCTTGCACGGTCATTTCGGGGAAGGCAATTAATGCCTGTACCTTCTCCATCCAGATTCAACTCTTTGAAAAAGGTTTTCTTTTTGTTTTCTCCTTCTTTTTCTACTTGCATCTGAAATCCCTTAATGAGTTTCGTCGATTTGTGAGGTAAAATTTGTTTCATTTTCAGTTTCAAGGACCGTTCCTTTAATTGTTTTGTCTCTTTGTCTGAGTTGCGTCTGATCAATGACAGAGGGAAGATAGCTTTTGATTTGAAAAGATTTTCGATGAAAAGATCCCGCCCAAAAATCTGAAATCTTAGAGCAAAACCCTAGAAATTCCCCTATAAATAATCATTTTGTGAAGTCAGAAAAGGGGAGCTTTTTTTAGCGGCAGAAATTCCCCCTAGAGGTGAAAATCTGTTTTAGCCATCTTGCATCCTTGAAAAAAAAAATTAATTTCTTAGTCACAAAAGCTCCCTTCAACTGGCTAGAATTCCCTAAAATATTAATTCTATTGGCAGCTGCAATACGGGTCAGTGTCGAGTCATAAAAAAAAAATACTAAAATCCTGTTGTGTTCCTGCTTCGGGTATTCGTTTGAATTCGAGTATACGCAAGTTCGAATTTCGAAGTGTTTCGAGGTATATCGGAGATTCGACACCTCACTTCGCTGCACCCGAAGAAGGTAATTTCTCTTCCTTTAAACAATGTTGCCTATATTCGGGTCTACAAGCATGTCAATTTCGAGTGGTGTCTAAATCAGCTTGCTTCAGTTTATCTATGTGTTTGTTTATTTCATGTATGTTATGTGCTTGTCAATATTTGTGATAAATGGTTAAATTAATGATTAGTTTAGTATGGTTAACAGTTTTAACAGCATAAGCCGGTTCTGTTCTAGTTTAATATAGAGTCATCTAGTTATATGTTAGTTTAGTGGCTATTGCATAATCGCTTTAGTGTAGCCCAGTTCAGTTTGGGATTAGTTTTAATTATTGTTGTCGTGATTAGTCTTTAAGTACGTTATTAGTTCATGTGTTAGTTTGTTCAGTTTAGGTCTTAAGTGTTAGTTGTGCTTCATGTGTTTTGTTTAGTTTAATCATGCTTGGTTGATTTATATACATCTATTAGATGTATGTTTTAAAGTGTTTAGTCTTTATGTATTTAAGCAAGTACTAGTTAACTGTCTCAGTTGCTGTTGATGTTATATTTTACATGATGCTGTTAGGAATGGATTGGGGTATGTTGATGGCTAGTTTATGATGAGGTTAAATCGTGTAGAGGTACTTAAGAATGATTAAGGTTTGTTTGTTTGAAGCACGGTAATCTGGTGTTCTAAGCTAATTTAGCTATAAATTGGCATCTCTTTTAACTCAGTGTGGTCATCATCTTAAAAACTATCCATGTTTGCCTATATTTATGGGAGGTGATTTATAAAATATTGAATCTGTTTTGTGATGGATGAGTCTAAACTTTAAAAAAGATGGTGTGTGTCGGAAGTATCTTCCTCTATGGAACTTAGATATCCACTATTGATGACATTTAAGGGTATAGAAAGCATGCTAGGTTTGAACCTTGAGTTTAAATGATATTGTCATGATATTGATAATTAGTTCTTTGTGTATTTGCCTCAAAATATGTATAGTCGGAGGGCCTGTTTGGCTGGTAAATATGATACTGTTTGGCCAGTTGTTTTAACATCAAAATTGATTTAACGAGATTGCTTGGTTGTTATTTTATTCCCCCTGCTAGTGTATATAAGAAACTATACTAAATAGATATTGGTCCTAAAGACCAGGTTTCCTCTTGCTAGAAATAGGTTGACTACTTCTCTGTTTGATACTGTGAGTAGTGCACTCAATATTCTGTATATTGCTAGAGTTTGGTTAAAATTATTTGGAAGATTTGGTCTCACTTCGGGAGTAGATTTGTTCCAACAGTTGGTTTCCTTCACATGTCTAGCTAGGCTGTTTTTCTAGTTTGAGATGATCTCTGGCTGTTTTCTTCAGTTATTGTGCTATTAATTGAATAAATTTTCTCGTGTGGTATGTGTTAGAAAGTGAAGAGTTTTGTTTTCAGTCAGTTGTCTCTTTCTTTGCTGTTTAGTCTGAGGTTGTTTAAACTCTTAAGTTTGGGTCTGTTTTCAGTCAGTCGGCTCCTCTGCTTGTTTGGTCGGGTTGCAAGTATACTGAATTCTGATTATGTATATGTATGTATATCTTGAGTATTCTCTAGTTAATACATTGGTGGGGAGATTAAATTGGTCATTATGGATCAAGCTTAAACCCTCCCCGGTGTTAGCCATGCCTGGGATTCGTGAAATCCCTTGGAACTTGTGCAACATCGGGAGAACGGGGGCGAAAGCTTTCCAATATTGACCTTCTATATATCCCTATGGATGTGTATACATGAGATATACCTGAATATACAATATATATATACATAATCTATTGAATTGTCTTAAGTTTACATTTTATATGTTTGATATTCCATTTATTAGATACTAATTCGTTTCCTTTCATTTTTATGCATGACCTTCGCATACGAGTCCGAGGGACTCATCTTCCGCATTCGGTGTTGGGCCAAGGCCCAACGAAAATATTACTCCTCCTCTGTCCAGCTCAGTTCACAGCCAAGTGATAGGAAAAATCAAGTTCTGGGCCAAAAGCCCAAATAATAAAAAGCAACAGCAGCAGCCACATATGAGATTTATTGGGCCCAAGCCCAGTAGTAAAATGGAACTCAGCAGCAGCCCTTCTCTTAAAAAACGGGCTGGCCCAGACTTTTAGCCCTTTTTATTTTATTCTGTGCATCTAACTTGTATTATGCCACTAACCCTTTATCTTGTTTTTATTTTTCCTTAATTTAGATGAACTCTTAACAAATTAGTGGGATTTAGTTTTAGAAATGGGTAGTTAACTTAAGAAAAAATAAATAATTAATCCCATAAGATTTATCTTCTTCTTTTATATTTAAATTATTTATAGTATCCATAATATTCACCTCTAGAATAATTGATAATATTAATTCATGTTTTCAAATTTAAAGGAATTATATTTTATACTTATTATATTAATTTCAAAACATCATTAATATGCAAATATAAACTCAAATATATTCTTAAATAATTCCTTTAAGATTTATCAAGTTATACATGTTTTCTTTAAGTCGAGCATAGTTAATTAAAGGAGAAAGAAAACTCACTTTCTTTTTGCATCCCATTTACTAAGTCTTCTCTTAAAAACTATTATTTATATGCAAATTATTATATTTCGCAAGCTTTATTTTTATATATAGCATTATTTCTTCACGCTTTGGCAATATTTATAACTTCATTTTTAAATATCATTTTCTTTTATGCAAATCATTACATCTTCTATAAATCTACTTTAAATAGCATTACTGCATTTCCATTTAAAACCTTAATAACATTTATAAATATTATTTAAATAGCGTTATTATATTTTCTTTTAAAACTTTAGCAATATTTTCTAGTTTTATTTTAAAATAGCATTTAAAATCTTCTTTCACGCGAATCATCCTATATCAAAATGTATTATTTTTTTTTATTCAAAGTCTTAACCGCATTTATAAATCTTATTTGTAAAAGCATTTAAAATTTGTCTTTATGCTAAATCACTATGATTTCTACAAGTTAGTTTAAATAGTATATTTATACTTTCCTTTTACAATCTCAGCAATAAGTATAAGTCATTTTCTTGAAATTCAATCATCACTTTAAACCTAAATTAATTAACCTAAGTTTGATCGGATAACCGTAGTTAACGGATTCTAAAGGATGCCTAACCCCTTCCCTTTAGAATAATCTAGAACCCTTACCTAGAATTAAAATTAAGCAGACCATTAACAGAGGTATAATTAGGCTTTGCCTTAGTTAATAAAATAGGTGTCCTAATTCACCATTAAATTAATTAGGTGGCGACTCCTAAAATAAAGCAAAAATAGGACTCTCCAATATGTTGTACTCTACTTTAATCCGGTTTAAATGGGGTATAACAGATGGAACAATTGAGAGATTGAAATCTAGACTCGTTATTAGAGGAGATATTCAAAGGGAAGGGATCGATTTCAATGAAACCTTCTTCCAGTTGTTAAAATGACAACTATCAGATGCTTGTTGGCCATAGCAGCTAAAAAGAGTTGGCCCATTTCACAGTTTGATGTTAATAATGCGTTTTTGCAAGGGGATTTGCAAGAGGAAATCTACATGAAGTTCCCCCCTGGTTTGACTCCTCCTGCACCTAACATGGTTTGTAAACTCAAGAAATCCCTATATGTCTTAAAGCAAGCTTCTAGACAATGGTATGCTAAACTTGCTGGAGCTTTCAGTTTAAAGGGATTTACAGCTTCATTAAATGATTATTCTTTGTTTTTTAAGCATACCGGGGAATCTATATCGATAGTTACAGTTTATGTGGATGACATTCTTATTGCAGAAGATGTTTATCAAGAGATTGCAGATCTTAAATCTTTTCTACACTCCGAGTTCAAAATCAAAGATCTTGGTGCTTTACATTATTTTTTAGGAATGGAAGTGTTAAGGGAAGATCAAGGAATCATAGTTAGTCAAAGCAAGTATACCTCTGATTTGTTGACAGAGGTTAATGTTTCTTACCTTGCTGCAGTTTCATCTCCTATGGACCCTTCTATCAGATTATCTGTAGGATCCGACTCAATACAAACATCTTATTGGAAAGTTAAACTATCTAACACATACTCGACCGGATTTATGTTTTGCTGTGCTAACCCTAAGTCAATTTATGCACAATCCTACTATGGATCATTTCAATGCTGGAATGAGAGTTGTTAGATACCTGAAGAAGCACCCTAATCACGGTTTGTTCATGAGTTTACCCCCATCATTATCTCTTGTTACCTTTTACGATGCCGACTAGGCTTCCTGTCATGATTCTCGGCGATCCATCAGTGGCTTCTTTATAAGCTTAGGTGGCTCACCCATTTCTTGGAAATCCAAGAAACAACCCTCAGTGTCTTTGTCATCCACCGAAGACGAATATAGATCGATGCGGCGTTTAGTCATAGAACTCACTTGGTTGGCTCGCCTCCTATCAGATCTGTCCATTCCTCCACCTCTTCCGATCCCGGTGCACTCAGATAGTCAGGCTGCTTTTTATATCGCTCGGAATCCTGTATTTCACGAGCGTATGAAGCACGTAGAGCTCAATTGCCACTTTGTGAGGCAACAATATCTCTCTAGGCTTACCTCCTTATCACATGTTCCTTCCAAGCATCAACTCGCCAACATCTTCACAAAGAGTTTATCTAGACCTTCGCATCATCAAAATCTTCACAAGTTGGGTCTCCTTACACTCCCTTCCAACTTGAGGGGGGATGATGGAATAACGAAATTACAAGCGAACCAGACTTCTTCAATAGAGTGTTCAACATCTCATTGAAGAAGAAGAAGAAGAAGAAGAAGAAGAAGAAGAAGAAGAAGAAGAAGAAGAAGAAGAAGAAGAAGAAGAAGAAGAAGAGAGAAGCTTTGAAGAAAAAGAAGAGAGAAGCTCAAATAAAAGATTAAGGCTTTGACTGATTTAGGACATAAAGCACTTAGGAACCGTCAAAGTGTTTTATGTGTTCCTTTGGACACGTGTCCATCATCACAACCATCAAAGCTTGTGTATGATGGATTAAATCTGAGCCATTCAAACAGTGTCCACAACAGCTGTCATCAGGAACTTTCTACACACTCACTTGACCAGCACAAGGGAATAAATATTGTTATGGAAGATGACAGATCCACCAATAGAAATACTGCCAAATGTACAAATAGAAACAAGACAAATACAACCAATAGAAATAGGACAAAATATAAATAGTTTAGATTATTCTTTCCAGTATTTTTCAATAGATATCTTGTATAAATACATGTTCTATGAACAGATGAAATACACAGAAATTTTCTCCAATCATTAATCATTACTTTCTTTCAAAAATATACAAACATATACAAATATATGCAGACATATACAAACATATACAGACACTTATACCAATATATACCAACATCTATAAACATATATACAAAGGCAGAGAAAGAGAGTGAGAGAGAGAGAGAAAAGTTTGGGTCACTTTTTGTAAGAATTAAAAAATGGGTCAATTTTGGTAAAGATTGTTGCCCCAATGAACATACAGTGTAATTTTTTCAAAAAAAATTATCTCATAATAAGTGTCACCTTATTAAATGAAGACATACATTGACTAGTTTTTTCCAATTCTATCCGTAGACAAAACTAACAAGTTAAAGTAACATCTAAATGATAATTGAAAAAGCCACATAGTAACTTGGTATTGTTGGATTCCCAATGTCAAAAGGATTACTACTTGTGCATGCTCTAATCAAGAGAAAAAAGTAATTTATTTTTATTATATAAAGGTAATTTAGTAAACTTCACATAGTCTTATTGTTTTCTTAATGTGCGTGTTTTTTGCTAAGAGGACACTTGTTATGAGGCAGAGGGAGTACAATGGTAGAAGTTATTATAGTTTTTAATAAGCAGTTCGGGTCAATTAGGTCGAATTTAGGATGGGTTAGTCCTAATTTAATTTAAATATTTTTTTCTAAAAATTTATAGCTGCTACAAGTATCCAAAATTTTATTTTCTGTTAAAATGACCATAAAAGTTTTTTTTTCTTAAAAAGACATTCTGATCAATCATTAATCAAATCAAAGTTGAGTACATCGTGAATCAAAGATGGGGATCTAGTATCCACTCCATAGCATCGGACATAGAACTCGAAGCTCGAACTAACATATGAGCACACTGGTTCGCTGATCTTTTGACAAAAGACAAATAAATAGAAGTAAATTCACACATGAGTGTTTTACAATCATGAATAATAACATCAAAATAAGAGTTGTTGCCGCAAGATTTCTTCAACGCTTGTTTAACCAAAAGGCTGTCAATCTCCACAATAATAGGTGTTGATGTAAAGTGATTCTTTAGCCAGCTTAGTGCTTCATGAACACCCAAATCCTTGGTCATGAGTGAGTCATCTGGCATATTTGACCGACTAGAGAAACCTCTTATAAAGTTTCCATGAGAATCCCGGACTAGCGTACCGACTCCTGCTACTCCCGAAGCAAAGATCAAAAGAAGCATCAATGTTGCATTTAAGACTATTGTCATTTCACTATATGATTGGAAGTAGCCGTTCTTGCCTTAGTCCATTCCTGCCAAAATCGGGTTGCCTTTTGGATAACAACTTCGGGTTGCACAAATTTCCCTGCCACACAAGACTATTTCTAGCATTCTAAAGTTCCCAAAGAATCATAGTGACCATAGAAGTTAACTAGGTAGAATTGAATGATTTTTGAAAATAAAATAAAGTTGAATAACGATGACGACAATTACAATAATTAAGTGACCATCTAGACTTCTAACTCAGGAATATATACCTAGCGGGATTGAAACACAACACCTCACAATTTGAACCCTTCAGACCACTCCAACAGAGACTGTGCTTGCACCTAACAGGTTCAAATTATTACTTCTATAAACATTTTCTCTATTTTAAATATTATTTACCAGTATACATAGTAAAATTATATGTAGGAGTAGAAATACTCATTTATATAAAATAAAATTATAAAATAGTAACTAATTCATTTAATAAGCTGTTGAATAATTTAAGACGGACATCCACTGTAATAAATACTGAATTAATAAGAGACGAATTATCGTTTGATTAATTGGACTTTCTTAGGGTATGGTGCCAGAAATCCAAGGCAAGAGATGCGCCACGTAGATTTCGAGATTATTTCCCGCCATTTTATTACTCCCGCGTAAATCACACCGTTAATATATAAAGTCAGAAACTGACATGCCCAACAACTTTCCCAATTGTTGAATTGCCGACCCATTTGATAACCCGAATTATTTCCCTCTTCATTTTTTCCCAATCTGAAGTTTCAAAATTCAAATGGCGCCGGAGAAATTGACGGAGTACGAACGGCGAAGGATTGAGAATATAAAGCGGAATGAAGAAATGCTAGCCGCCCTTAAGATTCAGTCCCGAGTTTCCGAACTTTCCGCTGTCACTAAGCGTCCAAGGTTTTTTTTTTTTTTTTTTTTAATTTTTTGTACTTCCTGAGTCTCAATTTAAGTGTCTTAGTTTGACTGAGAATAAAGACTTTTGAATGTTATAGTCCTAAATTAAAGATGTATGTAATGCACTATGTAAAATGTTTTTTGGATCTTGTAGTTTTAAACTTGCCACGTAACATGTTTGAATTGTCGACTTACGAAATATTGAAAAAGACATCCCGTTCAGGACAGCCTAAAAATGGAAGTAAGACACGTAAATTGGGAAGTAGGGAGTGACTTTGTTTTGAAGTTGGCGGGCTTGGCTCCCGTTGGCCATAGATTTTGAAGTTGAAACTTAAAATTTGAAGTTTTGTGGGTGGATTGAAATTTCTCTCAAAACTAGTCTAAGCCAGTTTTTGAAACTTGAAAATATTTTGAAGATAAATTTTCAACATTTGATCAAATTTCATGGCTAAACAGATATTTGAAGATAAATTTTCAAAATCTTATCTAAAATCTATGGCCAGAGGCTGAAACGCTAGCCAAGTGTAAGATGGTTTCAATCACCAAACTATATTGTTCTAAAAGGTTGCATCTTTTCGAGTTAACTATATTATTTTGACGCACATGGTTTTGTTTGTTGCTTTTTGTTTTTTTATTTTCGAGAGGAGGGGAAAAAGTTTTCAACTTTTATTGCTCTGATGTATTTCCAAATTTATTTGTAAAATACAAATGAATTACTATCAACAATTGAAAAGGAATACGATATTCATGTTTGTTTGTTTCTATTATCTGTTGGAGGAGTCAACTAGTTGTTCCTGTGCATTTTGTGTGCTTCTTTACCCTTCTGAACGAGGTAAAAGCAGGCATATGTATAATGTTAGCTCGTCTTTTCTATGTATTAATGCATATGTTAAATGAGTGTTTTCTGTAGTTTATTTGTGCGCGCAAGTAAATTAGCCATTTGTTTGACATGGCAGAGCTCAAAGTAAATCATATCAGGCAAGTCCACAGAAGAAACAGAAGTCTAAATCACCAGTTGTGCTGCGGCGGTCTCTCAGGACTAAAGGTATACCACCGGATTCTTCTACAGCTGGTGGGATAAAAGATGATTCTGATGATCTCCCAGATAGGATAGCACCTAACAAGTACTCACAACCCGCACCCAAAAAGTCACCGCGAGAACCTATTCCCATAAGTATGAGAGATGCATATAGTGGTGACTTTGATGTATCAAATCAAAGATTGATTGAAACAATTAAGGATTTCTCCCACAAGATTGACGATGGGGATGACCGAATAGAGAAAAGAAAGGCTTCTGGTACAGTTCATTTGGAATCATTGAGGTTGGAACCAGACAACATAGCACGTGTTGTGCCAGGAAGAATATTAAATGTGCGGTTTTTCCCCACCAACAATGTTCGAATGGTTGCTGTAGGGAACAAATTTGGCAATATAGGTTTCTGGAATGTTGATGCTCCACAGGAGGATGGAGATGGGATTTATTTGTATCATCCTCATTCAGGGCCAGTTTCAGGGATAGTCATGGACCCTTTTTCTGCGTCAAAGGTATGGTTAATTTTCGCCTTAAGAGTGATAAACTGCTACCTGTCTTGGAATTTTCTTACTTGGATGGCCATTTCCTTCCAGATACAGTAATTAGAACATATGTGCTAAAAAGGCTGATACCTTTGCTTCTTACATTGACCTTTTTTTCATATGGCTAGGTATAGTGTGTTCATGTTAACAGAAACTTGTAGAAGGCCAAAGTATTTTGATGAAAATGCATGCTTTAGAGAGCAAACAAACTTAGAAAATTGCAGCTGTGTTTATTACCTTTACAAGTTTATGCCGGTATCGTGTGATTTGGTTTATGCAATAATGCATTTTACTGTGTTTATTGCTTGTCTTTATATGGCTATTGTAACTGCTTTCTTGCTGTGCTGCTTTATGCTGAGAAGGGCTTCTTGTAATGCTGACCAATACCGTTAAGAGTAAACATATGGAAAAAGACTTGACTAATAGGCATTTTGGTTTTACAGGTTTGGATAAGGCGTCATGAGTGACGAACAGCTCTAGATATGTGTATTTGAATTACTCTTGCCTTTTCTTTTGCAGATGTTCACTTCTTGCTATGATGGATTTATCAGGGTGATGGACATAGAAAAGGAAATGTTCGATTTGGCATATTTGAGTGAGCATCCCATATTTTCCATATCTCAGTGGCCACATGATATGAATTCCATATATTATGGTGAAGGCAGTGGGGAACTTGGTATTTGCGATCTCAGGGCAGGAAAATCTTCAGTATCATGGAAATTGCATGAAGAAAGGATTAACACAATAGATTTTACCTCAGAAAACTGTAATATTATGGCAACAAGTTCTACAGATGGTAGTGCATGCATTTGGGATTTGAGAAAAGTTAGTGCACATAAACCAAAATCTTTGCAAACTGTCCGCCACAAAAGAGCAGTGCACTCGGCTTACTTTTCACCTTCTGGAAGGTTTCTTGCCACAACAAGGTATTTACGTTATGCCCATTCTTATAGATAATATTGTATATTGTGGATAGTTGAGAAAATTTAAAGTTTAGTATTTATGTATCTTAAATTTTTAGCGGCGTTGATTACTTCTATTATCAGTGCTGTAGCAGATGTTGGCATGACTTATTCTTTTTCTTTTTATTTCGGTTCGTGCAGTATTGATAATACTGTTGGTTTGTTGAGTGGCGCTAATTATGAAGATACATCTATGGTCTCCCATTTTAATCATACAAACAGATGGATTTCCTCATTCAGGTATAGCTAGTCCCTTAAAAGCAAATTTTAACATTTTAATTTATGTTATGAGTTACATTACCATCTCCCCGAAGCATTTAATGTAGTGATGTATTTTATTTTATTTTAAAGTGCAGAAGCTATTGTTCATAGTTATTCTACTTTCTCTTATACATTGATGTGAAATTGAGATAATTTGTTACAAGCTCTATAAGTTCTTCTCCTTTGAGCATCTAGTTTAAGCGACAGAGCAACTGAAAGCTTATTCCTCCTTTTTGAGATATCACCTTGAGCAGGAAAAAAAGTTTTCTTAAAGTTTACTTGTACTCTGTTCCATTTTGTGCTGGTTAGACAGGCAGTTGGGTGTGTGCATATATTCCGAAGTTAATAGGCCTATTATTTACATTCTACTTCTCACTTATGCATGCTTAGTCATCATAGACTAACAGCATTATTTTCTATATATGTTCACTTGGGGAAGCAGAGGAATATGGGGTTGGGATGATTCCTACATCTACATTGGCAATATGCAAAGAGGAGTTGATGTAATCTCGGTAGCTGACAAGAAACTTGATTTTACCTTACGAAGCGAACACATGACTGCTATTCCATGCCGTTTTGATGCACATCAAGACAAAGTTGGAATGCTTGCAGGGGCTACAAGCGGTGGACAGGTATATATCTGGACGGCATCTTAAGTTGGTGCCTATAGATCCTAGTAAATTTGTGATCATGGAGGCAGAGTTGCCCTTTCCCATCTGACTAATGTGCATTTTGTGAAAGGACAATAAACGGTTTACCTTTAGGTTTTTGTGGAATCTTGTTGTAGCTCACATTGATAGTTGTTCATTATGTTTCTAAAGGGCCAATTTAGTTTGGATTGGCTTATAAGTTCTATGGCCAATTTTAGTATTAATTGGTTTGTTTGGCCCATATCAACAAAAAATAAGTTATACACCAACTTATTTTTTTTGGGGTTATATCCAAACAGGCTCTTAGTATCCCATATCAACATTGGTTATAATTTCTTGGTTTGTGATTACCTGGTATTGCTGAGACCATCTTTAAAGCTATATTCACTACTTACCAAAACCCTTGTGTTGCATGTTCGGACTCCGAAAGCCTTTTACAAACTGTGTATGTTATTGGAAGCTTTTTATCAACCAACAACACAACTTGTAATATCCCGGTTAGCCAAGCTTTTGGAAGGCCAAGTCTCCTATTGATATTTACGGTTGGCTTGCTTCCCCTTTCAAGTGAACACATTGTACTACTTGAAAGGTGTAGGCACTAATCCGAAAGTTTAGATCAGCTTTTTAGTATTTTATATCGGCAAGCGATTTGATAACAATCAGTTTGCAAGAACAGGGAATTGAAATTGGAGGGACTACGAAAAGAGGTTCGACAAGACTAAACAACCAACTTCCACCCTAAACTGTGTTCTAGGGGGCGCGGGGGACCATGGTTTTGCTTCAATGGTAAAGGTCGAACTCGAGGGATGTTGGGTAGGCGCATGTCATAAGCTTGAATCCTAATTTGAACCAAACCTACCTGCTGTTTGAGAAGAGAAGGGTCTGATGGCGAACCCATTATCCTCTAAGTATTAAGCGGCAAATAGGGATTTCAAGGTAATCAATTCTCCAAAAAATGCAGCTTAAATCCCAACTTCTGAACTCCAGATAGTACCAATATTGACCATTTCTATTCCCAGTTTGGCCACTTGAAGCAACACAATTAGACAATTTGAGAGCCTCCAATGCTACTTGCATATATGAACATTGATACATTTACGCAGAGGCATTGCCACCTGTACCTCCCAAAGCCGAATAAGATACATGTGATCAATCATTTAATTTCTTTCAACCGCTGCACAAACATTTGTCCATCAATCAGCATCATGTACAACATCTGGCCCTCATCTAAAGTTATAACAGATCTGTATGCAAAAAGACTAACAAAGAAAATAAAAAAGTACCAGGATCCTATGTTAAACCATCAAAGAGAACTAACAAAACAATAACAGCAAAATTCTTAAAGCATATTCATGACCATATAAGGCTAGAAAGGTTTAACTACAACTCAACATTCAACAATGTAACAACAATAGCTACCACATCCCATGAATAATCAGCTACAACAAACAAAATTAAATCCATAAAACTCATGCAATTAGTATTAATTAATAGCAAATCAACATCTTCAATTCGTCGAGGTAGTAGTAGCTGGCGGTGTTCTCAATCTTCGTAAATGATCAATCCACTGATCCTCAGGAAGTTGGGTAGTCCAATCAGGAGCCACTCCACCAAAAGAAACCCTACGCATAGCTTCCATTACTCTCGTTGCATTCTCCTCCGTCAATGGACTGTTGCGACGGCTCTCGTCCTCTCTAAACGCTCTCCGTACAGCAGTATCAGCCGCCGCTATTATCTCTTCCTCCTCTTCTTCAACCTCATCATCCACGTCACTTAGATCCAGTGATGATATACCGTTCTCTACGCAATTCGCATAGCCATTAGGAAGGCGATGAAAATTACTAGATTCGTGGCACTCTTCATCATCATCGGAGTTCTGATCGTCATCGGGGGTGGAAGAGATAGGCTGGTAATATTCAGGCGAATCGTCGGGGTTTGAGTCGGAATCACTTCCGGCGGCGTTCTCTGAAAAGTAAAAGCACATCGGGCATTGATTGTGATAAAAGCACATAGCGAAGAAGGCAAAGTTAATATTTACTGACCTTGGATGGAATTCGATGTGGAATTCAACTGAGCGTTCATTTCCTTGAGGCAATATTGCAGAATTGATCGAGGAAAGAAAAAAATAGAAATCTTCAATTTGAAATGATATTTTATCAGACAGAGGCTTCTACGAGAAAATGGTCAAAATGGCCCTTAATGTATAGGGGCTTCTTTATTTTGGTCCTTGATGTTATTTTCCTTGATAGATACTTACTACTCATAAGTCTTTAGGGTGGTTTGGCAGCTAGTTAGAATTATGGAGGTATTAATAATGAGCCCGTTTGGATTGGGCTTTATAAATTCTTATAAACATTTTTTTAATTTTTTGTTTGGTTGAGTCGGTTTAAAGTCTCATTTTATACTTAAAATTGGACCAGTTTGTCTTAGATGTAGCCCAACTTATTTTTTTTTGGTTTATAAGCTGTTTTCAGCTTATAAACTGCTTTTTTAAGCCCATCCAAACAGGCTCTATATAAAGATTAGTGAGAGGGATTTATGTATTATTTTAAGCATGAATTAGTTATTCATTTTAGTATTTGTTATTTCATCTTCGCATAAAATAATATATAGATTTCCTTATAAATTATACATTTACTCCCTCCATTTCAATTTATATGAATCTTTTCGGAATATGAGGGCCAAACTTTATAACTTTGACCTCAAATTTTGACATAAATTTTTCAAGTTTGTAAAAATAAAATTTATGCATTTAGAAGCTACATTAAAAATATTATAAATCATGATAATATATAATTCAAAATTTAGAAAAGATGTAAGAAAACGTGGTCAAAGAACCACCTCGTAGACTCCCCAAACAGTAAAGGGTTCACATACATTGAAACAGAGGGAGTATTAGTTATGCGAATTTCTAAATTGCAAATCAAACACCGTATTAATTTTATACATGAATAACTCACCTCCTAACCAACTACAAAATGTGACTTATGCAGGATTTAATACATGAATAACTTGTCTCCTAACTAACTACCAAAAGACCCCTAATATATGCAAAAAATAATGACTAATTTGGTCCGAATCTTAATTCTAACAGAACTTTAAACAAAAGTATTAAGTAGGTGTTTGGCCATGAAAACCAAATATTTTTCACATTATTTGGAATATTGAAGTTGGAGTTGTGTTTGGTTATAGTTTTTGCAAAGAATAATTGGTTATTTGAATATATTGAAAGCGAGAAAAAAACAAGGTTTTTGGTTACAAGCGTTGTTTGAAATTTTCATGGCCAAAAGTTGATTTCCAAATAAAGTGAAATAATTTTCCAAAAAAAAGTGAAAAAATTTCATGGCCAAACGGGTCCTTAAACCGTTTTTCCATGAACGCTCACGAAACACTTCTCCCGGTGTAGAACCCATCTGAAAAGATGAAAATATTAATCTGTTTCAAGGGTCTATAAATTTTTCTTCCTTCATTGCAAATTCAAATTCCTCTTCAGTCACAAAAATCTCCAATTATGGCGCTTTCGTGGAGGCACCATACACGGATTATAATCAGAATCCCAACGCCAGTTATGGACATCAGATGTTTTTTTTTTTTTTTAAAAAAAAAAAATCCTCAAACGTTTGTTTCTGAACGAACATGTTTGACATCTAACTTCTTCCTAATTGGATTAACTTGTTAAATTTTGAGGCAAAAAATCTCTTTAAAGAATCATTTGAAGAATAGAATACAAACATCTTGAGTAACAATGTCAAAGAAAAGCCAATCTCAGCAATCTAGAGTTGCTACAAATCCATAATTTGCACAAATCTAAGTACATTACTTCAAAACCCAACACTGAATTAAACTCATATTCTCAACTCAATTTTGCATAGATCTAATGAACAGAGATGATCATCATCATTATCATATATGCTTTCTCGTTGTAACAGGTACAAATGCGAAACTCAGAGACACAACAGTAAGACGAGGAGGGCCTGAAGAGGGGATACAGGGCTTTAACTCTATGCCCAATCTATATGCGTCTAATAACGTGACTGTAATATTTTACTAATATTCATCATTGCTACAGGAATAAATAACATCAGCTGAAGAAAATGGGTAAGAAACCCAACAATATACAAAAGAATTAATGATAATGGCAAGAACTTCACAAGCCTGCTGAGACCAATCCATGTAGCGTAACAATACCAATCAAGACATTATCTTGATCAATAACTGGCAAGAACTGGACTGGAGATGGCGGAGATTCCATCTTCTGCATTGCATCAGCTGCCATAGCATCTGGACAAATTGTCCTTGGTTGCCTGAAACACCAAATTTAATTCATAGAAATGTTTTAATCTCAGGAATTTGGAACAAGTGTCATTAGATTACTCTTAATCCAAAGAAAACTATGTTAATGCTTTAAGAGTGTATACGACTATACATTACCATCATACTTTTTCAATATCAAAGTTGGGCATCACATGCTTTGCATCATGTGATAGTGAGAGATAGAAGGAAACTGAATCAATTATATATCAGTATGATTTATCACTGAAAAAGATGATGCAGACACAAATCTTTAACTGAAAGGAAACATATAATTACTTCCTTAATAATCCAAATTCCTTCTCAAGAGACTCTGTACTATTATAGGTTAAAAAGATCAGAAGAAGAATGCATAATAATATCATTACTATTACAACTATTAGCACCACCGGGTGGGGGGTGGGGTTGGGGGGCCACAAAAGATCCTATCAGCAATGTGCTCTAATGGCAGAAGCAAGGAATTATTTTTTGATAAGTTAAAGGCAGAAGCAAAGAATAATTCTTTACTTCTCATCTGGCTAGCCAAAAGACCGCATCCTACTTGAATTGAACGAGTAATGTCACAAAATTCAAATTCATATTGGAAGAGAACTTGAATATTAACAACCAGGAATAATTGAAGGACGGCTTATGCAATGTTCGTAACAGTAATTTACAAGGATCAGCACTCTGTATCCTACCTTATGCAAGAATTTTAACAAGAGAAAATACACCAGGGCCTGATACATGTTACTCAGGTTTGATAGACACAAGTAAATTAGATATACATGGAGTACTCAAGCAATTATTCGATATTATGAACAAGGTCTTATACAGAGCATCAAATCTGGAGGGACTGGTCCACAAGACTAAAAATCAACTTCCACCCTTAACTGTTTCTAGAGGGGTGGGGTTGGGGGAGTTGGGTACCATGGTTTTGGTTCAATGGTAGATGTACAACTCGAGCGGTGTGGGATGGGCGTTAGTCACGAGCTTGAATCTTACTTTCAAGCAAACCTGCTTTTGGAGAAGAGAATGGTATAGGGACGGACCGATTATCCGCCGAGTATAACATGGTTATCAAAAAAGGGGGGAGGGTGGTTTGGTGGCATTGTTCCTGCTCTATTCCCCCAAAATTTCAGCCTAATCTTAAATTCTGAATTCCAGATAGTACAATCTATGCCCAGTTTGCCCACTTGAAGCAACACAATCAGACAAATGTGGGAGGCTCCAATACTTGCATATATGCGCATTGACACATTTCTATGGTGATCACAGAGGCATCGTCACCAGTGTCTCTCAAAACCAAATAACATGCATGTGATTTATCATTTACTTCCTTTCAACCGCTTCACAAACACTGGCCCATCAATGCTATAAGAAAAAAGACATGTTCTCATTACAACAATATGCCACTGATATTCTGGAAAGGGAAAGATAATACCAGGATCCTATGTTTGACCAACAAAAAAAAAAATTAAGTACCACGCCATAGATTAACAAAACACTAATTTAGATCTATTTCCAGACAATAACAGCAAAAATCTTAAAGCACACTCATGACCATAGAAAGCTAGAAAATTAACCACAACAAAGATGTGCTTGTCAAGAAATTTTTCTTTTATTCCTCAAGGAATTGTGTGTCTTTCAGTGGAAGCAATATATCTTTCTTCCTTTCTGCCCTTCTTTTTCCACTTGTTCTTTTTCCCATGGATTAGGTCTTTCGGTGGTACTGGTATATTGATGGTACAAATATGCAACGGAGATACAACTAAGAAATTACCTGTTACACATTTCTCCAACTGTAAGCTTGAAGATTCCTTCGCCGCTGGCTTTCAATGTCCGACGTAAATCACCATCAGTGAATGTGCCTAGCAGATGAAACTCCTCATCAATAACAAGGAGGCACCCACATCCTTTGCTTGTCAGCTCTACTAGTTGATCCATAATAAGATCTCCTTCCTTGCAAATTGGAAGTTCTTCTTTCTTCTTCATCACATCTCTCACCTGCAAAGTTAGATGGCAAGCTCAAGAGTTAGATGAATATTCAACTTCAGCGTAAACTTTTCATTTCCCCCACCACATGTTGCAGTTTCCACAAGTTGAGATACCACTGTCTCAACCAGATGTGCACATATGAAAAATTGATACAATTCTTAAAAGACGGCTGAGAGCTAGAGCAGCTAGCCAATCAACAGTCATTGTATACCAAATTTTTTAGTGATAATGAGAAAATCAATGAGGCATCTTTAAGACAGTTGCTGGACAATAATCTTCCTTTGGGAGTCAAAGAACCAAAAGAAAAAGAAGAAGAAAAAAACAGAATCAAATAACCCTTAACCATACACATACATCAATTGCAACCGACTACAACTACCTATTGCAATGTAATAAACCACAAGCATAACCTGCTAAGAGCCAAGATTTAGACATAAAAAATAAAAAAATAAAAAAATAAAAACCTTCCAACACCCAAGATTTGGACTGACTACCGCCAATTTGAAAAACCAAAAAAAACTACAAGTAAGCAAATCGTACACATAAAGGTACATAAACCAAGATTACCATTATTTCCCAACTTTAATTTTCCCAGACCCAAACAGAAACAATGCATAAAGTGAAGCTCCGAGGACAGGGCTGTGGAACAAGAATGAACCTTTTTCATGCTCATGCTATACAACATTAAGGTGAAAATACCAAGGACCCGTTTGGCCATGATATTCACTTTTTTCCCGAATAAATTTTCACTTTATTTCAAAATCGGTTATAAAATTTTCAAATCCAACTCGGAGTTGGATATTTGAAGAAGTGCTCCAGACCTGTTTTTGGAATCTAGGGCCAAACACCTACCAAAAGAATCAGACTCAAGCCTTAACTACTACAATTTAGGGAATATTTCCAAGATCTTACTTCAGAACCACAATAAACACATCACAAAAGAATCACATTTCACAAAAAAGAGCATCAAAAGAAAGACATAATATTACTCTTTCTCACCTTAAAGATCAAGCTTTTCCCGATCCTCCCAGCAGGATGATTAGCAGCATACTCTTCCTTGCTCAAATTCCTCGCCCCCATTAAAGCAATCGCTACCGTGTCACCAAACACCATTTGAATAGCTGTAGATGTCACAGGTGCCAAATCAAACGGACATAACTCTCTCTCTAAAGGCAAATGCACATTCAGATCACACAAACCCATCAAAGAATTAGGCTTTACAGAAGTAACAGAAATCAAGAACACCCTTTTTGCCTTTGCACAAGGTACAAGCTTTAACAATTCTTCTGTATTCCCACTTTTGCTAAACATAACCAATATATCTTGAGGATCTAAAATGCCAATGTCTCCATGTAATGCATCAACAGGAGATAAAAACCCAGATTTGATACCCAAAGAAACAAGGGTCTGTGAGATTTTCTGGGCTACAAATCCAGATTTACCAACACCTGTAAAGTAAATTGTACCTTTGGCATTAAGGAGTGTTTGCGTGAAAGTGAGTGTTTGGGTAAGATCAAGATTTTGAAAGAAATGATTGAGGTAACTTTGTTGGGATTTGAAGAGTTTAAGAAGTTGATCTGGGTCAATTGATGAATCTTGCTTTGAGAAATCCAAATATGGTGGTGGAAGAGACCCCATTTTTTTGGTTTTCTTGATCTTGTTTCCTTTGTTATCTCCTTTTGTTTCTCTATTGAAAGGTATTGTTTCTGTGAATGTGTGAAAGAGAGAAGAAGAAGGGAGAGAATGTGAGCGGTTGATACTGTTTTAAGGATTAACGCGGGGATTGAGAAGAAGAAGTTATTTAGCAGAATTTATAGTGTGTAGAAATCTGTAGAGCAAGTGTTCACTTTAATGACCAATCCTTTTCTTTCTCTGTGGAAAAGATAAAGGGATTCAAAAAAAAAAAAAAAATATATGTTTTTTCAAGAGTCAATCTTTGTTAATTTTTCTCACAATCTTTGGTAAAAAATATAATTTTTATGAGTTTTGAGAAATCAGAGATATTAACTTGTTTTATTTGCATTTCAATTTTAAGTTTAAACATTATGCGTGGAGGATGAAATTATGTTCAGCTTCATTTTTATAGAAATAGTTGCGAGATATAAGAATTTTTTGAAATTCTTACTATCTGAGTGAATATTAGGAAATTCCTAAATGATTTGTTGCATCATAAGAATAAGCTATTGCACTAAAAATAACAACGGAAATGTACTCTAAGCGCCTTCTGTGGTGCAGCTCGAACCGATTTTTCATATCTTAAATTATATCTTATAATTTGTTGTTAATTCTTGCATCTTATTCATTAGTAAGTGTTCTTATTTTTTTCAAACAGGACTAACCTCTTATTGCTCAATTACTAGACGCAATTTTAAAAACAAAACGATTATGTCGTAATCTAACTAACGTGTGAAATAGAATTATACTAGATAGCATAGTACTAGTACTATTGGTATAACTTATACTCCTGAGAAGATTAATAACAGCGAGAATGACTTAATCCATGTGATATATTGCCGATCTTTCCAAACCACCGACACAGACACAGTGTCTCAAAGTAACAGCTATAAAGTCATTATTACTGGACTCCCTCGCGACTCAAATACATTGTTAACAAATTAAACATTTAGAAATATAATCTTATGTAATAGTAATTGATCTCGAAGAATTAAAGTTTTCGAGTATATACAACAGTACATAGCTAAAAAATGCCTACACTGCCAATCAAAATAATAAATTGTGAAACTGAAATATTAAAAAAGAAAGTAGCAGTGACGCATCCTGCTTATTACTAAAGGTTATGATGGGGTGCTAAGTAATTAGAACTAAGAGTTCTCGAGTTCGAGCCTTGCAAGTACAATCGGCTTTTTATAGTAAATTCTTTACCCCAAAATGAAAAAAAAAAATCCGATACAAATTTGGATTAATCGGCCTCTGAAACGAGTATCCAACACCAAATTAAAAGAAGCTTGCATACTGCTTAAACCCTAAGGAAAAAGGGTAAATATACCCTTCATTGTTACAATTTAGAGCTGATATACCCTCGTTAAAAAGTGGCTCACATATATCCTCGCAATTTTTTTTAACGAGAGCTCCATCAACTCTAAATCAGAAAGTTATGGGGTATATTTGCCCTTTTCCCTAAACCCAATCAGGAGCGGAGCTAGCACAGGATTTGCGGGTTCGACCGAATCCAGTAACTTTAGGTCAATTCTGTATTTATCTTGAAAGATTCATTGAATATATATAAACTAGATAAGCGTAGTTCGTGCAGAGCACGGGCCCAACATTTTCTATCCTCGGATATTGCATTTTGATTTGTATAAATAGGATATTTTTGTGCCATAATTTTAGGTTTTGAATAAAAAAAAGTTAGGTTTGACTCATTTTATAAAAATAGTTTGTGTGTCACAATATGATAATAATTCCCCGCGGATCATCATAACTTCTGATGAATAAGCAAAAACTTGTCTTGCCAAAAGTCCTTGAAAATTGTCCGGACTTTAGTACAAATTATGTCATAAATTTAAAAATGATTCACAATTATAATTTTAAAAAAAAAATGACTCACAAGTTTTGGTGGACCTCAAAATACGAATGGTTGGGCAAAAACTTGCTTCATATATGCAAGCAAAATTCTGACGGATCGTCATAAGTTCTGATGGATTGGTAAACCTCTCCCTACATGCGGGATTTTTATTATCAAATTTGTCTTTCATTAAACCAAATAACTATGAGTATTCAAACGTAATAAAGCACATTTTTTCCAAATATTATGAAGTTCAAGAAATGAATAATTTTATATTTCAAGATTCATTTATTGCACAAAGATCGAAGGTAGCAACGCGATGTGGAAATTAAATTATGTAAAAACGTGAACGAATGTTAAGAATTCCTTAATTTAGTTTTGATATATTTTGATAATAACCTGTTTCGAAAAGAATATTTGTCATGACACACAATTATTTGCTAGAACTCTTGAGATCCAACTTCATTTTATTAAGGTCAGAAGGAACACCTAGGTCATTGATACTAATTCGTTGTTAGTTCAGACCATGTAATTCTGAATAAAAGAATCTATAATTATAGCAGTATGCAATTTATTAAGAAAAAGAATAATAATCGTAATTTAATGTCAAAAAAATTGAATCTAACAAACCTATGCTCTAAAAAATGAAAATTAAAGCACTACGCATCATTAGTACATGGAATGAATGATGAAACGCGAAGTTAAGTCCGTCGAAAATCAGAATTATTTCCCAGCGATTGTGTTTTTACCTTGAACATACCCTTCGAGAAAGATAATTTTAAGAAAATAATTATTACTTTTTTTTTATGATATAAATGATTATATATTTTGGACTAAATCTAAAAATTAAAAATACCAATAATATGACCGGGAGGAGGCAGTAATGTATACGTACAGCGAAAACAAATTTAAACTATGAACAGGTTCATAAATATGACTATATGAGCAATGGGCAAGTTAATTGGAAAAAGTTGTCAGCCATAGTGATAATAATAAATTACCCCACTTGAAATCAATGCGGCTATATCAAAGGGCTAAAAAGTCAGCACTGTAAAAAACTAATAAAACATGTACAACAATCAACTTATTTGGAGTAATTACCTAAATATCCAAAAAAATTATCCCTCTTCTATAATAGTATAAATTATAAATATAAAAAAATATAAATGTGGGCCGCAGTTGCTTTTGCTATTTCACGTTCAATTCTTTCTTGGTTTTCTATTCATTTTTTTCTTTTTAATATATGTGAACTCTATCTTTTAATTTCAGTTGACCATTGAGGGAGTTCATGCTCGACGACGATCCTGGCCTGAACTCCCTCTTCTGTAGAGTGAAAAAAAATTCGACGCCTCTGGACCCAATAACGCGATAGCATTGCTTTCAGTTCCAATCACCGACGCCCAAAGAGCCTCACAGCAATAACAGCTGCGTTGTGGTTGTAAATAGATAGGACCCACTTCGAATTGGCTTTACTTTCTTCAACATGTTCACGCAATCAAAATTTGACAATTAGCTTGTTGCATAGCATAATTCTGCTTATACAGTTATACTATATTCCAGTGCTTTCAATTACTATAAAACATTTTTGAATGTGCATAAACTCAAAATTTATTTAGGGGCAAAAAGGGGATTACGGGGACTCACTTCAAAACAAAAATTGACATATCAGCTTTAAATATGAATAAATTTAAAGACGTTGACATAAATAATACTTTCTTCTGATCTACTTTTAACAATTTTCAGAACTTGAATAAAATTTGAGAACGACTCCTGAAAGATTTTCTTTTTTAGAGATGTTGGCATCATAATACTTTCTTCTACTTTTAACAATTTTCAGATCTTGAATAAATTTTGAGAACAACTCTCCTGAAAGATTTTCTTTTTATGAAATAAGATATTTCATTAAAGGCATCCAGAAGATGCAGAAAGGTTATGTCACATAAAATGAAATGTAAGGAAAAATAAAGAGCTAGAAGAAAATACGACAGCAAAAGTGAATTTATGATTTGAACGTGCTTTCCCAGCTTACACACTTTGTCCACCAGGGAGTAGCTCAAATAGAAATAAATAAGGACCCTTGAAATAACTTATGCCAAGCAGTGAGCAAGTGGGTATCCTAGTCTAACAACATCTTATGTTGAAGAAAAAAAAGAAAAAAGAAAAAAAGATAACATAAATCTAGCAAATGATATGACATAACCTTTCTGTTTCAGTAAATATATATTGTTTTTATATTTAAATAATTTAATTTTAAACCTTTCATTTTATTCTTAATGACAAACTTTTATAAAAACAATATATATTTACTGAAACAGAAAGGTTATTCTTAATGACAAACTTTAATAAAAATGTTTTTTCAAGTATTATAACCACACAAATATTATGATATTTTGTACTCATTAATTTCCTTAAATTGTTTCTAATTAAATTAGAAAATAAATTAGCTTATAAATTTTTCGTTTTATAAAAAAATGGCAAGCTTTTATAGTTACATAAATGTTTTCACAAGTTTCAAAAGCTTTATATTCACGCAAATTTATTACATATTTAAGAAAACCAGTTATTTTTATTTTTATTTTTTTTAAAAAAAAAATTATGCCTTTTAAACTACGTCATGTAAATTAATAACAGATCTCAGCATTTCATATGGACAAAAGCACTTGTCAACGATTTGAAGTATCAATCGAGATAAGTCGGCCAGGCATGGGTCCTTGTTGAAGAAATTGCACGTTTTGTCCTTCAAACGGGCTGGTCTTTAATTTTCGTCCTTCAAATGAGTTGGTCTTTAAATTTTTGTCCATCAAAATCAGACTTATGCCTAGGGGGCATAAGATTTTTAAGGTCCCAGCATAACTTGTGAGATATTATAATGCAAAAAATATAAACTTATGTCTAGCAAAAATATTATTTGTGAGGGTCAAAAATTAAAGACGCGACAAGATAGGAGCAAAAGTGCAAATGACCCGTCCTTGTTTGTTTGTTGGAGGAACCCAACGAAAGAAGGGAAGGACCCATTTTCTGTGTGCTTGCGGCCTGGCCCAATCAAAAAAATGCTTAATTATTTGGAATTATAACCCCATGTAGAGATATTTGGAAGAGAATGGTTTGAGGATAGGTTAGTTCACGTGTTAGATTCTTATTTTGGTTTGAATCTGTGGAAATATCGTAACTATTAATTGTGTATTCATGGAAAGATTTGGAAACTACTCACCAGTCAGCTTATTTTTGTTGCTAGGTGATAATTTCTTTTTGGCCCATTACGCGTAAACAAGAAAGGCCAATTTGCAGGATTGGCCTTCACCGGGGTGGTCTTTAATTTTTTGTCCCTCAAATTAGTGGTCTTTAACTTTTTTCCTTCGCTAAAAATCTCTTGGTTTCGGATTAGAATCCCCGTTCAGTCAAAATTTTTTTAAAAAATTGCAAGGTAGAGTTTGGATTCGCAAGGCAAAGTAAGGCAGAATTTGCATGGACAGAATTTTACAAAATTCTGCCTTGCGATTTTCTTTTTTACTGAGCTGGGGTTCGAACCCACAACCTCGGAGCATTAAGCGAAGGGCAAAACTTAAAGACCACCAATTTGAAGGCCAAAAATTAAAGACCACCCCAAATGAGGACATTCCGCGCAAAAAAATGAACAAAAAAATAGGGCCGAAAGATTAGTGCCAGCCGAATGGTTAGGTATGTTTCCCCTTTTTTTTTTCCTAGCTGAACTATATGGATAATTTGCAAAAATAGCATCATGAATGCCCAATGTTTAAATGCTGTAGTCATTTAAGAAATTTGTATGAAAAGGATCTCGGCATAACATTGAGAAGAGTGAAAAATCACGCTTCGACAAGTTATAATATAAGGATCATAATTTTAGCACAGTCTTCATTCTCCTATCTTACTAGATTGTTCGCAAGTCGTACTAGATTAATAGAAATTGCACGTGCTAAATTGTTTTCAAGCCTAGCAAAATTGACGGAACTTATATGTTCAATTATTCATAAGTTATGACGGGTGCGTTATAACTTGCACAATCTTCATTCTCCTATCTTGTTAAAAGGTTCACAATTGTCTTTTCTGATCGTCAGAACTAACTAGTGCTCATGTATTATTCATTGTTCATAAATCATGACGAACACATCGTAACTTTAGTACAGTTTCATTATCCTATCTTATTAAACTATTTACTAGTCTTTTCATATTAGCTGGCAAGACAGGGTTGTATTGTAGCACAGCGGTCATTTCTTACACAAATTCCTTAAATGAAGACAAATCCTAAACAATGACCATGACATGGCATATTTGTGCTACTTCTCACAACTATACCACAGCTCATACTCGAGCCCACACTTCTTGCGTGATGATATACAAGTTTATGTCCTCGGCCTGAGATATACTAGCAATTATACTAGCAATTAGCCAATTAGCAATGTGTTATTGACTCTGGACTATTGAACAACATTATAGTGATGGCGTATAAAATCACGTGGTAACCAATGAGATATTGCTTTGCGGATTAGTGGGATTGTTTGGATAAAAAAACAAGATGTTTTATTTTTAAACCGTAACGTTTGCAAGTTGAATATATTGAAATAAATTTGAAAATTTTCTAACCAAAAACTATAAGAGGGGGTTATGTCTACTATCCACAAAGTTGATCGACGATGTGAAGGAGAAGGAACAAGGTTTTTTAGCACTGTCAATGTTGGTCATGTACCAGTCTTGATCCAAAGTTTAAAAATTTAAGTTATCTAGCATCACAAGTTCTTTAATTTGTAAAATGTATGTAAAATCTCTAGTAATAATTTAATATTCTTACATGTGATTTCAGGCCTATCTCATGCCCTTTGTATTCCTCCTATCATAATGATTTTTTATTTACGGATTAACGTATCCCGAGTTGACATAGGACATGACCAAACTATCTCATGTTACCTTCGATATGCACGGTTGCACTTTATGATGAATGTGGTCAATCATATTTTTATCTTGTATAACCACACATTCGTCTTAATAATCGTATTTATGTGTCACTCTTACTATGGATATATTGGACGTTGACTCTCATATAATATTATTGTTGGTCGTACAACCATTCTCTATAATGAACTTTTCGATTTCAAACATCTTATTTTGATTATACGTGTATCATCGTCATTTGTCACACTGTTATCCTGAAACATTGATCCTAGATATCTGAATCATTTATATTTTGACGTCACAATCTATCCAATCTCATTTCGATTTCACTTTCCTTATGTTAGCTACAATGCATATATTAAGTAGGCGTTTGGCCATAGATACCAAAAACAAATTCACTTTTTTGGGAATTTTTGAAGTTGGAGTTGTGTTTGGCCATAGTTTTTGAAATTGTAGTTTTTGGTGAAATGTAGTTGTAAAAAAAGTGAAAAAAGTGATTTTTTTTTTAAAAAAAAACAAGTTTTTTGAGTTTTTGGTATTCCAGAATACAACTTCAAGTTGTATTCGGAATATTTATGGCCAAACACCCAAAAGTGAAAAAAAATTCCGGAAAAAAGTGAATAGTTTTTATGGCCAAACAACACCTAAGTTTTATTTGTACTTGTCCTGATGACCTTACTATGTATACTGCTTCTCCAATCAGATATCTCCATGACAACATTCTCTATAACAACATTTCACTATATCGTCAGAATTTCATATTATGTTAAGTTATATGTTTTCCATAACAAAATTTAGCTATAACAATAAAAAATATCCGAACAAACTACCCCGTTATAGAAAAGTTTGAATGTATAGTTTAAGTTTTTGATTGTCAAACTCTGTAGTTTCGTCATTAACATAATATAATGTTTTCAAATAGTACCTCATCGTGTATATTGTTGGTTAGTTCATTCATAATTAGGATGTACAAGTGTAGGCTCAATTTTTCATAATACCAAGTACTTTTGGAGCCCTAATATTGCAAGTCCACTAAGATTTCCCCGGATGTGTGAATATATGTAAATCTATTCTTTTAACGGAAAAGGCTCAAATATACCATCGAACTATCGAAAATGGCTCATTTATGCCACTCGTTAATAGTTTAGCTCATTTATGCCATTGGTATAGGAAATGACTTATTTACGCCAAATAACTATAGGAAATGACTCATTTATGCCACTCATCAATAATTTACTCATTTATGCCATCGTTAATTAAAATGACTCATCCATGTCATATTTGATTAAAGTTCTTTTACAATACCATATATGACACGTGGCCTCCAATAGATTATGGTTGTGGGTGGGGTGTATGGTTGATTTTTTTCTTAATTTGATATTTGAAATTGGCCTGGTTTAATTAAAGCATTGAAGACCTCTAATTGGACATAATATCTTGATTATAAAGCACCGTTTGAAAAATGGCATGGATTTAGTCATTGACATAAATGAGTCAAACTATCGATACGATGAGTGATATAAATGAGCATTTTCATGTGAGTTGATGGCATAAATGAGCCATTTATATAGTTAGATGATAAATAAAAACTATTGATTAATGAGCGTAAATGGCTTAATTTCGATAGTTGATATATTCGTTAAGCTTTCCGTTTCTTTTAATTTGAAATGAAGAGTAAATGGTTCAAAATAAATAACATCTCCTTTTCCATTGGTATACTTCATTCATTTATTGTTAAATCCCCTATTATAATCATCACATCACTTGTTCGCAAACCAAATGAACTCTTATAATCATAGTATTCTTTGTCTTTTTATTTATAAAATTCATTTCAATTTATTTGAAATTGAGGTGACTGCATAGAAGTCTAAACAAATCGTTCTATAGGTTCAAATGAAAAGGCAATAGCCAACAGGTATCAGTAGAAATCTAAAATTTGATGAGTTAGAATCATACGAACCCCATGCCAATAAACTCCTAAAAATGATTGCTACTACTATACATAAAAGTGCGTAGGACCAATTCGACATCAAGCACACTTTAAACCTAGTTTTACTTAATAAAGGAATCGGTATCTAATTGGTACCACACAACATGTACAAATAACACAACATAATGTGCGTCGGATACTTATTAAATGCCAACGTAGTTACTCTTAAATAGCAAATTCTAAAAGTAGTAAGCTATCTAGCTTTTAGAACAACTTAATTATTGGAAAATGAATTTAAAAAAAAAAGATGTATGCTAAAGTTTACAATAATAATCAGAGGGGTTTCGGCAGCATCAAAGTATATGCCAGCCCCACGAGCTCATAAGCGTGGAATATACGAATCAGCAAACTAATAAAGTTCCATATAATACCAACAATGATTGTGGTGTAGTAGTACCAAGATTATTCCATCTTAAATGCAACGCCTCTCGAGTTTCCTTGGGACCAGTCACCATTGTTAGAGTCTTTGCCCCCAACGTGTGGACTATACTGCCACATAGCGAACTAGGATTAGTTACCTCACCGGATATATCGGATGGAAAACCAAAAAAAAAAAAAGTTTCATATAATATTTTTAAATTATTGCACTTGCAGCAATTAACACAATTTAGCCGTTGATCATTCTCTTTGAAAACCATTTATTCCTTATCACAATGAAAAGTATTATATTGTATTATATTATTTTTATAAATATAATATTTGAATAGATTATATCATTTTTCATCATTTCGTAACGCCCTGCACTCATCCATTTGAAGAATAAACTTATAATAAAGAAAAGGACACGAGGTAAGTTATTATAGAAAAGTTAGAGTAAATGGTAAAATAGGATTATTACAAAATAAGTAATGACAAGATGAACATAATAACGACGCGATCACACAAAATCTATCGTTATATAAAATACACTTTCTATCGTTACATAACAACAAATTTAACAATACCATACAATAAGATTTACATGATAATCAAAATAAATATTGCATTTAAAATAACAATACTATACAATACAATAGGTAATAAGTAATAACCATCAAAACAAGTTGCACATCCGCTACCATCAAAAGTTATGACAAGTAGTAAGTATCCTTACGTCCTTAGTTAAAAGTCTCGGGTTCGAGCTCTGAAAATAAATTTACATTTGATAGATTCTACTTTCAAAGTGAAATTTTTCAAAGTAAATCTGAATTAGTCGGATCTCAAAACATCCCGAACACCTAATAATAAAAAAACAAAAATAAACCAACGGCTAGCAGTTAATTTACACCCATACCAGTAAAAGACCAATTAATTTTGTAAAATATATTAATTATTATAATTGGACAACCGAAATATGACCCCATAATGTTTGCAGGCCAAGCGAAAGAGAAACTTAAACCAAATCCAAACCCAAACCCAAACCCAAACCCAAACAGGGAACAAGGAGTCACAAATCACAAGAGAAGCGGAAAAAAATAAAAAAATTCAAAATCGAAACGCTTTCCATTTGTTTGTATTGTGAAGGGAAACATCACTATCCAGCTTGGTGTGAAGTTAAACGTTAATATTTCATGTTTGTTTACCAAGTATTCTGAGTTTTCTTGTTTTGTGTATGGTGGTGATGGATTCAATTGTGTCGTATCCTTCACTTTCGATCTGTGAGTTCGCATTTTCACTCATTTCTTTTTTCTCTTTAGATTTTTGAAATTTCTTGCTGTTTTTAGCTCTTTGTTTTTTATTTTTTTATTATGGTAATTGTTAGTGGGTGCTGCTTTCTAGGGTTTGGAAAAAGTGGAGATCTTTGAATCGGAAGGTGGGAAATCTAGCTAGGGTTTTGGTATTTAGTCGCCCATAAAATGCGGAAATCCCTAGAAAAAAAGTTCAATTTTTGAGATAGTTATTACCTTTCTCAAAAAATAAAAAAAATAAAATAAAGGTTCAATTTTTGAGATGATTTATTGGTTAAAGTTTTGATTTTTTTCATTGTGATCCGCAACAAACATTCATTCAGCCTTTACTCTTCTTATACTTGTTTCTACTTAGGCTCAACTTTTGCCTACAGTTTTTGTTTTCCTGTTCAAATTTTGAATTAATGCTTAGTTTGGAACTTTTGGCATTGCATTTTCTGTTAATTGCTCTTTGTTTGTTCTATTTTTCAGGTATGGTGGATTATTCATTATAGTAGTAGAATAAAACTCTTAGTTCACCGTTAATATAAATGGCGAACCCGGCGTCAGTAGATGTAATACTGGAATTTTTACGGAAAAATAAATTTACAAGGGCCGAGGCCGCTTTGCGGGGGGAGCTGAATAATCATCCTGATCTGAATGGAGTTCTTCAGAAGCTTACGATTGAGGATAAAGAGTTGAGTCAATCAACAGAAGGAGCAAATAGGGGTAAAGCAACGACAGAGACTCCGGGGACAACTTTTCAGAATAGTGAGGATGTTTACAAGGAGACAAGTTCAAGGAGCAGCGGTGAAATATCAAAGGAGCTTATTATTAAGGAGATAGAATGTGGTACCGGGAGAAATGGCTCAGACTGCAACTGGAAAAATGTCCAGGAGCAGAAGAAAGTTAATGAATCTGTTGGGACAAGTGACAAAAACTTCAGTTTTGCCAACAGTTCGGAGGATACTGTTGATCTGTATTCGTGGAAATACACTCCTGGTAACGGTCCGGTTACTTATCAGCATGACGGTGGAGCTACTGGTACCATTGACCTCTTAAGTTTGGTGAACTCTGGGAAATCAAAGTTAAATTCTTCTGAGGTCTTTGATAGTGGTAAGGCTCATGCAAAATGTGAGGAAGATGTCAGTTTTTCTGGTGAAAAGAGAACTTCTTGGCCTGGAAGTACTAGCAAAGACACTGTAGAAACAAAGCATGATAGTGGTCGAAATATTGAGCTCAAGGAGGTTGATCAACAAATTAAGCTAAGTGGGGCATGCTCCAAAGATGTAGTAATTAATAACCCTTGGTCTAAAAGTGATGAATTCATACACCCTTCATCTGAGCCTTGGAGAGACTGTACAGTTAAAACTGTTTTCCCGTTTTCCAAAGGAGATGTCTCGACAAGTTATGATCATGACATTGGTAGTACTGACAGGAAAGAAGGAAAACGAAAAACAGAGGTTAGTGATGTTAGGGCAGCAATAAAAGAACAAGTGGATGAGGTGGGAAGAGCTCTGTATCTTGGGAAGACACACGGAAGTGAACCAAAAGAATTCAGCGGCCTAGGCTTTTCATTTGTTTCTGAAAGCCAGAAAGAAGGATTCCCTAGGTTGCCACCTGTTAGATTGAAGTCAGAAGAGAAGTCGTTCAGTATCCCTTGGGAGGAAAAGTTTGAACGAGATGGACCCGCCTCAAAGATTACTAATGCTGACAATTATTTCATAGGTTCATTTCTTGATGTTCCTATTGGACAAGATCTTACCAGTTCAGGTTTACTTCTTTAATTGAACAACTTTAAGCTTGTAGTTTTAGAGGAAAATAAATCTTGCCTGTTGCATTCAGTCCACTTTAACCTCGATGTTACCCTGTTCTGGAGCATGTTGGCTTCTGTAATTGATTTGTATACAGTCCCGTTGGCATTATTTTCCCAAATGTGGCGGTTCTCATTAGCTTTGCTGAAATCATAGCTTGTCAGAGTCTTGGGATAAATGAATAAAATGGAAATCAATATCTTTAATATAGAAGAGATGACAGATGGCACCTGAATTTCTTGGACTGGAAATTTATAATCTCAGAAATCATGTGAAGTAATAAAAATATGGCTACAAGAACTATCAAAGAAAAAGAAAATGCAGTTTAGAGGGGTAAACTTTGCATAACAAGTGGTCAATCCAGATATATTTGATAGCTGATCACTGTCTCTAACCAGTGTATTCTAGGATTGTACACAAGATAAATGTTACTATGTTCCTGGGATGCTTACTTATTCTCCTATTATACCAGAGTATCCTATGATTGCTGTTTGAGAAGGGGGCTTTTGGTGAAATGCAGCCTGCTTGGGGATTTCATAAGGATATTATGCTACAAGATAATTCTTGTTTAAACTCAGATTTTTTGCTTCTGATCTGGTGGAGTGGAAAATGCTCAAAATATTTGCGAACTGGTGTGTGTTTTCTTGAGACATTCTAAGGCCCCGTTTGTCCATAGATACCAAAAAAAAAAATTCACTTTTTTTTGAAATTTTGGAGTTGGAGTTGAAGTTGGGTTTGGCCATAGTTTTTGAAATTGTAGTTTTTGGTGAAATGTAGTTGGAAAAAGGTGAATTTTTTTGAAAAACAAGTTTTTTGAGTTTTTGGTATTCCGGAATACAACTTCAAGTTGTATTCGGAATTCTCATGGCCAAACGCTGATTCCGGAAAAAAGTGAAAAAAATTTCCGGAATAAAGTGAATAATTCTTATGGCCAAACGGGGGCTAAGTATGGATCGAGGTTTATCGGATCAACAAAGAATTGTGGATCCTCTTGTCCATAGAAAATAATTTTATACAAGGAGAAATCTTCTTCGGAGTCACAAAATGCTATTCAGTATTAAGGAAATCTTGGACCATGAGCTCATACTCTTTGCATGTCTTCAACTTTCTCTTTTCTGTGGCATAATTTCTTTCTTATAATTGTATCAATTTTACTATGGTTTTCCTTGTTGAATAACGCAATCAGATCGGCTCCCTACTATTATTACCTCCACGGACATGACATTTTGAACTTTTGATTTTTTTACCATTATGAATGTACAACTCTGCATGGTCTCATAGTTCATATAGTACACTTGATAAAAAGATGTTAGATTCAAGATTTCTGCTGGTTATGCATTGTATGTGTAGTCCTAAATCCTGTTCTTTTATGGATTTCCTCAAATAAAAACAATATAGAGGGAGCTTCTAGATATAACTTGTTCAATGTGCATAGACCATTGGTTGTCACTCTTATCATATTTCGGTTTAGGTAGTTTCTGGAATTGTCTTGACCTTATGATTCATCAAATCATTATACTTGTCTTTAGTGCTTCTTGTACTTTTGTATGTGTGTGTGTGTGTGTGTGTATACACTTTTCAAGGCTTGTGCAGTAATCATCATTGCTTTTACTGAATGCAGGTGGAAAAAGGCCTGCAGGAGGTAGTTGGCTGTCTGTAAGTCAAGGCATTGCTGAGGACACTTCTGATCTGGTTTCTGGTTTTGCAACAATTGGTGATGGACTGAGTGAATCTATTGATTACCCCAATGAATATTGGGACTCCGATGAGTATGATGACGATGATGATGTCGGCTACACAAGACAACCTATTGAAGATGAGGCGTGGTTTTTAGCTCATGAAATTGATTATCCCAGTGATAATGAGAAGGGAACAGGGCATGGGAGTGTTCCAGATCCTCAAAGAGGGCAAAGCCGAGAAGAAGATGATGAGCAGTCTTTTGCAGAAGAAGATTCCTGCTTCTCAGGTGAGCGATATTTCCAATCAAAAAATGTTGATCCAGTTAGGCCTGCAGATGATCACATAGGGTTGTCAGTATCTGAAATGTACAGGAGAACTGATGAGAGTGAGTTGATTGCCCAATATGATGGACAGTTGATGGATGAAGAAGAACTAAATTTGATGCGTGCAGAGCCAGTTTGGCGGGGCTTTGTTACTCAAACAAATGAACTCATGTTGGGGGATGTTAAAGTCCTGAATGAGTGTGGAAGGCCTCGGCAGGATGATACTTGCATGGACGATGATCAGCACGGTTCAGTTCGGTCTATTGGTGTGGGGATTAACAGTGACACTGCTGATTTTGGAAGCGAAGTGCGTGAAAGTTTGGTTGGAGGGAGTAGTGAGGGGGACGTAGAGTACTTCCATGATCATGATACCAGTATTGGTGGGTCCAGGCACCTACCACCCATTTCAGATAAGCCTTATTCAGAGAAATCAAAGAGAGAAAAGAAAGCAGCTAAACGTAGTTCTGACAAGTTTGTTACTGGGGCTGACAAAGGAAGTTTTGTGCAGAAAAGGAATCATTTGGATGGAGGATTCTCATTTCCCCCTCCCAGAGATGGAGAGTTAGTTCAAACAAGCTCGAGTAAGTCTTTATGGTCAAACAAGTGCAACACTGTTGTCAGTGATGAAGCTGATGATTCTATGGCAAATGATGACATGCTTGCTCCATGGAGGCGCAAAAGCAGTGAGTCTTCACCTGTCAAGAGCTCAAGAGATGAAAGCCATGCAAATGCCGCAGGATCAGAAAATTCTAGCCCTTCTTCTCTTTCAAACTATGGCTATGCTGAACGGGAGCATGTGAAGAAAGAAGAGGAGACAAAACTAGCCAGTGCAAGAGAAGAAGATGTAGGGGCGTCACTGGAGGATGAAGAAGCAACAGCAGTGCAGGAGCAAGTAAGGCAGATCAAGGCACAGGAGGAGGAATTTGAAACCTTTGATCTTAAGATTGTGCATAGGAAAAACAGGCATGTTCAATATTCTATTGGCTATTATGAATCAGAGCGGACATAATTCACTTTAGCTGATTTTAATACATTTTCTTTGCGATTGTCCTAGTCAGAGGAAACAGCTAATTATTTTCTACGTGAATCTTCATTTTTCAATATGCGTAGCTGGCTTTTTATCTAACTAATAAAAACAAAATATGCTGGTTTTCTATCTATAAACTTACATTTTAATAAGGCAGATACAGTTAACTGTATACTTTTGAAACAAGCACGGTGTGGCAGAATTGAAGATGTACCAAGTAAATGGAAAACTTGTCCACAGCTCGAGGGATAGTTTCTACCTACAAATCTTTTTTTTTTTTTGAGAAAGTTTCTACCTACAAATCTTGAGCTCTATGTATAGAACAAAGAACAGTTGAGGAACCATTCGCTTGATTTTGTGGACATCTGAGCTTAGCACCATTGCTGAAGCAGTGGAATCAACCCCTAGGGTGAATGCAGGCATGATATCTAAGGTCACTAGCTGGGGCTTTTCTTCGGAAATAGGCAACTGGTCCTTCAGGGGAAGGTGTACCCATGGTTACATTTTCCCTTTTGATAGTTGAAATTCTGGTTGGACCTTGTTTATGCAAAATCAGTGCACATGAATTTTATATATCTTTATTTATATGAATCAAACTTATTGATAAGCAGAAGAACAAAGAAGTAAATTTAACATCATATATTGCTCTGAAGATGTAGCTTATGTGCATGTGTGTGTGTGCATATGTCTATGTATTCATGTATTCTTCTTTGAAGGAAGATAGCTTAATTTAGAGCTTAGACTGGAGCTTAACTTATATATGCCCTAGTTTTAATGTTTAGACTTGACATATTTTGTTAATTGGATTTATTTTTTGGATCAGAACTGGCTTTGAGGAGGACAAGAATTTCCATGTTGTTTTAAATTCAGTTTTAGCTGGGCGATATCAAGTTACTGAGTATCTTGGATCTGCTGCATTTAGCAAAGCTATCCAAGCTCACGACCTTCACACTGGCATGGATGTTTGTGTAAAGATCATAAAGAACAACAAAGATTTCTTTGACCAGAGCCTTGATGAAATAAAGCTTCTCAAGTATGTCAACAAGCATGATCCCGCTGACAAGTACCATTTACTTCGGTTGTATGATTACTTCTATTATCGAGTAAGTGAAAATTCTTAGTTTTTTTTTTTTTTTTTTCCATTAAACTAATACTTCATTCCCTATTATCGGAATTCCTTCTAAATGCTAAGTTCCATCAACTCTGTGGTCTATGCCGTGCCACTGTCTTATCTGTTTTGAAAGCAAAAACATATAACTAAGGAAACTCCTTATGTACATTTTGAATGATATGCTGAAGAAGCTTTTGGACTGTGAATGCTATTCACTGCTGATCCTTGTGTTTGTTATCAGGAGCATTTGTTAATTGTATGCGAACTCCTTAAGGCAAATCTTTATGAGTTCCATAAATTTAATAGAGAATCTGGAGGAGAAGTCTACTTTACCATGCCAAGACTGCAGGTTTGTTGCATGGCTATATCCATAAAGATTTTATGTCATCAGCGATGCTTCTCTTCTGACTTCAATATGAATATCTTATGCAGTCAATCACTATTCAGTGTTTGGAGGCTCTTCAGTTTTTGCATCGGCTTGGGCTTATACATTGTGACTTGAAGCCTGAGAACATATTGGTGAAAAGCTACAGTAGATGTGAAGTGAAGGTGATTGATCTGGGAAGCAGTTGTTTTGAAACAGATCATCTTTGTTCTTATGTCCAATCCAGATCCTACCGTGCACCTGAAGTTATTTTGGGACTTCCGTATGATAAAAAGATCGATGTCTGGTCACTTGGCTGCATCCTAGCAGAACTTTGCACCGGAAATGTAGGTTCTTTTTTATGCATTTTGTGATTATTACCTCTTTATAACTTGTGAAAGTATGATTCTGATGTTAGGGATCTTTCGCCTGTCATACCAGGCACTATGGTAGTTCCTAAAGTATTTAATCCCTTTTTATTTTTATCTCTTTCCCTTTCCTTGAATTTTTTCAAGAGACTGGAGAGGTGATTTCTGAGAATTGGGATACATTACGGTGTCATGGTGTTAGAATTGGCAGCCAAACTTTTGGAAGCCTCAATATCCTCTGTCGTGTAATCCTAGTGTCTAAGAACGTTTCTGGTGGCGTGAAAAGACCCTTTTTTCTAATGTATTTTGTCAAATTCCATTTTAAAGAAAAAATCTGTATCCATCTCTATGTTTTACTACACCAGTTGTACATGCTATGCATGTACTGTAGCTTTAAAAATTGACATTGTTTTGCCTGCTGGGTGACATTCTTTTAAGTGGAATTGGATGAAGCAAACCTATTAAAGTGGCATGGTTTGTGCTAATTACGTGGAGACAACTCATCTGTCATGAACTTATATTTCATACAAGTATATATTCTCTGGTAGACTTGGAATATTGGTGACAATTAGAAAATTTGCATATAGTTTGACAGGCAGGAATAGTCAAATAACCTTAGTTTTATGATACTACAGTGCTGTTGACACATGGCAGTGTGCTGAGAGCCAATCCTTGTTGAGGACTAATATGCACTATCCAGTTGACAAAACACAAGTAAAGGCAAAGCAAAAAGCTAATGACCAATAGTTAACTGACAGCTCATTCAGCCGTCGCCAATATGCTTTCGGAAATGAAGCTTTCAGTCTTCAAGTGTGCTTGTTATGAATACTTGTTTGATTTGATGCTCATACAATGCATACAGGTTACTTATCCAAAAAATAAAAATAAAAATAAAATAAAAAACCCATACAGGTTACTTTATTGTAATGTTCTGATTCCAATATTGCTCAAGTGTGAATTGAAGACTTCCTTTTCATGTGCAGGTACTTTTTCAAAATGACTCTCCTGCCACATTACTCGGTAGGGTGATCGGTATTATAGGTCCCATTGACCAAGATTTGCTCGTCAAAGGACGAGATACTTATAAGTATTTCACCAAAAATCACATGCTGTATGAACGAAATCAGGTAAATTTCCTCTCTGTTTTTTTTTTTTTTTTTTGGGTGTGTGTGGTGGTGGTGGTGGTGGGGGAGTTGCGCTTCTGCTATTTACTATGTCTTGTATCCTCTCTGACAACTCGGCTTCACAAGATCAATACTTTTTGTTTTCTTTGAGGCAAATTTTTTCTCTTGCCACAAGTTGACTTGATGATAAGATAGATAAAATCAGGGACAATATATATTAATCTCTCAGAGAGGCGATTGTTTCTCAGATTCTTTATTCTCTTAATGAGTCGGTGAATGGTGAAATTATACAAAAGACTCCCATTATTAGAGGGCACCACTTATGTGTTCTCTGTTGTTGACTTGCTCTGAATGTTAATGTTGCTCTATCTGTCTGCTGTTTGCTAATATCCATTCTTGATTATGTATTGCATTCATATTTTTTTTTCAGGAAACAAACAGATTGGAATACTTGATACCCAAAAAGACATCCTTGAGGCATCGGTTACCAATGGGGGATCAAGGATTCATTGATTTTGTGGCCCATCTCCTTGAAGTAAACCCAAAGAAGCGTCCATCTGCCTCGGACGCTTTAAAGCATCCGTGGCTGTCATATCCATACGAGCCAATATCATCTTGAGTTGTGTGAGATTTCTTTGGCATTTTAACCTGCGGAAGTTCTGCAATTGCTCCAATTTGGATGCTCCAGTGATGACATGGGAAGGATATCTTCAAGGTGGTCCGCATTTCCTTCCATATCACTGAGCTGTATTTCTATTTTAACCCAACTGAGAATGTAGTCTTGCAAATGTTATGTAACATTAGGGTTCTGTCTTGTTTGATGGAAGGGGATGCATGCTGGTTTGTACATGATGTGTGTTGATTCTTTTAGGTGTTAGTGATAGCTTGTGAAGTAGCTGTTTATCCAATTTTGATTGCCTTCCCTCAGTTGCAGCAATGTATCAAAATGAAGGAAGATCAGAAACATATATTTTCATATCTGACATTTTCATCGATGGTCATAATGCAAAATTCCACTTGATGAAATCTTTTCGCGAGTTCTCTAGTCCAATGCCTGCCCCCCCCCCCCCCCCCCCCCCGGGCGCTATGTCACTGCGTCTGTAACTTGTGCTAAGAATGGTAATATTTGATCATCTCTCACGAGCCATTACTCTCTTTGAAAAGATCCATTACACAAGGCAAATCTGTACAGTGGTGACATGAGTTGCAACCAAGAATTTCTGTCCACGAGTTTAGTTATTAATTCTTGATAACCTTTTCTTTTGTTCGGGCCAACATTTCAAAGGGCTGAAATTTATGTTGCAGTTGCTTCAATAAAAATGAAACACAATGAGTTCTAAAAACAGGTCATACTACTGAATTTGCTATCGAGTATCGAGTTAAATCTTGACGAAGTTCACACGCTTACTGAACAAGAAGTAATGCATATTTATCTGATAGATGTTTCTTGAAAGTTGCTAAGAATAATCTTTAATAAGTACGACTACTGTATTAACAAGTTTAAGGTAAGCAAATGTGTATCTATCACTTCGAGGTCAAATAGACATTGTTAGAAACGTTACCAGCATAATAATACTGAAAAAGTCGAGGTCCAAGCGAAATTAGATAACATTGATTGAAGAGGAGAAAAGATGAACTATACTTCCGTCATTTGCAAACAACAGCGAAAAAAAAAAAAAAAAAATTTACGACAAGGAAATATTGCCTTTTACGATTTGAATAGAAGAAAGTAATTATATAATCTTTTTTTGGTGCGCTATTTGCAGATATTATATGCACAAAATAAAGATTTCTTTTAAGAAAGATATAAAACTAAAAATATATTTGTAAACACTTACAGAAGCAGCTGACTCACATAAAGTGCGGGTTAATATTTAGGGAAAATTATAGTCAAATATCATTCGGCCATCTAAAAAAAAAAAGACAAATTTCTGCGCGCCAGACAAAGACTGCAAGGTTAGTAGTTCTAAGGCCGCACTTTCAAGCATTCATCTAGTTTATAAAATATGTACTTAGTGTATAGGTAGTTTATGATTGATAGTACTTCCTCCGTCCCAATTTAAGTGTCTTAGTTTGACTGAGCAAGGAGTTTAAGAAATAAAAGGAGGCTTTTGAATCATGTGGTCTTAAATAAAAGATATGTGGAGTCTTTTAAATTTTGTGGTCTTAAATTTCCTTTGGGATTGGAAAACTTACTAAATATAGAAAGATACACTACACTTAAATTAGAACAAAGGGAGTACTAAAAATACATTACCATATATATACATACGAAGTGTATACTTGGGCCATATTTGGCAAATTAGTTGGCCGATGGGTTTCCCTAATATTCACCGTCATTCCTCCCGGGACATCCTTCTTATAGGGGTTTATTTGTACACTAGCAATACATGCCCGTGCGATGCACGGGCCGAACATGTCTATTCACTTTAATTAGCCAGTCTTTAAGGTTTGTATTTTGAAAATAACTTTTAAAAACATTCTAATTGTTATTATATATAGCAAGACATACAAAATGTATTTTGTGTACCATCACTTTAGGTATAATTAAAAAATGGAGTTTAAAATTTAAAAACATATGATGGAATTAAGTTTTTGAGATGGAAAGAGTCGGACTTTTTTCTCATTGTCATGAAATGAAAGTTGTTCATCGATATGAAAAAGAAAATTAGTAAGAATATGAGGGAAAATTAATATTTTGAAACATGGAGTTTAAAATTTAAAAACGTACGATGGAATTAAGTCTTTGAGATGGGAAGAGTCGGACTTTTTGTCTCATTGTCATGACAATGAAAGTTGTTCATCGATGTGAAAAGAAAAATTAGTAAGAATATGAGGGAAAATTAATATTTTGATTCTAGATTTTTTCTTTTAAATTCTTTAATATCTTATATGTATACCGACATATTGATATTCATTTCAATTAATTAACTGTTCAGATCTAAACATAAGAACCATTGTTGTATATATTGGATTTTTAAGAGCAAAACTAATAAAGTATTTTTATTAAATTAATTAAAAAATATATTATAATTTTTATATTAACAATTATAGATAAAAAGAATTGTTACAAAGAAATCAAAATTAGAAAGATATAATAATCGGGGAATGCGAAAGGAGAGTAAAATAAGTAAAGTATTGACAAAGAAGGAAAACAGATAAAAGTCACTCCCTCCTTCACTTTTTTTACTTGTCGACGTTAAAAAAGAATTTTTTTGTTAATTTTCTTATTTTATCCTTCACATTAATTATTATTTTTCAAATCATTTTTTTGAGGCTACGAGACTATACACCAATAAATATGGATATTATGATAAAATATATACTTCATTTATTAATTCTTAAAGAATGTGAAAAGTCAAATATGGACAAGTGAAAGTGCATGGAGGGAATAAATATGTCCAAGTGGGATAAAAAAGTTATTGGTTAAAATGTACAATTTATATAACTTTTGGTACAAATTTTCATTACTATTGTTCGTCCTCTCTCCAATAAATACATTCTAATCAAAATTGGCTATTTTCAAGAACATTTATTACTACTGGTAAGATGGGAAAGATGTAATTAATTTTATCTTGATTTTGTAAATGAACAAGTAATATAGCTTTTGGTACAAGCATTCATTGCGTGTACAATTTTAATGTTAAGTACTTCATTTATGAATAAGTAAAAGTGCACGAAAGAAATAAATATGTGTTAGAGAATTAAAATTAAAGTGCATATGTGTATACATGAGGAGAGAATAAATATTCAAAAAGTAATGTTGAGTACTTCATTTACGAACAAATAAAAGTGCACGGAGAAAATAAATGTGTCGGAGAATTAAATTTGAGGTGCATACATGAGGATAGAATAAATATTCAGTACAATGACATATGTCCACGTAGGATAAAAAAATAGTTGGTTAAGCTGTACAATTTATATAGCTTATGGTACAAGCATTCATTACGGGTACATTTTTTAAAGCTTTTGGTACAAGCGGGGGTAGCTGTGTTCGTACCCCCACCGCACTTATATATATTAGAAAAGAAAAGAACGTGAACAAGTAAAAGTGTACGGAGGAAATAAATTTGTGTAGAAAAATTAAAATTGAACTGCATACGTCTATACATGAGAAGAGAATAAATATTCAGCAAGAACGTGAAAAGTCAAAAGTGAACAAGTAAAAGTGCACAGAGGAAATAAATGTGTCGGAGAATTAAAATTGAAGTGCATACGTGTATAATTTGTAATGCTTATGGTACAACTTTTGTATACATGAGAAGAGAATATATATTCAAGATCTTGTAATATATATATGTCGTTGGATAAAGAAGTAATTGATTAGAGGTACAATTTATGTAACTTTTGGTACAAGTATTCATGACTGTGGTAAAGTGTACAATTTATAATGCTTATGGTACAACTTTTTAATGCTGTGTTAGTCCTCATATGACACTTATATATAATAGAAATAGACATTGTCAGTAATATGAGGACTTCGTAGGAGATTTTTCAAATAAACGGGGTTTAATTATACCTTGAGAAAATAACAGTGTAAATCAGGCAATGGAGAAGATGGAAACAGAAACCGCCATGGAAGAAATCGAAGCAGAACCACTGCAAACTTCATCGTTATTTCCCGTATTTCCCCAATCTCAGATATCTTCAACGCCCAATCCCACCACCTCATACAACGCCGTTCCTGAATGGCTTAGAAATTCCAGCTTCACAACCGACATCTCCGTTATAAACGACGCCGTTACAACGAACTACGGAAATAACATCCAGTTCCTAGATAATTTAGAGGAAGACGAAGAAGGAGAAAAGGAAAATGAAAAAGGAGAGGAAACACGGTATGAGTTGCTGCACTCGTCCGCATCGGATGATGATGAAAGAGATAGTAAGAAGAAGAAAAAGAAGAGGAGGAAGAGGCAGGGATTGAGTGATGGACGTACACAGTATGAGTATGCACTTTCTTCTTCTAGAAAGTCTGATGTTCCAAATTGGGCTTCTTCTTCAGGTGCTACTAATTTAAAAGACTATTACTTTGACTCTCGTGGCGATCGAGACAATTTAGCTTTTGGTACTATCTACAGGTGCGTTACGGTCCTTTTTTTTTGTGCCCTTCATTTTAGAGATAATGGTAAAAAACACACCTAAGTATCACTTTTTTGCGAGTTCCTTACCTGAGCTATCATAGTTCACCAATTATTTATTAAAACACACCTCGATATTAATGAGTCAGCTGCCATGTGGACGAATTTTTTTGGGCAAATTTAGCTGTCACGAGCCTTTTGGCGATTGTATTCGAACTCTTAGTCTAGTCAGCTTTGAGTTGTGTTTTGATAAATAGAAAAAGAGTCGCGATGGATCTTGCTTGATATTTCCAATGTTACTGTTATTTGATTTTTTAGCTCTGAATTTAAAACTACACATTAAGGGAACTCATAGGTTGATAATGATTGTGGCGGTTATTGGCTCTTGGCTGGCAATGCGGTATGCGAATTATAAAACTTAAGTGTAAACGTAAAGATACTTGAAACTTTATCAAAAAAAAAAAAAAAACGTAAAGATACTTGAAATGCTAGGAAGTTATACATTGCATACTTTTACACTTTTTTTTTTTACTGTTTGTAGAAGTAGAACAAGTAAGCGGGAATGAGTCGCTGAGGAACTTGTTTCTTTTCCTGCTTCTGTCATTTGTTTTGTTAGCCATCAAAATATAGTATAATACGGCACATCAGTGGAACTCGTATGTGGATTGCAGTAGTTTTTGATGAAGCAATGGGCAATGCAATCTGCAGTTTATGAGCCTTTAAAGTAAAACATAAATAGAAATTTATCCTCAACATCCAGCACAATGGGAAGTTTAAAAAATGTTAGGATGATGATTTAACCAGTTAACACGGTGGAATTGTGATCTAAAAATCACTACAATGCAAAATTTTAGTTAACCTGTTCATATTTGCAGCAAAGCTGATCAATCAACCAACTATGTCTTAGACGCAAATCACTTCTGAAATTTGTTTATTGGTAGTAAAGATAGAGTTAGTAAGGGTTCTGTTCCATTGTTATTTAGGGCATGCAGTGTGATTTGACAAGTCACATACGGTAAACTCATGCTTTCTTTTCTACTATGGTGAAGGTAAAGAATGTACGAAGGGATCACAATTATTTCTTAAATGATCTTTTGAGCTTCCATACATAGTTTGATCAGTTATGAAAAGGCATTCTGATTTTGATCTTCACAAAAAGGAATTTGATGCACCTAATTTGTGTTAGTTCTTAGCTTGATTCACTTTACTTTATTAACTGTAGATATTCTGATGTACTGTAGAATGGATCTTGCTCGTTACAAGCTTCATAATTCGAGGAAAACCTCTGAGCTCAATTACTATAGGCGGAATGATAAGAGAACTTTGGAAAAGGATAGTGATATTGATGCGTTGGACAATAAACTAAGGTCTGGAGGTCGCTATTGGTCTGCAACGTATGCTGCAATTGAACACCATAAGAACCTGAAGCGTCTAAGAATTTTGACTCCTCTCAAGCCAGTGATGAGCAGTCCAGCTGATTTTATCTCATTCTCAGATGAAGTTAAGTCAGATGAAGGAATCAGAGGAGATACCATTTCAGGCAATGCTATGATCGAGGAATCTTGGGAGGATGAGGTCTTTCGCAAAACAAAGGAGTTCAACAGGATGACAAGGGAACGGCCACATGATGCACAAATTTGGTTGGCTTTTGCACAGTTCCAAGATAAGGTAGCAAGTCTGCAGCCACAGAAAGGTGCCCGTTTGCAAACACTTGAAAAGAAGATTAGTATTCTGGAGAAGGCTACAGAGCTGAACCCTGACAGTGAGGACCTGCTTCTCTCTCTTATGAATGCTTATCAGAGCAGAGATAGCATTGATGACCTGATTAGTCGATGGGAGAAGATACTTATCGAAAACTCAGGTAGTTGCACATTGTGGAGAGAATTTTTGCGGGTTGTTCAGGGTGACTTTTCAAGATTTAAGGTTTCTGAAATGAGAAAAATGTATGCAAATGCAATCCAAGCTTTATCTGGTGCATGGACTAAGCAGCATAGGCAGGTTCTCACCTCTGACACATTATGCTTCTTTTTTTGTGCATAAGATATTTCTTAATTTGATCTTTACCAGTGTTTTTAAAAGTGAAAGCGTAAAAAGTGGCAAGATCCATGAGGCTTCAAGAGAAGTGAGAAGCAAAGCTTACTCTTCTTTGAAGCGAAGCGCACTATTTTGCAGAAAAGTAAAACAAAACATATAATTTCTATTAGATAACTAATTTTAACATCCAACACAATGATGCCGACATTAATCCAACCTCTTGAAGTTGATATTCTGAGTCGACTGCTTCATGTTTGGATCACTGTGCCCGCCATTGTTTGAAGAACATGCAATTCACCCTTGAAGTGATAACCCCTCGGTTCGCATCACTTCATCGTTCTTAGTGGCGAAGTGATGACTTTTAACAGCTAGAACATACAGATTTCAGTTTTGATGCTGTTCTGTAAATTTGATCCTTGTGCCTGTTGAGTGTTTGTGTGGCTTCTGACAATCCTTATCTTCTTACACAGTGTAAATGATAAAAGCCGATTGTTCCCTTCTGGATCAGTAGAGTGATGGTATCATTAACTGGCAAATAGTTAACCGCATAATAATCCATGTGCTTAGCCATGGATCCTTGAAAGGGAATTTTAGTCCTGAGAGCAGTCCCGCTGAACTCTGGGGAGAGATGGTCTATTGGAGTTTTTATGAAGGATAATTCCATGCAGTTGTTGGGGTAAGGGTAGGGATTCTGAAAGTAGTGGGTAGTAGCTTCCAGGATTAACTTGGCTAGGACTAGCTCAATAAATATTGTTGTATGCCTTCCTAAAACATCCCTAATATTTGATTGCTGAAGTCGGACAATAGTGAAAGGTTTTCAAATAAGAAGCTGACTAAGCGAGGCCCTTGAATGGCTCAAGGGTGAAACTTATGATCATTACTGGATTTATACATGTTAGCCTCTATGTATAACCAGATTATTGGATCCATTGACAACTTAAGGAGAAAATTTTACCGTAGGTGTAGCACTAACTCGTAAAAATGAAATTTTGCATTGATCTCATGAGCATCGGTACTGTAAGTTTCCACCGTGTTATATTTAGTAAATAATCGTAAAGCAATCTGCAAAACTTAGCTGAAATTAATAAGAACTAATCCTTTAAATTATTCAATTTCTCTTTATCTTGCTTTATGATTTGGGGCTGAGGCGTAGTAGTAGTAGTAATTCTTGTCTCTTGCTTTTATGTATGTGAAATCTTGCAGTCTCTTTTAGATAATTCGGTTTTTTCTTGCTTTTCTGTCTGTGAAATCTTGCTGTGTTGGCACATGCGTCGATCCGAGAGTTCAGATTTAATGACAAATGAATTCATCTTGATCTTCTCCGCCACCCCTTGATTTGCTGATGGAGATATCATTGTTGGATACAGGTTTCTGGAGGTGCTAATTCGCCTTCTATGGATCCTGCTATTGTTAGACTAGAACTTGGTCTGATTGATACATTTCTCAGTCTCTGCCGGTTTGAGTGGCAGGCTGGGTACAGAGAGTTGGCTACTGCCTTGTTTCAGGCACAGATCGAATACAGCTTGTTCTGCCCTTCTTTACTTCTTAGTGAGCAAAGTAAGCAAAGATTATTTGAGCATTTCTGGAACAGTAATGGTGCCAGGGTTGGGGAAGATGGTGCACTCGGCTGGTCAAAGTGGCTAGAGAAAGAGGAAGAGCTGAGGCAAAAGGCTATGAAGGAGGAGTCTTTGCATGATTCTGAAAAAGGTGGTTGGACTGGTTGGTCAGAACCGTTATCTAAAAGTAAAAGAAGTAATGAAGCTATAGAAAATACAACAGAGACTGATGGTGCTCTTGACGAGTTAGAAGATGGATCTGAAATGAAAGATGATGAGAAAGATGATACTGAAGCTTTGCTGAAAATGCTTGGGATTGATGTTACTGCTGAAGCTAATTGTGAGATTAAAGACACAAGAACTTGGACTAGGTGGTCTGAAGAAGAGGTAGCAAGAGACTCGAAAGAGTGGATGCCAGTCCATGCTAAAAGTAATCCTCTTTCTCCCATCCCTTCTTCATTCCACCTCTCTTTCTTTAACTAATCAAGTATAAAAGCACCTCTTCAGGACAAAATATCAAGTGAATGAAGTGCTTGAAAAGAGGCCACCATTAACTAAAACAGTGAAAAATTAACAAACTAAGATACAGACTGAACAGAGAAATATGAAGGTTGATCTTTGTGCCACGGAAATCTGTGCTCTGGAAGGTTCACTAACTAGGGTAGAGCTGAAAAATTCTCTGTCTAAATAGTATCTTTATCACTTAATGGGCCTTTAATTTTCACTCCCCAAAAAAAGACTGTTTACTTTTGAATACTTAGAGTCAAATTCTGTTTTAATGGCTTAGCTTCTCTATTTCTTTTCTTCAAAAAGCTTGGCAAGTCTGGCTCATTTGTTTGACTCCAATGGCTAAATGACAGTAGACTTGCCAATCAAGCGGCAAATCCAAATTATTTCAAATGTGAGCGAGGCATGAACAATAGTAGTTTTGTGGACGAAATTCAATACCATGCTCTCTACCATTGTCCACTTAATAGCTCCTGTTTTGTTTTCATCCTCGCTGTGTTGTTAGCACCATTCACCTATCATGCGTTACTCCACCAAGTCTTTTCGATCAATAGGCATGACTATGTATCTATTATTTTGATTCCGAGACTAATTTTATGCTTAAGAATGTGTGCATTTGCAAATGGAGTGCAACAACAGCTTCTTGTTATTTTTCTTGTAAAGATCTTTTTATTTTTTTATTTTTTTTTATTTTTATGAGTATTTCCCTTGTAAAGATCTTGAACTGACTGATCTAAGTATCAGTGTACTGCATGTGTTTCCAAGTGATGAATTGCTTCCTGCCTCATTTTTTTCTTCTTGCATTAGCGTCTGTTGTCTGAGGTCGAGAATTAATTCCTGAAGTATTTATGTTTAACAGCTGGGATTTCTCACAGTGAGGATCCTGCTGATGCACAGGATGATGAGCAGCTTTTGAGAGTAATAACATATGAAGATTTGAGTGACTACCTGTTCTCGATAAGTTCTGAAGAAGCACGTTTTTCCCTGGTATCCCAGTTCATTGAGTTTTATGGCGGGAGGATGGCTCAATGGTTCGTTTCTGATCTTGAATGTTATATTGACTTCTCTAGTAATCACATTGATTTTACTAGATATTAGAGTCGTACATGTCATATTGCTGCCATGAAAGAAATGCAGAGGTCCATGTCACATGTTAAAACAATTCTTGCTTGAGGATCTATTTACTGTGTGAATGTATCTGGAAAGGGTGGTGTTTTTCTAGCACACTTGGGAAGGATCTCATATGCTGAAGTTTTAAACTTTTAACTCTGAGAACCAAGCCATCCTGTCACATTTACAATTAGGGTTGAATAATGCTATCAAGGTTGAGCTTGGTTCCTGTACAGAGTCTTGAGCTTGCTAAAACTTGGTGAGCCTGAACTTTCGGCACTTATGCTCGACTAGCTAGGATCATTTTTTATGTCCTTATACTTTTTCCTCCTTGAAGTGTTAGTAAATTGTTAAGTTATATCCATGTGTCAACTTTTTTTATTTTTAGCCTCTACCACTGGATACCAGATAGTTAATGGTCCCTAAGAATATAAAGCACAGTATTTTGGTTAAAACCCTGAATCTGCCCTGCTTAGCAGTTTAGAAGGGAAGGAGTTGATTTGTTGAAGTTGACATTATATGCAGAAAAAGGTTTTTGGATAGTTCTATGAACTTTTTAGGCTTAAATTTACTCTCTCTCCCCCCTTCTCCCTTTCTCCCTCTCACACTGGATATAATCGATTGCCATTTAGAGTCAAAGGGAACCTACATGGAGAATAGGAAGCTTCTTAATATGCACATTCTGATAATCGTTTCCAAATTTTGGTCTGCAATATGAAATCAAAGATTCAGAGAGGATAATCAACTTTGATAGGAGAAGGATCCACTAAAAACTTGCTGCTTTAAGAGATCTTGTTTCGTTATGACATTCAATTAGGTCATCCTTTTTATTGGTTTCTGATAAGTGATAATGAGTTGTTTTTTTGTTGGTAAGTAAAAATATATAAGTTGCTGAGAGAGTTGTAAGTCACAGACTCTTATATTTTAGTTTCTCAATCATTTCAAAAGTTATTGTTCGATATGTTGTTTCTATGTATTACTTTGGTTATTTTTCTTTGACGAAGGATGCTATTAATTGAGAGAAGCCACATGGAGGTGCTTAGTAAACTAGCACAGGGAAGTAATGAAACAAGAGTAACATAATTAGTTGTATGTAAGTTACTTCCTTTTAATGCATGCAGGACTTGTACAAACAGTTCAAGTTGGGCTGAAAAAAGCCTTAGTTTGGAGGCAATTCCAGACTCGCTCTTTGATGAACTAAGAAGAATGCACGACGTTTTAACCAAAGAAGGAAGGAACCAAATTGACACAAGTTTGGAGCGAGTTTTTAGCAGCTCTGATGATATCTCTATGAGGACTAGCATGATGAGATTTGTTCGAAATGCTACATTGCTTTGTTGCACTGTATTTCCCCAAAATCACATGTTGGAAGAAGCTGTTCTGATTGCGGAGGAGCTATCAAATACAGTGATGAATACTTCTAGCTGTTCAGTAACACCATGTCGAACTTTAGCAAAAAGCCTTTTGAAGAGTAACCGTCAGGTATAATTTTTTATTCATCTTGCTGGTCAAGCATTTTACATATGTGGTATATTCACATGATTTTAAAAAAATATTAAGGTGCATGTCTTCTATGTTGTATATTGCACATGACTTTTAAATAAAGTAATTGCCTTGCAAATAAATGTAAAGGTAACACTGTGTTAGGTGTTAGACTTGGCATTGATTTGTATTCTCTCTCTTGGCCCCTGCCCCTCCCAAGGATATCATTTTGGTTCCTTGCTTTTCATTTGTCCCTGTTCACCACAAAATTCTTTTTATTAAGTTTGTGCCACAAATGGATTATATTATTTTTTGCACTTCTGATGTCTCAACTTGAAAGTTCCTTGTTTGTCTTTTACACTTTTTGTTCTTACAGGATGTATTGCTTTGTGGAGTTTATGCACGAAGGGAAGCAGTTTTTGGAAATATTGACCATGCTAGAAAGATTTTCGATATGGCATTGTCTTCTATTGATGGACTTCCACAGGTACAGTCTATTTCCTGTTTAACATGATATTGGCATGGTATCCCTTCATTGAGAGAGGACTACCCCTTCAACGTGCCGTTGGTTCTGTAGAGGCAGTCTTCTAACTAGTGCTTAAATCACCATTTCCTTCACCATGAAAAAAGTAGTCCAGCCCACAGTTTGTCGGGGAATCTCAGTCAATTACTAGTTTTAGTTCTTGTTGGTTAATTTTTCGTTGCTGCCTATAAATTGTTTTTGTCATTTGATGTTGTAGTATTACTTTATTTTATCGAATAAGCAGGATGCTCAGACAAATGCATCTCTCTTATATCTCTGGTATGCTGAAGTGGAGCTCGCAAACGGTACTCATGGTAGTTCTGGATCGGCTGAATCATCTTTACGTGCTATGCATATTTTATCTTGCTTGGGGAGTGGTACGAAATACAGTCCGTATAAATGTAAACCCTCAAGCCTTCAACAGCTGAAAGCACGCCAAGGATTCAAAGAACAAGTGAATATTCTACGTTCATCGTGGACACGCGGTTTAATTGATGATCATTCAGTTGCTCTCATATGTTCAGCTGCTTTATTTGAAGAAATAACAATTGGATGGACTGAAGGTGTTCAAATTTTAGAGCAAGCATTCACAATGGTGCTTCCTGGTAATCAGCTTTTTTGCTGCCTGTCATTTTCTCCTTTTTAAACCTGAAATTTTGTGTCTTCTAGATCTACTGTAGCTAGCTGCACCTGTTTGCTTGTTGGTTTAAAATAGCTTGGAATTGAGATGTAGTCAATTAGCTTTTATTTTATAATGCAATTACCCTATACTTAACAATAACAATTGTTTGTTATCAAAAAACAATAACAATTGTTATGGGAAATAAATTGTTGCTTACTGCCGATGAAGCAGTGTTATCAAAAGCGAAAAGCGCAAAAAAGCTCTAAGGTCACCTGGAGCTTTAAGCGCAAAGCACAAATAAAGTGGGGGCTTTAATGAAAAAAAGCGCAAAGGTGTGAACGTACAAATATATATATGTTTAGTCCAAGACTATTAATAATAAGCAGGAATAACAAATATATGGACAAGGAAATTGTAGAAACATTACGATAAAGTGAAATATCAATTATCTAGTGTCACCTCATCAAGAGAGGCTCATTGGCAAGGAAAAGTATGTCTTAGAGCCTTGATGATGAAACTGAAGCGCACATAAAGCGGGGCGAAGCGCTCAACATGTTTTGAGCCTCGCTTCAGGGCTTAAGCGCACTTTAAGCGTGCCTTTGACAACACTGCGATGAAGTACTGGAAATTTCCAGCTTGTATCCTTTTATTGAAGTATTTGTATAGTAAAATTAGTTCTCCTCTTTTTGTCTTCTTCATAATTGAAGATACCTCTTACCTCTTAATGAAGACAGTGGAAACGTCTCGTTTTTTCAACCTTTGATCAATATTACTGGAAAATATTCATTTTCTTTTTGAGAAAAGTTGTCTTTTGCAATATTTAGAAGAAATATTGCTCATCATGTTAAATTTTTAAGATGTTTTTTTTACCTCTTCCACTGAACAATCTTCAAGCTAGTTTAGTGGCTTCTCCACTTCTGTTATTTTTTTTCCCCATACTGCATTGATATGCTTTGTCTTGAGCCGAGGAACTATCAAAAACAGCCTCTCTACCTCCCAAGGTAGGGTATGGTCTGCGTACTCCTTCCACTAAACTAGCATGAAGATTGTTGAAATTGACAGGGAAAATATAAGTCATATCATGACGTCTCTGTGTAGGGTGAACTATATTCTCTTTGAATTTGATTTTTCGAGCATTATTCTTTATACTTTGAGTTCTGGCTCTCTAAAGCTCTTGCACAATCATTTTTAAAAAAAAAAGAAATGGTCTTACCTAAAGAATGTGAAGGGTAAATTTTGTTCTTCGGTGATACTAAGGGTAAATGTAAAATTATGTTAAGGGTGTACTACGTTCTTTTGTGATACTAGATCGTCATTTTTCCATATTATTTTACTACATTGCTTCACGTTGCCCTTCTTCATGTATAATATGAATGCTTGAACAATTTATGTTCCATTATTATGTCATATCACATATTATGGTTATTATATTGTTGTAATTGGTACTTTAATGAATGATATTATATATTATGAATATTGTTTCTTGTTGCCCTTCTCTAAATATTCGTTTCTTTAAAATAAAATAACAAAGCAGCCGCTTCGTCGTTTCCTCGCTTCACGGACAGAAGTGACCGCTTCATTCACTTGCATATCGTCACCCTCCAGAAGCACTGAACCCTCGTCTCTCTGCTCTTGCTTTTAACAACAACACAATCTCCACCCCCCCGCCCCCTTTTTTTTTTTTTGGGAGCTATTGTTGGAAATTTACAGTTCCATGAGAATTTTGTTTTTGTTTCTAATCAATTTACTAGTTAAAATTTTATCCAATGTACCTTGTCTGATTTGAGTTTCTGAACAAGAAGCGGAAACCAATGAAAAGACAAATTTTGATTTGTTTTTTATGTTATTGGATCAAGGGCTTTGTTTCTTGTCAGATTGTGATTATGGAAGTTATCTGTTAATTAGACATCTGAATCGGCTGGTGTGTAATATTTGTCTAGAACCAAATTGATTCCACTATTCGGAGTATTTATACTAATGTTCAGGTTGCGTCTCGATAGAGTAGGAATATATTCAACAGAGGCGGATCTAGGGTTTGAACTTTTATAGGTTCGAGTTCGGAATTCTACCACAACTCATTTGATTTACTGGGTTCGAAATCAACTATTTGGACTTGTTTAGTGAAATTTTTAACACTTACACAAGGTCCGAACCAGCACTATTCGGTTCAGATGAACCCATAATTTACACTTTACATCCACCCTGATATTCAATGCGATGAAACTCTACTAGTAATACTTCAGAGTTCGGGCAGGTGTGAAACTTACACTTTACATGTTGTAGATATCCATGCAAGTAGATGAGTTTCGATAGTTGATGAATGGGGAGGTATATCTGAATTATTCCTTCATTTGTTTGTAAATAATACTAGAACTAAAACATGTACTAACAGTAGTAACTACGTGTAAATCCTCCAAGATACATCTACGATAAGTTAAGTTATCCTTGTTGGACATGCCATTCTCTATAACTATAACTTATAGTGTAGTTTGGAATCCTCTCCTCCACACCCTTACTTGGTACCTCACAGCCAAAAATTAAAAGAGAGAAAAGGCAATATGCTGTTTGTTTATTCTTTTTCGAAAGAAATGGTGTTATGAATTCTTAATTTATGTACTTTACCATTGTCTTGAATCTGATGGATTATTATTATTATCTTACTGATGGTTACTGCAATGACCTTACTGTAGGAAGGAGGCGGCACAGTCATCATCTGGAGTGTTTGTTCAACTTTTACACGAGGATGCTTTGCAGGCATCATCAAGAAATGAAGCTGTCAAAATTATGGGAATATATAGTGAAAGGATTGGATATGTATCCATGCAGTCCAAATCTCTACAATGCATTAGTTGAAATTGGCCATCTCTATGTGTCACCCAATAAGCTACGGTGGATCTTTGATGAAAATCTCCAAAAGTATGACCTTTTAAACTTTTCCTCCACTTCTATGTGACGTAGGGTAGTCACAGTCAAATCTTCAGATATGTTAAGTTTGCTTGATCATTACTTCTAATATTCCTGTTGCTGCCATGTGACCAGGAGGCCACAGTTTGAGCCGTGGAAACAGCCTCTTGCAGAAATGCAGGGTAAGGCTGCGTACAATAGACCCTTGTGGTCCGGCCCTTCCCCGGACCCGTGCATAGCGGGAGCTTAGTGCACCGGACTGCCCTTTTTGTAATATTCTTGTTAGTAGTATCAGCGGGTCTAGGATATTTGTATATGCTAGTAAGACTATTATGTTGTCTATAATCAATTATTAAGAACACTCACCTCTAAAATATAGAAGTATTGAAATCTTCCTCTATCGCTTTGGTCTAGTGGTAAGAGCGTAGCGCTTGATGTGTGGGTTTAGGCGCACGCCATGTGTTTGAATGCTAACACAAACAAAGCCTGGTATTTAAGTGAGAAGGGCTTGATGTGTGGGTTTAGGCGCACGCCACGTGTTTGAATGCTACCACAAACAAAGCCTGGTATTTAAGTGAGAAGGGCTTGATATGTGGGTTTAGGCGCGAGAGAAGGGCGGAGCGGCGGGTCCATTATCCATAGTCTTGAACCATGCACCACTGTTCCTCGGGGATTTCTTGGTTATCAAAAACAGATATTGATACCTTATCTCGATAACACTATCCTCAATTCCAAACTAATTAGGGCCAGCTATGTGAAATATTGATGCTCTAATGACTTTTCAAAATGTTTTCTTAGTTGATTTTTGGTACTCCCTCCGTTCCAAAAAGAATGACATTATTTCCTTATTAGTTCATTAAAAAAGAATGGCACCTATCAAATTTGGAAATAATTTAACTTGAACTTCCCATTTTACCCTTAGTGACTCCTTTTATAATCACACAAATGTTATGGAATATTTGAGACCACAAGTTATAAAGTGTTATAGCCGCACAAATGTTAGAGCATATTTAAACCACAAGTTCAAAAGTCTTTCTTAAACTCCGTGCTCGTTCAAACTACGACATATAAATGGAAACGGAGGGAGTACTACTTTTCAAGCGGTTGGGTTTGCAATCTGACTTTCAGGGGCATGTAGAAATATGTGCGTTTTTCTGTCTGAGTGCTTCTTAAAATATCTTTCTGTAAAGTTGCTCTGTTGGCAGGCTTTTGGAAATGAAAAGCTGTGCCAAGCATGTATTATAGAAGGTCTTGAATGTTTTCTGCCTCTTTCATTTTGGAGAGACTTATAATGGACAATTAGATCTAATTTCCAACCCCCCAAATCTGTCAAGTCAAAAATGACAATAAAAATTTGGGATGACCTTTTTGATGGTATTATAAACTCTCTCTTGGTCTGCATTTGAAATCTATCCTTTTGAAAGAAGATGCAGGAAGAATATATACCTAACGTGTAGTTGTTTAAAGCTGTGTTTATAGGCTTCCATCTACTGGATTCAAAGATTTAATTTCTCTCTATCTTGTGTCCTTTGCTTAAACTTCCAGGAAACCATCGCTTGTTGCTTGGCTCTTTGCATTATCGTTCGACATGAGCAGAGGTGGTACGGAGCATAGAATACGCAGACTTTTTGAGAGGGCATTGGAGAATGAGAAGCTACGTAATTCAGTTTTAGTCTGGCGCTCGTATATTGCTTATGAAAGTGACATAGCATGCAACCCTTCTGCAGCTAGAAGAGCTTTCTTTAGGGCCATCCATGCTTGCCCATGGTGAGTACATTGTTTGTGATGACTGATGTTCTGTAACAGTAAAATAAAATCAGGATAAAAAAGACTTCCATAGTTTTAAGAGGTCTAGAAGGAAAAAACTCGACATAAAAGGGGGCAGGGGTGAAGTATAGTGTTACTATGAAAGTAGTTACCAGAATGATTAAAAAAAGGTTGTTACTGGAGCCGTGTAAGCATGGAGGAAGGGAAAATAAAATCTTTATTTCTGGTCATTCCCCTCTTCCAACTATTGTGTATTTGAGTCTCTCATTTCACTCAGCAGTTAAATGCTCTTGACAGTGAACATTGGTCAAAACCTTCTGATTCTAATTAATAAACACACTGATAAAAAAAAATAAAAAATAAAAAAAAAATAAAAAAAAAAGGTAAACATGCTGGTAATTTGTACGTACATCTAGTGTGCTAAAAAGAATAAATGCCTTCATCCTTCTGTCCAACTCTGTGAAACTTTCTCAATTAAAGTTGTTAGTATATTTTCAGTGCTGATAATATTAGTGGGGAGTTGGTCTGTCAAAGATTCTTCCTTGAGGCAGATAAGTTCTTGCTCTGGTGCTGGTGGACTTTATTATGTACAGGTTTATTTGGGTACGTTGCAGAATGACTATGGTAAGGAGTGAGGTAGGTGGTTCATTGGCTTGACTTTTATGAGAGGAAAACGTTCTTTAACATCTTAACTCTTAAGTAAAGAAGGGTAAAGGGGCGGGCCCATTATCCCTGAGTTTCGAAAGCTGCGGTTGGTCCTAAGGGTTGGCCCAGACGGATTTCTCGATGATAAGAAGAACATTCTTGACCTCAGGGATGAAGACGAGGTGGTGGTTGTAACTAGAAATCTTTATATTTAGAAAATGGTTGACGCAGAAGGGTACCAAGGATTGGTTTACGTCTTCTATTTCCGATTTTTTTTCTTTGCTTTTCTGATTCCAATTGTTTTTGCTTATAAGCAATCTATCCTTCTCATAGCATATGCTAAGATCTTACTGAATGAAAGAAGTGAGAGTGAATATTGAAGGTCTCTTTAATGAGTATTTTTCTATTATAGGTAAAGTAAGAACATATTGTTAATCTCAAAAAGCAAAAGTCAAGTAAGAAGCTGTGCCCTGGCATGGTTAGCAGAAATAGTGGAGTCATAGCATTTGAGGAATTCTAGAATGACCCATTGTTTACTCTTTCTTATAGCCCTAGTGCAATTTCTATTGTGTCGTAGATTTAGTGTGTATCTTTTTGTTCACCATTGATGGCCTGCTGTCCTTGTTCCTCTGTAGCACTATGGAGTGGGTTCTTGCATATCCCAAGTTTTCTCCTTGCTTATTACAACACAAATGTCATGCCCTCAACTGTAGCGTTTCCTTACTCTCTTATATTAATATCGGAAAAGGGCCAAATATACCCTTCGTTATACTTTGATTTGGATCCAAATATACCCCTGCCGTTATACTATTGGTTCAAATATACCCTTCCCCCATTAAAGTTGTCCAAGGTGGACATCTAATCCTACGTGGCACTAACATTTGATGAGGTGGATGCCACATGGCATGACACGTCAGCACCCATAACCCATTTTACCCCTCCCCTCCATTTGTTATTCCACTAAAAAAAATTTCCCTTCCACCATTATTGCCACCTTCATTGCCACCAAGCCACTGCCAGAATGGGAAGGCAGTTAATGGAGCCAACTAGTTTGCTAGAGATTGATGTTAGCCATAGGTTTTTTTATTCTTGTTCACTTAGCTGACTAGCTACATTTTGGTTGAAAAGTATTGACATTATTGTAACTTATTCGAAATTCCTGACAGTGGGCTACCAGTTGGGAAATTAAGATGGTTGAAATACAGTAACAACAATTACACCATCTATGTTCTGTTTATCATCAGTATACGCACTATCTATATCAGTTGTGAATGAAATTTTTTTTTTCCTGGAAAATTGGAGGTTAAGTATAACTGGTAAGGAGGAGGTAAAAAGGGGAGCAGAGAGAGATTAGCTAAGAAAATATTGCATCTACGCAAACTGATTGCTCTTCCAATTTTTAATGCCCAATTGGTGGCGATAATGGAGGGAAAGAAAATTTTAGTAGTGGAAGAATAAATGGAGGGGAGGGGTAAAATGGGTTACGGGTGTTGAGGTGGCATGCCACGTGGCATCCACCTCATCAAATGTCAGTGCCACGTAGGATTGAATGTCCACCTTGGACAACTTTAACTGAGGAAGGGTATATATGAACCAATAGTATAACGGAAGGGGTATATTTGGACCTAAAGTATAACGAAGGGTATATTTGGCCCTTTTCCAATAGTACAAGGGTATATTTGGCCCTTTTCGTTTTTATTTTTATTTTTAAAACATCGACTTAACCTTAGAGCTGTGGTTTGTAACCCAGACAGATTCACCAAACAGTTAATTTTTATTGCTGTGCTTTCTAATATCCTCATTTCTGTTGCTCAAAATTTTGCTCAGGTCAAAACGACTCTGGCTTGATGGTTTCATCAAGTTAAATTCTGTGCTTACAGCAAAAGAGTTGTCGGATCTCCAGGAGGTAATGCGGGATAAAGAGCTCAATTTGAGGACAGATATTTATGAAATACTACTGCAAGATGATGTTGAATCTTAAGTCATGAGAATCAAGATTTCTTCAGTTGCCAAAGGGTAACATGCCCGCTATGTGAACCACTCTCATATTCTGTCACATGGCCTTTGTCAGCGCGGAACTTTGAAGCACCTGCTCTTGGTTGGTTTTGTATAAGGCCGCAAGTGATGCCTTTGCTCGTAATATATGCTGATTACTGTCGTGTTTTGAGTAGGAAGAAAGATCTTTTTTCTGGCGAATATAACAGAAAATGTACATTTTGTGAGTGTGTATTACTTATGCCATTAGTTGTATGACAGCCTGGTGCTGCCTTCCTGTAATCATTTCATCATAACTTGATTAAATCAGTGGCTAATAGTGGTCCATTTGTAACTTGCTAAGTGCATGGTTCTGATGATATGCTTCAATGTTCTACCAACAATAGAGAAGAACCAACAAAAAGAAGAAATTTTGTCTTTAGGGGCATTTACAGGAAATGCACCTGTCCTTTTCTTCACTCTTAGCATTTCTCTTGATTTCTGGTGTCTACATTGCATTCTTTAGTTTTCCCCTTTCTTCCCTTTTTAACAGTTTGTGAAGGAACATGACTTCGTTTTTTGAAATGCAGTTTTCTCCCTTTTGATATTGATCTTTAATGTTTGAATGAACTGGCTTCTTTCCCTCTCAGAGTTAATGACTAATGAGCTTCTCAATTGTTGCACCCAAGAGCCATCGTTGTGGTCACTATGCTATGCAGTGAGAAAGACACCCAAACTATTCTTTGTTCCTCTAGGGGGCCGCATCTCTGTGACCGTTCCCAAGCAAACTTTGCATCGCTGGAAATGCACTACTACACTTCCACTCTTTTCAGAGTTCTCTAGTGTGTCACAATTTCTGTGCAGTTGCCATTGACATTATTTGAGCCTCTGATTTCTGGTTTCTTTATTTCTTAAGCAGTATTTCCAGGTGTACCTCTGAAAACCGCTACAGTAATAAAACATACACTGGGATGTCCAACGTGCCATATTCTCGCATCCAGATCATTCATTTCCCTAATTTTGCAGTCTTCAGCCTGAATCTGTCACCATTTGGACTGTTCGAGTTGCATAATTTGTTAGGTTATGCTATATTACATAGGGAGGTTTTCTGCCGAGCACCACAGGACTGGAGAGGGTGAATGTTAGTTTTTCTTACCTGACCTTCAGGGCTGCAGCATCAAAGTCGAAGATTTCGAAGTCTGGGAAGTTTAAACAGGATACAATATGTTTCATTTACGTTGCGATGTAACCTATGGGTAATGAAAGTGCAATCCGTCACCGGTTTCTGTCCACTGAAATAAACATAATCTGGAAACTTGCTTACACGGTTCGTACTTATAATCAACCATTAAAACACAACCACAATACCCGCAAGTGTAGCAATCTGTATGCAACTGCCGGGTAAGTGTTTAATTCAAACAGGTTTCATCATCGACGTGAATCTTCGTGGTCATTTCCATGACTTTCAATTACGCAAGGCTAGACCATCTTTTCAGCTCAGTTATATTTGAAATATGCATCTCCTATCCATTAAACGATCAAAACAGAGGAACAGCAGACGGGAATCGTATATACTTAAATTTCCTCATCCTCAAAGGGATCTTTTTCAGGATAGTCTCCAATCTGCAATACAGGTTGCGTCAAAAGGTCAGATTTAATGTAATTTACAGCACTACCATAAATGATTTCACCTTTTCATCCCAAAACATTTTTCTAGGGGAAGTTGGTCGAGGAGAGGGATGCAGTTGTTTTCCACTAATCATTTCTAATATTTATGAAAATGAAATTTCAAAAATTTGAGTCTTGGTTCAGCCAGACAAACTGAAGTCAAAATACACACCCTGTGGCTGTAACCCTCATAATCACTAAACTTAACAGTCGACTTAGAGGAGCTAAGTCCCGTTTTTAGCTTTAGCAACGTGACTGCCTGAACAGAAAGTCTACTCTTCTTCATTTTATAAATCTTTAAAAGCACACTGAAATTGGATGTTTGTTTGCCACATTCTATTCAGCATCTTCAACTTCTCATAACTATCGAATAAAGACTCCATAACTTGTATATGCGGCTAATAACTTTACTTTTTGAAGGTAACAAGTGTGAATATATTCATCTCAGGAACGATAGAACCATATAATGTTTCAACTCAAGCATAAAACAGATACAAGACAACATTAACTGCAAGTTTGTTAGAGAATTGAATATGACAAAGATCCCGTTGTACAAACCTTTACTTTGTCTGGTCGAACCATTGCACCATGAAGGGGAGGGCAGTCAAAGTAACGCTTCCCTTTCACCCTGCAAAACATATGAGAATAATTTGGTTTAGATGCGGCAATTATTATACACCGTAGAAGAGTCCCCCAAATATAACATTTCTTCAGAAGTAAAATTGCAAGAAATCAGGTCAAAAGAGAATGCTTGTGCCAATGCACAAGACAACGATTTCTAGAAAAAGAGAAACTTTAGCAAGGGACCTTTTAGAGGCCTCTGGCCAAGTATCGTACTGTATAATGCAGCAGAGCAACTACATTATTTGCTACTCAGGACTGCATGAGTTCCATATGCCTTGTCACCTGTCAATTCATGTCTTATAATTTCAAAATTCCAATTTTTCTTTTGATACATTATTTTCTCATATAAATGAAACTTCTCCTGACCTCTTGTGGAAGCAAGATTTCATGTAGATTATGCGTCACCAGTGCTTTGGCAGTAACTCTATTCTAATTAATTTGGTGAATGCATGTAGCAATAGCTGGTTATGTGCACCATTACCTGCCCCCCAAGAAAAGAAAGTCACATTTCACAAAGATTATACGATCTCTGCCATAAATTTGCGTACACCCATTTTAGATCATCAAATCTAGATTATATGATCTCTGCCATAAATTTGTGTACACCCATTTTAGATCATCAAATCTAGAGCAGTAAACAACTCTAGGCTTATAGCAGTTTGTACAGTCAATTGACTAGATATTTAGTTAGACCTAGAGAAGAAGAAACCTATATGCAGCTGCTGTTGGGAAACAGGATAGCCAATACCAGATTGAGTTTGACCATAAAAGAAGGAACAAGTAACTAGTTTATTATCTAAAATTTCCTTCAAAATAATTAATGCAACTAAACATAGATTAAGCTTGTGGATGCAAGGGTTGAAACAGTAGGTCTTCATCAGTACATTTGCTAAACAAGTAGTATTTAAAATTACTAAATGAATAGAGCACCAAAGATTAAACAAGAACCATGGATCAAGGAAAGTTAAGACACAAAGAAATTTAAAACTTGGGCAATAAAAATTAATTTCCGACTACAATAAGCACCAAGGGTGAAGAGTTGGCTCGCAAATGTTCTACAGTTCAAAGTGGACATCTAGACATGGCAAAATCTTCTAAATTTAAGGATAGGCTCAAACAAGCCAATACAAGATCTCTCCTTAGTGGAAGTCCCATACTATCTTTCATGGGGAGGCAAGTCATTCACAAAATACCCGCATAGCACATGCTTCCTCAAAGAATAAAAAAACTCTCTACTGCTAGTTACCACTAATAAAATATATGTATTGCTACTTCAAACTAAAGATTTAGATAAGAAGTATGTGTTTCTGACGTACATGCCATCATGTTTTCCTACTGGTTCATCAAACTGAACTCCAACCCAAAACCCCGGTGCAAGTGTTTCTGCCTGACCAACAAATTTGACTGTGCCTCTTCTCTCTCCAGGGTCCACTTCACATCTGTCCCCTATCTGCTTTCACAAAGAAAACAAAACCGTGGTCAAACAAATTAACAATAACACTAAATTATTACTCTTCAATGACAGAAAAAGTTTACATAAAGAAGTGCGGAGAAGAACACAACTCCTGCATCATCACTGGAAAAAAAAGCAAGGGGAGAATTTTAACAAATTTAACAACCAAAGCACCGTATTCAAGCTTATGAGACCCAGGACTTTTAAGGGTCGGTTCAAAAGACAACTGGTTGTTGCTCTCTGTAAACCATAACAGAACCACAAGTCCAATATAGTTAGCACAAGAATAAGGCCAGAATTGATATATCAATCATTTGGAAATTTGAAACCAAATTAGTATCCGTTTCTTCTACAAATAGTTTGTAACAGGTAGTAACACAAATAAACATATTAACAACCAACTATCAAGTATCAGCAACGACAACTAAGAAATGAAAAGTAAAACTTACTACAGATTATGTATCTTCGACTTACTTACAAGTCAAACTATCAATGATCCATTCAGACAACAAAACTAATTTACAATAACTAGCTAATTCATGCTAAGTTGAACCTTTGTTTTTCTATTTATTTGTTTATCTTTTCTAATTGAGGTTGGAGGAGCTTTTAGTCGCAGGAAGATACATTGTCTGAAATTGTTTAAAAGGACATCTGGATACAAGGAAATTTCTTTGGGTACTATAGTTTAGTCAAGTATTTGATTTTGTATATTGCATCTTCTATGGCAATCAGCACACAAACTCTCTGCCAAGAAATTGTGTATAAATAAATGTGCATAACAAGTAATCCTCAATTACTGTGTAATTAAAAGGCTCGCCGTTAGAAAACTGAAGTATGGTCAAGAATGTATTTACTACTTTAATATGAATATGCAATAGACATATTAAGTTGGAAAGAGAACTGCAATAAAGAAGGAGATCAACTAACCTTGATTTTTGCACAAAGATCTTCTGTGTAGTTGTCAGATATCTGTTTGACAAACCCAAGTGGGAAATGAATAAAAGACCTAGAGTCACAAAATATAGAGACCGTGACACGAAATTAAAGAGTAAATAGTTCAGCGATTGGAATTATCTAGTGCCAAAACGCTCTTCTTAAAAGAAGCAGCAAGGCGAGGAACTAGCTATATTTTAGTGACAATGAACTACTTAAATGGCAGTAGTTTGAAAACTGCCTGAGATTGCCCTTCCAAACATTCACTCTAGATGGCTCTAAATTTGGTATGACACGAAAAACTTACCCTTCATTCAACAAAGAATGAAACAGAGAAAGAAGGGATTGAATCCTTCCTCCTCTTTGTTCCTGAAGAGGTGGGTAACAGGGCTGGATATCCGGGAGAGAAAGGGTGAATTGGTGGAAGGGTTGTAAGGCTAGAACTTGTCAAGTGAAAGTGGTTGCTCTGAGGATGGGAGCAAGGAGACTAAGGTGCCGTTTGGCCATAAATACCAAAAACAAATTCACATTTTTTGGAATTTTTGAAGTTGGAGTTGTGTTTGGCCATAGTTTTTGAAATTGTAATTTTTGGTGAAATGTAGTTGTAAAAAAGTGAAAAAAGTGAATTTTTTTTTTGAAAAACAAGTTTTTTGAGTTTTTGGTATTCCGGAATACAACTTCAAGTTGTATTCGGAATATTTATGGCCAAACGCCCAAAAGTGAAAAAAATTTGCAGAAAAAAGTGAATAATTTTTATGGCCAAACGGCACCTAAATATGCTGGGAAAAGGGAAAAGGGGGTGAACAAGTTAAAATTGGAGCGCTCGGGTTAACGGTTAACCAGCTAACATCTAAAATATAGCCCATTCTTTAAGATCCTAAGCAGTAAGCAATGACATAGTAAATTAGAGGGGACAATGTTGTGTTAAATTTGAGTAAAAGTCGAGGAAGTTTACTTTCAAGCTTTTATAAACACTTGAATATTAGTAGAAAAACTTACTTTAGATTCTTGACCTGGCGGTTGCTTAAGCGGCAGTGTTTCCTTGAATTTTCTGAAAGTACCTAGAAAGTCACAACAACCTTGTCAACTCTAGGACCCATCACAAATAGCTTCATGACATCACCAGGCAAATCATTGAGTTTCAACAGTTACGGCTTAACTTTGTTGAATGACTACAATTTAAGATATTTGCTATTAGGTGATGCCGGCCCCAGTGAAGGTTGCGCTGCCTAGCTGGGCCTCTAGACGAAGGAAGAATATACATAGGACACCATACATTACCCTGGTATCCATCATGTGGGTAAATAACAGAGCTACATTTGAGGTATTCTCAGTTAGTTGCTGGTACACTGTGCACCCATGGAATCCATGTTTGTTTAGAAGATTGGATGTAATTTGTAGAAACCACATTATTGTGTAGGTTCTCTACTTGTTAGAATACGATTTATATACGAGAGTATTTCCACATTAATAGATTTTTTTACTTCATTAAAACAAAGACATTTGCTAGCATATGGCAGCATTTGTTTCCTCCAATGAAAATTGCGTTAATTAAAGACTAAAAATTTACTGTAGGGAATCGCAAAATTGCTACTGGCTGTACTTTCTCTTTCATATAACAAAGGATACAATCTCGCGGCTACTAACTTTGCATCTAAAAAAGAGACTGAACATGTGTCCATTTCTCTAAGTGAATCTTTTAACTGTGGCATGATAGACAGCTCTTTATGTAATAGATACGCATAAGCTTGTCTATTTTACCATCAAAAGATCTCAGAAAAGAACGTCCAAGTTTAAATCAAGTTACTTGTCGTTATGGTTTATCCAAAGATATCTAGGTCAGTGCACCAAAGGGTGTGACCTAGCAGTCAATGAGGCTGGAACTGACCATGGAAGATCAGGGTCCAAATTCCAGCATAATAAAAACCGCGGAGTATTCTTTTCTGTCTAAGCCTTGGTAGATACAATTACCTGCTACTTTCGCTGGTGAAAGGTAGCAATATACAATGGATCAATTGAGATGCAGGCAAATTGGACCCAACACCACCATTTAAAGAAAAAAAAAATATATCCAGTAAAGAGGTGGAGATATCCTTCTTTTGTTCTTTTTTCTTAAAGTACTTTTATGTAATTGTCTGGTTAAATACATTGTTTTCCTTCACTAAAGGAGATAAATTACTTGACCTTTCAATTAAGCTTTAGAGATATCTTTATTCTATCACTGTTTATTTTCTTACTTTTGCCCAACAACCAAATATAAGGCCATTAGCCCTATGAACATTGTTTTAAGACCTATATAAGACCATAGAACTAGGCTCAAAATTCTGTCCCTTGTTACTCCCCCACTTTGATCATCATCCTTCTTCAATTTTTTTTTGTTTTTTTGTTTTTGAAGTTCATTTAATTCAAAATGTAATTATGGAGAGGAGATGACAGAGAAGAGCATCAGTAAGGAGAAAAGGTAAGATGAGACTGGAAGAAACAAGAGCCGGAAAAGCAGAGTAGGGAAATGAAAATCAAAGTCTTGTACATAGAATAGTAGAAGAAGAAAAAGAGGGATGTCTTCCTCTTTTTTAACTTATATCTAAAAAATGTCAGCCACCCATCCTATCCCCTAATTGAAAGGTGCACAGACTGATGAATGGATAAAAGTGCTGCCAAATTTAACTTCATGAACCATGCAGTTGGATATTTAAGACATAAGTCAACAAGTCAAAAATGACAAGAAAAGTATCTTTTGTCGATTAAGAGTGTGATTAATTAGATAAAACTTTGCATCCTAGCCTAATGGCAAAACAAAAGATGTCTGATTGGATAAAAAATGTTGCTATAATATCTATAATCCATTGTACTATGTAGTTCCTCCCCGGTTAAACCATAATAGGTAACTTCTTAAGTAAAATTAAGATGTTCACAGTGACTTATGTCTGAAATTGAAGGAAAACCACTTATCTAAAGAGTATTAGTGTTCTACCTCATCTTAGGACCACAAGGGCAGGGAACTGAAGCAACTTGGGGAAGATCCATTCTTTTCCCAAGGCTCTGCTTCTCACAGAATTATTTTTCAAATATTAGGTCGAAACACAATTACCCTCTAATGGGACTTCTGGGACGAGTCAAAACACATTGTCCACTAACAGACCCCAATTGCCAGGGAACAAACTGAGGAGTAAATTGACGTAAAGAGGTATTGCATCCGAGTCAAGGAGAAATCAAATTAGAAAAGGCATTATTATAACAAATATACCAAGTGAAAGTCGTCAACATTTACCACCAAGTTTCCCATAAGCCTCGTCAGAGATCGTATACTTCTCCACAAGTGATGTGTCCTCGAGCCAACCTCCAGAAGTCACTGACGATGGATCAAGATCAATGACATGCAGGCGAAAACTGCAAAGACTGACTGGTTAATTCTAAAGTATAAGTCCATATTAGTTCAAGTTCTTTCTGCACAAAATGCCGACAGGATATGATTCCAATAGCTACTACAAAGAGTTGGTTTTCTAGAAAAGGATAATTATAATAAAATAGGTCCTCAACCAAAAAAGTTTTACTAACCCATCCAGTGGGGAATAAAAACCAAGTGGTCTCGCATTATCACTGAGGACTGAGATTTTAGCACCAGATTCATCATAGAGCTCTAGGGACATCGAATTGACCGATGTACCACACTTTTTCCAGAGCTTCTCTTTCACGGCTTCCACTGTCATCTGAAAACAAAGAGAAATTGGACTGTAATGCACACAACTGCTAAAACAACTTTTTTTTTTTCTCAACGAAACACATTCAAAATGAATGAAGCGGCAAAATTGATGATGGACTTTTCAATCATTATTTCTATTATATCAAAGATGAGCCATTTCGAAGTCTATGTAATAACAACTCATCGAGAAGTCGAGAACAATTGTAAAGCCGATCATATGTCTTTGCAAGTTTGTAATTTAAGTTCTAATTAAAATTTCGGTCTAATTTATGACTATGATTCTTGGTGTAAGAATGACTTTGGGGTTTAAAAATAATAACAGTTCATGAGCCTGGTTACTAGTGGAATATGAGAACATATTATGTTTATGGCTTGTTTTAAGATGGTAGGGAAGTGTCGTACACTCTGTTACCTACAATTCTCCACATTGACCAAGAATTCATATTTGAAGTATTTTTCAGAGCAGTAAATAGTACGTGACTCTATTATGCTTTTTGAGACAATGCTGCTAGTATCATACATATAGTTGCAATAAGGAAGTAGTAATTGATGTATCAGAATAACAGCAGGACCAATTGCATTGAGATGAACCTGAAGAGAAAAACGGATTTCAGGCGAAAAGGTCTTCATATTGGAGTGAGTGACCCGTAAAAGTACGGATTCATCTCCCTGAAACTGCAACCCAGATGCCATTATCCTTCTAACTCACCCCTGGAATCAGAGCAAAACTCACAGGTTGAAACTCAGATCGAAGAAAGACAATAAAAAGCCATAATCATCATAAGTAGTAATTCTGAATGTTACCTTAAAGCCGCCGTTAGAATGAGGATTTTAGTACTCTCCACGGACCACAGCACCCAAAGAGAGAGAGAGAGAAATCAGAGTGCTCGAATTTGAATTTTCCTTTTTCTTTGTCGAGGGAGTCTGACAAATCAGTGTGGCTTACCTTTTACGACAAAAATGTTTGAAGTTGGATGCGGTTGTAGTGCTCGAAATGTTGCATCAGGGTAGGGCCTGTACCTGCTTCCCACGCCTAGGACTAAAGAAATCTTTTCTTATTCATGGGTTCTTTTTGTGTCATCAATGTTTTGAATTTGCAATTTTCGTCCCTTTATTCTTTTTTAAAAAATTAAATCCAACCATTTTTTGAAAAAAGAAGAAGCAAACCAACTAATAATTCTCCTAAAATCAACGTAAAAACCATATTACTTTTAGTTCTTAAAAGAAAAGTCGTGCGTTAAATTAGCTTTAAAAAAAAAATAACAATAATGATAGTATACACAGTTTTAATCTCACGAGTGAGGTTTAGAAAGGGTGTTGTGTACGCAGTCTTACCCCTAGAGCTGTCTCCTATAGACCCTCGATATGTCTGGAATATTAGTGTAATTAAAATGGTTTTTTATGTTTAGCAAGTGTTTGGTTTGAATTTTTAGCAATCAAATTATGGTTTCTTTAGTCCAAAGATAGAGTTGTCAATAGGTCATGATTTTATTTCTGTCATATCACTTTTTTTTGTAGAGAAATATTTTTTGCATTGTTATGGTGGAAGAAATGATGATTATTTTTCATGATAGGTATGGTGGTGTTTTTGTGATGTCAAGATCAATTCTTTGGGATCCTTCCTTTCTTCAAACGGAACGAAAAGAGATAGAATCAGGCCGATTCCCGAAATGCCTTTCTGGATATTCCTCAATGTCCCGCTATTCACTAACGTGAGAAGCGATGATTAATCATTCGCTTCCTAAGAAATCGAAGAATTTCTTGGGGAATCCTTCCGGCATTACGACCTTACCACAACGACGCCGTCCATAGATCAAATTATTTCGTGGATTGGATTTCACTTGACCGTCTACGGTTCCATTGCGTGTGCTCGTGTAGAAGTTTTTGTATAAATGTATCGCCATGCTATTAAGTATTTTTATTTAAGTTCTTTTCTTTCTAAGAGGTGGAATAGAATAACCGGTTGAAGCGATCATACGTCTTAATGCATCGTATGTCCCATAATAGGTCCCATTCTTCTACTCTTTCCCGGAAGTCGATGACTATTCATAGCTATTACCTTGACACCAAAGAAGAGTTGGAATAGTTATATGTTGGACGTATGTGGGTGTATGTACGTTGTATGTCCAATGTACTGGACATAGAATGACATACAAACTAACATACGAAATACATACATCTACATACTTATATGTTTTATGTATGTCATTTGTATGTTTTTCTCGGATATATACAATAACGTAATTGTATGTTATGTGTATGTCGGATGTATTTTTGTACGTGTTTGTATATATATATATATATATATGTTAAATACTATCACTAATTTTTAAAATTTTGATTCATCCATTAAAGCAGGATTAGGACCTATTTTTACATCCTTATCCAAAGACAATGTGATTCAAACACAGAAGAAAAATACAATAAAAAGCGACTCAACTTTCAATTGTTATTCATGAGAATTTCAATAATGTTATCCATAACTTCTTAAATATGAGAATCAACTTATGTCATGTAACTTTGTTAATAATGATCAAATAGAAATATTTTTATCATAAGAATAATCATAAATACTATAATCTACCAATATATTGAGCAAATAATAGTTGTTATATTAAGTGACATTGAACTATCAATAATGCTTTTTTTTTTTTTTTAGACAATTGATCAACTTTTGATGTGTTTAGAATGAAGGAAAATATTTTTTTAAAAAATTAGGTCTCTTTCCAATGTTTGGTTTTTATGAATATTTCATAAGAAAAATGTTTTATATTTAAATGACAAAAATGATTTCTCTTATTTTCCGTCATAAGTTATTTTTCATCATAATTTATTTTGTACATTTTGCTATTTTGTTATCTTTTTTTCTCCGTACATTCCTGCATCAATTACATTTCTTTTTGAGTGGAGGGTTTATGACAAAACAACCTCTCTATGTTGCAGAGGTAGAGGTAAGTTTTGTTAACATGTTACGCTCCCCTGACCTCAAGCGTTAACTTTATATCATAGCTCAAATTAACACTAAAAAATTGTGATTAATTTATAATACTAAAAGGTTTCATCGAACACTATTCAATTTGCTATATTAGTGCAAATCTTTAATTTCTATTTTCCAGAAAATATTTACCAAATGCAGTCCTCTTGGTACCTTGACAAAAAGGGAAGATGTTTAGTGTCTATAGACTTCGCAAAGTACCCAATTTGGTTTCCGAATTTAGGAAGAATACAATTACCATGGCAGCTTTCTCGGTAGCTCCTAATACAACAGGTGGCGGCGCTGCAACAAAATCACCATCAACATTGATGAAGAAACCGGCAGTTCTATACCATTACCCATGCCCTGATGGAGTTTTTGCCGCTTTGGCTGCTCACCTTTATTTTTCTTCCCTACACATTACTCCTCTTTACTTCCCTAACACTGTTTACTCTCCTCTCAGGTATCTCTCTCTCTTTGTTTCTTGCTTTCACTGGCATTTATTTTGTTTCCTTTTTTTAAGTCTTTTCAAATTTTTGTGTATAGGGTGGAGGACCTTCCTCTAAATGAAATTGATCATGTTTATCTCCTGGATTTTGTGGGTCCACCTGGTTTTGTACACCAACTCAAGTCTAAAGTTGACTTGTAAGTTCTTTTATCTTCTCAGTTTTTTTTTTTTTTTCAGGCTTTCACCGGATGGGGTTTATCTTTAACTCATTAATGTTTAGACATGGTTATAACATAAAGATAATTGCATTAGAATTCACTTTGATTGGGGAACTTGTACTGTTCAGAGATTCTAGATGCTCTATCTTTCCGGTGACTGTTTGTTGCAAAATGGTAACTGATTTTCACTGTCTCTTTCTATCTTGACACCCTTTCTATTTTCCACCCTCTCACCATGATTCTTTTAGTTAAAGTTCATATCTTTTTGTGCAAAAATGTTAGTAATTTTGTTTAATTTTGTTTGTGTTCGAGAACTTAATGGAACCAAATGCTTGCGGCTTCTATACTCATTGTTTTTTCTTTTTGGGTGGTTCTATGATCAGTGTTGTTGTATTGGACCATCACAAGACTGCACGAGAGCTGTTAGGTGGAGGGACATCTGTGAGTGAAAATGTGAGTAAAGTGATTGACATGGATAGAAGTGGGGCTACTATTGCTTATGATTATTTCAAGGAGAAGCTCATAACCGGGGACAATAACAAAGCTGCTGACGGTAGTGCACTAAAGATTGGTGAATTTGATAGAGTCAGGAGATTTTTCGAATATATAGAGGACAGAGATTTGTGGAGATGGAAACTCCCAGACAGTAAGGCATTCAGCAGCGGGTTGGATGATCGCAATATTGAATATGATGTCAATTTGAACTCCTCCTTGTTTCAACAGGTGGTTATTGCTGGCTGTTTTATTTTCTAACCAGCAACTGTATCGACTAATTTAGACTAGCATCGACTGTTAATTCTGCCAAGGGAAGATACTATGCATGCAAATGATGAGTCACCACCCACACTTAAAATGTCTATTTCCAGGATTGCTGAATGATGTATTCATGAACAGAGTTTACACCCGTGTTTGAATAGGTTTATGAATAAAAGTTGTTAGTTATATCATGTAGCAGAATTAGATCCACTTGAAGTAAGGAACTGAAGCACCACTCGGTATAGCACTGACCTTTTTTGCTTCCATAATTTTTTTTTTGAATAAGGTAACATTTGTATTTCATCCAAAAGTATCAGCATATGAACTGCTGCTGAAGGTACTTTACAAGTAAAACCACAAGCAGTGGCCCGGGGATAAAAGTCAAATTACAATTTACATATTGCCTAGAAAACCTACCAAATGTCCTACCTCCCCCACTATATCTTGTTTACACCGAAAATACAAGAGACTAAGACATTTCATTTTTACTATCCGAATAGAATTGGCTTTGTCATCAAGTTGTCTTGTGTTTCTCTCCTTCCATATTGTCCATTAAATACAAGTTGGAATGGCTTGCCACCAGTCTTCTTGTGCATTTCTTCTTCCAATTGCTTTCCAATTGCATAAGAGTTCTAAAGTTGATCTTGGTAATACCCAATTCAACCCAAGTATACAAAAGAACATGTGCCACAGATGTGCAGTTGTCTCACAATGAAGGAATAAATGCTAATTAGTTTCTGCATTTTCCCCACAAAATAGGCATCTTGAGCATATCTGTAGACCTCTTCTTTGTAAGGCCTCTTGTGTAAGACAAGCCCTCTTCAAAACTAACCAAACAAAAGTAGAAACCTTATATGGAATTTTGACTTTCCTGATAAATTTCCGGGGCCAAATCAGTGATGGGTTCACAACCTTGTTTTTCTCCCAATATAGTGACTTGACAGTGAAGCTCCCTTTGCTACATAGCCTCCAGACTGGGTTATCCGGGGTATTTGTGGTACCAGTGAAGGGATTAAGCATCAAAAGCAGATCTGATACTCTCCCTATTTCCCAGTCATTCAATGCCCTTCTAAACACCAGATTCCATCCCTGTTCTATCCACATTTGAGGTATTTTTTCATTCTTTTGGAGACTGATGATGTGTAAATCTTGGAACAAATTTCTGAGATTACAATGACCAATCCATTGATCTTCCCAGAAAGAAGTTTTTTTTCCCATCCCCCACCTTTATGCTCAAATTCTCCCTACATTCATTCCACATTCTTCTAATAGTCTTCCAAACACTGCATCCATAGGTAGCATTCACTTCATTTGTTGCCCATTGGTTCATCAACCCATATTTATGAGCTATGTAATTCTTCCAAAGAGACCTGTCTTCCTTGCAAAACCTCCACAACCACTTCTGTAGCAAACTCTGGTTGTGTAAACTGAGATTCTTAATCTCCAAGCCCCCATGTTGCTTGTTAAGGGTCACAGTCTCCCATTCCACCAAGTTATAACCCTTTTTTTCTTTGTTACCTTGCTACAAAAATTCCCTTCTAATCTGTTCAGCTTCTTTTCTATACCCCTAGGGATAGGGAATAAAAGCATCCAAGACTGAATTTATCAATGTCAGTCTGCCCCCAAGTGAAAGGTATTGACTTTTCCATCTTGATAATTTCTTTTCACATCTTTCAAGCACATCATTCCATATCTCCTGTGCCTTATGATTAGCATCCAATGGCATTCCCAAATATTTTGTGGGCAGTGACCTAGTTTGACACCCCAGATTACCTGCCAACACTTGTAAATCATTCACCTGATTCACTGGATGTGAACAGCTTTTATTCCAGCTGACATGAAGCCCTGAAATGGCTTCAAAGATGGTCAAAATAGCCCTTAAATGTCTGATTTTGTCAATCTCTGCCTCACAGAACACCAAGGAATCATCAACATACAGTAAATGTGTTATTTCCATGTCTTCCTCCCTGTTGTTTTGTGCCCCAAAGCCCCTTATCCATCCATTTGTTTTGGCTTTTCTAATCATGTAATTTAACCCCTCCATAGCCAGTAGGAATAAGAAAGGAGAAAGTGGATCCCCCTATCTCAAACCCCTGCTAGAATGAAAAAAACCCTCTGGACTTCCATTGATCAGGACAGAAAACTTCACATTGGATATGCAACATTTGATCCAATTAATCCATTTGTCTCCAAAACCCATTGTCTTTAGAATGTTCAGCAGATCAGCGCAGTTGACATGATCATAGGCCTTTTCAATATCAAGCTTGCACAAACTTTTTTTGCTTCCATAATTAATCTGAGAGGCTTAGAGGTTTTGGAAAATTGGTGATTTTATTTGGCACAAAGCTTGTCAGATTCATTGAATATTAGATCCTTGTCACACGCAATCATGCACCAAGTTCATATACTTGAACATAATCTAAGCAGTTTGTTATTGCCAAATTTACTTTTTGTATTTTATAGGTTGTTCGTTACACCTCTAATGATTTCCTTTTCTGCAGTTGCTTGCTTTGGATCTAAATTCTGTTGTAGGGCAAGGAAAGATAAGCTTGTCCCACAAGCAGAAACGAATAGATGAGGTCCTTGAGCAATCATTTGAGATAGCACTTGGAGCTGGAGCATTTGGTTGTTGCCTGGTAAAGTTCCAAGACTTGTTCATCTTGTGACTCTGGAAGTTTTTCTTAATGAACTTTTAGTTCTTTTTTTGATAAGGAAACTATAAAAAGTGTGGAGATGCGGGTATCGATCCGCGTACCTCTCGCATGCTAAGCGAGCGCTCTACCATCTTAGTTGTTAAATCGGCAATTTTCCATAATATGCATGGAATCAGGTAACTGTAGTATCTAACAATGAGCCATTTTGGTGAATACATGCTAGGATTTATGGCTTGCTCGTCATGCATGGATAAACTGAGCAAACATTAGAATTACGTGTGTCATGTGCAAACTCCCAATGCTTACGGAATACTATTGATAGCTGAAGGGCTTACGCTTTTAATCCTTCTGAAAAAATGGCGGATGCACAAATGCAACCTAGTATTATTACTTACAACACATATGCACCTTTCATGGTGATAGAGCTCATGTGATCATCTTTATAGTGATTGGTCACTTTTTGGAAGTTGTTGATGAGCCAAAGACTAAGTGGCTGCCGACAGTAGCAAATTGGAATTTAAGCTTTTAAATGAAAGATATAGGTGGGAAGTTCTCGGAGATGGAACACGTATAAGGTATGAAACTTTCATAAGTTACGGTTCTAGATCTAAATATCTTGGGATGTCCCTAAAGATCTATTTCTTTGTGAGGAGGTGAGTCAACAATTAAACAGTATATAGTGTGTTCCCCTCCAATTTTTCAAGCTTATACAATAAGCGGGACAGCTCTTTCAGGAGTCTACTCCTCACATTATGACTGAAGTTCGATACTTAGGTAAATAATAAGTGGGAGATCTTTTGTTTTCTGGTCTGTATTTCTTACCTTATACAGGCTGGGACCTGCACTTTTCTCGATCTTACCCTTGGCTGAAATGAACTATTTTCCAGATTCATGATAGTCAGAAGATTAGGCTGGTTCCTCTTGTATGAGTGGTCATTCATGTTTTTTTTTTTTTTTTCTCTAATCATGCAAAGGCTATTCTTTAGGGTTTTAAGGATCACATGTGATTGAGCTATCAAAGTTCTGTAGCAGTAGGGGAGCATATCCTATTTCTTTTTCATAACCGTGGTGACCGGGCCAGCTTGCACACATCTCGACTAATTCAACGAGGTACTTGCGAACTCCCACCAGCACAGTAGGCAAGCTATCCTTTATCAGCTATTATCCTACTAGTGATCCTCTTAGTTGTCTTCATTGCAGAATAAGAACACAGAAGTTTAAGAACTTGAGGAAAGATTTTCTGGCCACTTTATTTTGATTGTAATCAAGAAGAGGCAATGAGGGCACTGGTTAATATTGTAGAAGGTCAGATGGAATCGGTCTTACTGATTAGGCATAACACCAACTAAAGATGTCTGGTTCTTTGGAAGATAATGAATGAATTTACCCTCAGTGATTGTGGTGGACCAAAAAAATCTATAACTATACCTTAAAAGATACAGTTCCTACTATTTCCATCCAGAAAATGCAACAAGCTATGCCGTCGCTGATACATGAATTCTTTCTAAGTAGGGTCCTCCTCTAATTTCACTTACTTTTAAAACGATGCTTATAGTCAGAAATTGTCAGCGACCAGATGTTACTGTTTAGTGCAATTTCTACTGTAGACTAACTTTATAAACTATTTTCATATTGCTCAGAGAATTTGAGAATGACAAGATGTTTCAATCTTTCCTGTAGGCAGTTAATGCAGATTCTTTGCCTGAGTTAAGAAGTGAGCTTGGGAACCAGTTGGCAGTCAAAAGCCGCAATATGAAGTTGAGGTTTGTGCTTCCCTGTTTCTCTGTGTTTCAATTTCTATGATACCTTATTTCTTTATTCTTTTCCTCCTTGCCCATTATCTCTCTGTGACTTGTGATGCATTCCTTATAACATAAGTTTGGCATAAAGGTTAAAAATTGTCTTATCTTATTGTTGGAGTAAGCTCTTTTGAGTTCATGAACATACTTTATTCAAAGAAATCGGATGATGTACGTGGACTATTCCATTTGTTGGAAGTATATGCTACCTCATTTAAAAGTTTAAGTTGTTAGAAAAGTGATACTTTCATTTATTTAATTGTCTTAACATGCCTCCAAAGGTGAAGCTTGATTTTTTTTCCTTGGAGCCAAGTACGTGAAAATGCATTTTGATAGGTGGTAGTGGTGAGACTTGAATTGTGGACCTCTACCTGCTCAGTTACACTGTTGAATCATGTGATCATCTTATCTACAAGCTTAATTTACCGGAGAGAAGTTACTTTTAATTATGCCTTAACACTATATAATTGTCTAAAGCTATGCAAGGGAACCTTTTTGCATGATGAAGCCTCAAATTTGTTTTGCTAATGACACTCATTTCATTCATAGCTCGCTGGAAGTTGGATTAGGAGTTTGTGTCAGAAAATTATAAGGCATTTGTATTGAGAACTGTATTCAAGTGGCTACTTCAAATATACTAATAATACAACGACGACATACCTAGTATACTCCCACAAGTGGGTTCCGGGGAGCGTTGACTGTACGCAAACCTTACCCCTACCTTAGGAGTTAGGGAGGCCTCTCTAACTTTTTTTTTTTTCCCTTCTCAGTTTCAAAAAAAAAAAAAGAAGTTAGAGAGGCTGTTTCCGATAGACTCAAATATACTGATAATCTGAACCAAGGTTGCTACTTGCATTTATCTGTCTGTTTTTATAACTTCCTTTGATAGGTTGATCCTAGGCAGGATATTGTATGAACTTGGATAAGGGTATGTATTTTGTATGTGTGGCGAATATCTGGGAGGCTCAGCAAGTTTCAGCAAGTGTAGTGCATTTTTTCAAGTTCTACATGAGCTGAAATGTGTATTAGGCAAATGAAGAGTTCCCATAACATAATAAGCTTAACTTGGAATATTAGAGAGAACGAACACTTTAGCAGTGTGATGCGACTCTCTTATATTAGATGATTGTATTTGGACAGTGCTTACAATTTTTAGCATTTGGCCAAGGTCATTCGTGGAAATTCAGATTGACATTTATTCTGGCATAAGTATATTGAAGAATTTCTATATAGTGGAGGCTGTTGAATCAATGTCAAAAAAATATAGTGGAGGCTAAGATATGTTTTCTCTTGCATAAAGTTGAGGAATTGCCAAAGAAAGTTGAGAGCAGCTCTTTGAGTATTTTGACCCCAAAGGACACGATTCGGTGGATTCTTTTTTCAACTTACATGAAGTTGGGTACTCGTCTAAGAAAGCTCAGAGAGCAGCTGTTTGGAGTGTTTTGACAAGTGAAAGACAATAAGTAAGAAAATATCGGAGAGTTTAGTGCAAATATAAAACTGGACAGTCAAACGAATGTAGGCTAGTTGATGCTGTTGACTAAGCATGCTTGCAAATGGTCTTTTGCAGAGGTTTTAGAATGCTGTAATTATAGGAGATGGTCAAAGGTCTCGAGTTCGACCCTGGGTCTCCACATATCTTGTTGTACCCAAGGGTGTGGCCTATTGGAATGAATTGGGTGCAAACTTTGGAGACCAAGGTTCAAACCCAAGCATAGAAAAAAAAAAAAAAAAACACCATGTGGCTTCTTCTGATCAATCTTAAGTGTTGTAGGGCAGAGTTACCTGGTACGGGGCACCTATGCTGGTTACTATGTGGAATAGTCGAGGTGTGCCAAGTTTGCCCGGATACCACTCTTTATAAAAGAAAAAGGAGACGGTCAGAAGCAATGTGGACTTCTGTACGAATCTTGTCTTAGTGTTGGGAAAGTAGCAGGAAGGGAAATTACAAGAATTGTGTGAAGCTAGAATTCTCCGTGTTTAACATTAGTAACATTTTCTTCATTAGACCTAAGACTTCCAATGCAACAGTAAGCATGTTTGTAGTGTAATACAACCACCAAGGTTTGATTATTGACTATATGGTATAGGTCAGTGACGAAGTCTGACATCAAAGTCACTCAGTCCTATGGCCCCCAAATCATGATAAAAGAAGAAATTTGGTGAATGGAAAAAAAGATAACTTGAACTAATTTATAAAGAAAAGCACTCATGGTTTCTCCTTGAAATATATCTTTGATTTTGATAAAAGGAGAATATCACTTTGTGCATAAGTTCTGACAACCATGTCATTTCACGAAGCTTCAAGATAAAGCTAGCCAATATCATTAGTATCTTATTTTATTACTTGTTGAATGATGCTTGTAGAAATAGTTCTTCACTGTTCTCGTCGGATGTATGTCAGGGGGATGGGAGCTGTTGTTTATAAGGTACCTGAGCTTGAAAATGATGGGAAGTTAAAAGTTAGCCTGAGGAGCATTGGTGATGAGGATACGACATCTATCTCCCAGGTGCTTAGGCTCTTCTTGCTGTGTTTACTTTTCATGTCTTTCAACGGGTAGTAAAATATATTTTGCAGTAATTTATAATGTATTTCTTGGGGCTTCGCAGGCATTTGGTGGTGGTGGGCATCGACATGCCAGTTCATTTATGTTGAACTTTTCTGAGTTTGAGAATTGGAAGGTTTCAAATAGAACTTCGACATAGGTGATCTATTGCCCTGACGATCTAACTGAAGTTTCTTGATCTTATGCCACGCATTATCTGACAACTAGATCTTAGGTAAAGCCCGCAATCAAAACTGAATTAGCCAGAATCCATGTCGCACTTTCCATTTGCGCAAATGATCCCTTCTAAGTATCTGCGTACATCTTTTGTCCCGTGACGATGGAAGTAGGATAATTTCTTTACAGCTAATATAGTTAGGATTTATAGGATTGCTCATGCTAGACTTTCAACCCTTCTAATAGTGTCAACCTTACAGTCAAAGGTGGTCTGTGTAGCTCTGCTTTTTTATGTAAGGAACTCTGATATGGCACGTTGTGATGACCTTCCTGGTCGAAAAGAATGTTGAGAAAAGAATTACTAGTTCAATACTGGTGGATTATCTTTTTGCGTTGTGGGATCATTCGCACAAATGCCCTATTTCGGGGGTGGTCTTTAATTTTTGCCCCTCAAATCGCTGGCCGTCCTTCGGCACTTTAAGTGACTGAAAATACCCCTGAGATTCTGGGTTAAGACCCAACAGAGTATAAAAAAAAAAAAAAAAAATCGCAAGGTAAGATTTCATAGCAAAATATGCCTATTCGGGCAAAAGTTATGTCTTAAAGCATATTTTTGTAGTATTCTACCGAATTATGCCTTAAGACATAGTTTCTATGTAAAGTATGCCTTGTCTAGCATAGTTCTATAGAAATTAAGTTATCCTACAGAACTATGCCGCGAGGCATCGTTTCTATGTAGTTACATAGAAATTGTGCCTTGTCCAGCATTGTTTTGTAGAAATGAAGCTATACTACAAAACTATGCCGGAAAAAAGGAACTACATAGAAACTATGCCTTAAGGCATAATTTTTGCCTAAATAATAGGCATAGTTTGCTACAAAATCTTGTCTTGCGAAATTGTTTTTTTTTTTTTTTTTTTTTTTTGGCCTCTGCGAGGTTGAACCCGAGTCTCTGATTTGATAGATCAGCAAATAAGGGTACTTTAGCCCACAAACTTTCATTAAATGAGAAGTAGGGACTAAAATTAAAGACCATCTATTTGAGGGACCAAAATTAAAGACCAAAAAAATAAAATCACGAGCATCTTGTCTAGGCAAGGGTCTACTCAATAAAATTAGTGGCTTAAAGGCGAACTTTAATAAGATGTTTGAATATTTGCAACAAAATTCATACTATATATTTTTATTTGAATTTGTTTATAGTAGTGCATCTCGAGTCAATTTGCATACATCTCTGCCATACACAATAACTTGTGTAATTTTTTAAGAAACATTCAAGGGGTAATGATTTCAAGTTCCTATTGCCTAGTAAACTAAAAAATTTACCTCTAGAAAGATGTCAAAATAATTCCAAGCAGTTGAATAGTTGAAATATATTTTGAAGTAAAGGAGAGAAAACCTTAGTACATGTTCTTTTCAAATTCTCATCATAAAGTAATCTAAGCCTGTGCTCTTTCGGCGATGACTTTCTTGTAGTTGGATTGCATTGTAGTATGGACTTTCATTTGCTTCAATATGAAGTACTGGAACTCAGCCACGTATGTTTATTCGATGCTTTGCCAATTTAATGAGCTGTTTCTGCCAGAACAATACCACTAAAATTTCATATCACATTGATGTTACATATAGTTCATGAACTATGTTCAAAGATAGTCACGTCTATGTCAAGAATGTAGGGTTCAAAAATCTTCATCGAGAATGAAATGGTCAATAGACATTGACACAGTTGACAGTTTCCCATATAGGCTCAGGGCCTATGGTAATGCTAGTCTTTGAAAATTAGGCCCCTACCAACATTAGTTAAGTTTTAAGTACTAGTATAGTAGAATTAAAAGCCATAGAGTAGTTGTTGATTGTGATTTTAGTTTTTCGTATAAATATTTGTACTGCTCTCATTTTTTTTGGTGAAAATAGGATCTCTGCGTCCTAATAGAATTTTTTCCGTACCGAGGGATCGAATCTGAGATGAATGTTTCATATTCATTCCGCTACAACCCTGGTTGGTTACTGCTCTCAATTGAATTAAATTTAAGAAGAAAGAGGAGTAAATAACAACCCATTTACCTTTTATTTCACAAGTATAACACCATGACAACCTCAAAGAGAGAGGTCAAAATCTGAATCCGTAAAGCCACAAGATAAACTGGCTGTACATATATATAAAATATGACCAGTTCCAACACAAATAATTTAAAAACCCCTAAGTACAATTAGCGAAATCATTGTTCATAATTAGGGTGAAAAAACAAAAAGCTAGATACTTTTATCACCAAATAATATGGATTATTATGGTAAGAAGAATTTTATGTCATCGATTAATTGAACACTGAAAGGTCCTGCTGTTTATAAATTTGTGAAAGCAAGTGGAGAGATCTCTTCACCTTGAAAGGGAGAGTTCAAGGTAGAGTTGGAGGAACACCAAACATCCTCTGTAATAAACTGCATCCATGAATCATCCTTTTCTTCTTCTTCAATACAGGACGATGATGCTAATGGGACATCTGGAGATGGTGTTTGATACTGATCATGAACATTATTAGTGCCTTGGGTAAATGGGTACTCAAATGATGGTACATGATTATTACTAGTTTGGCCTAGTTCTTCCATCTCTGAACAAACACCATTTTTCTTGAATACACGACACAATGCATATGAATCCTGCTTGCATAACAAAACAAATAAAGAAGCAAACAAGAATGTCAATGATCTATACCGGTAAGTGTTTTAACTTCTACAAAATAAAGGATCTCGGTTAGGAACAAGGATATTCCGAGATTATAATCCAGGAATAACGGGATTATAATTGCACAGCCTATATGAGAGAGAAAATACCAAGATTTTGGTGTAAAATTTATAATCAATTTTAGCTAATACTAACCGGACATAAATGTATTTCAAAATTTTATATTAGAACTAGTTCCTAGTCCTGGTCAGTTAAAATTTAACTGCTCGGACTAGTGATTACATCAACTAATAGATACATGACATGTGTTTGAATATACACAATTACTGTAATTTAACCGTGGTAATTGTGTATCACCCTTCCAGTGGCCAAACAACTTATTAATAATGTTAGATAACTACCAATAAAAAGTGAGATTAGTATTTATGTATGAGCTGTCATATAGAATCTTTATTCTTTTCAGAGAAATAGGGAGAGGGGTTGGGGGTGGGTTTGGGGAGTGCGGGGGGTCGGGGTGGATTATTGACTAAATCTTGTATTGCAGCATCAAACAAGTACATTTTCTGACAACAAAAGTTTGAGTAGTCAATTACTGGGGCTCTGATGGATTTATTTAGATATGATAAACTAGCTCCCTAGAAGAGATCCTAAAGGAGGAGGACAGATTTACTGAAAAAGGGCAGATCATTGTTTTTCTTCTCTACTTCTATGAGAAACAAAAGTATAGTTAACGATTCTTCTTGTCTCTAGTACCTTCGCTATCCAATATTATAATTTAAAAGTACATTTCACTTCACTTAAAATGCTTCCATGGTACATGTGGCGAGCAGAGCTAGAAGCAAAACACTGGATACTAATATTATCTAATTTTCTTTTGTATTAAGGAAGTTCCAAAAATGTAGAATTTTTTTGAAAAAAAAAGACTTCAGCTGTATAGTGAAGTCATTGTTTAATGTTTACGTTGGGGGCCAATGGGAATAGTTTACATCCATTGGCTTATTAAGGTAAACTGGAATAAAGTGAAAAGCAACCGACACCTTCTCACAGAATGAAAGTAGTACCAAATTGGAGGGGAGGTGGGGACTACTTGCTTTTAGGTTAAATCCAAGAGTGATGATGATTTCAATTTTTGGTGGAAGAATCTTTGATTAGTGTTCTTTTATCAATGATCATTAAAAGAGAGAAAAATCAACAAAAAAAGCAAGTGGAATAGTACTGATGATTGGAGGCTATACAAATAACAGATTCAGTCGTATGGAAGGATGTTACTTTTGTCTTACTATCCAAGGACAAAGTGAAGCTATAGACTTTTGTCACTCAATGAAATCTAAATCTTGTGCAAGTAACGAATATGTCAGCTAGGTATTATTTGTTTATTTGAAACTATCATAAAGGAATCTTATATGTACTTCTATTTGGGGCTTTACTTCTATTTGGGGCTTACTTTTTATAATCAATTTTTAAAGAATATCATTATTTTTATATTAGTAACTATTTAATTCCAACATCCTATACACATTACACAACAAGACGGAGTCAAAATTCTTAGTGTATGGGTTCTTAATGGCAATCTTTTTTTTTTTTACTGGTTGTTAATAGATTATTTATACATATTAAAATTAATATTTCAACAAAATACAGAGCTTGAGCTTAAGTTACTGGGTTCTACCGAACCCGTAACCACAAAACTAGCTCCGCCTATGATTACACATATCTTTAGTTTAAGACCATAAATTTCAATTTTTTTACTTAATTACTTAATTAAATCACGTGTTCAGTTAAACTAAGACACATAATTAAAACACAGGGAGTAGTACTGCACTGTTGCACAAAATAGTAAAAAGGAGGAAGTAAGTGCTAGTAAGAGACAAAAGCCCTAGCTTTTCCATGCATACCATGCAGTCCACGTTCATCTCTTCATTACTCCTATCTTCTTAGCAATTTTCAAGTTGTATTATTATCCCCCTATGATCCGATATAAAATGTTTTCTACCTTCTTTTCTTTTCGATGTAGATTATTTTTTTCCCACTCTTTTAATGTCTTTCACTTTCTTTTTTCTCGTGTTTTTTCACTTGAGAAAAGAGGGGGGGGGGGGGGTGTTGAATTAAAAGCCAGATAACATGGGGCACATGGCAAAGACGATTAATCTGCTTTTTATCACATCCTTTAACTGTAAAAAGAGGTTTGGAGAAACATGTTGAGAGCTAATGCTTTTTATCTTCCAGCAAATTACGGCTTATAAAATCCATGCTTTTAAAGTCAAATGCTGACACTTGTGCCTAAGTGACATGTTAAAGAGTAAAGAGCATGGTTGGTAATTGAAGTAAAACTCTTTTTCAAAGAGATTAAAAGTTTTGAAAATCGTAATTAACGCCCGGAAAAAGGAAAGAAGCAAGGAGCACAATAGTAAAAAGAAAAACAAAAGAGTATGTTGTATATAAATTAAGTGATTTGAATTAAATTTCCTCATAGGAAAAAGCTCTTTTTTCCCCTTAATTTCAAATACAAGAAATGATGTGTATATAAACTAATTATGGTAAATACTTACTTGCATCAGTGTATAAACCAAATCAAGAAATTTAATCATAGAAGTTAAAAGTTAAAACAAGAATAGATGTAGGGATCTAGTAGCTCAGTTGGTTGGCTATCTGAACTTTCACCTTGTTGGTGAGGGTTCGAATCCCCACATTGTAATCCCCTCCCTCATTTTCCCGTCCCCTACCCCTATGTAATAAACAACATGAAAAAAAAAAAAAAAAACTGTATGAAAGACGCTTGTCTTGCATTCATATATTGATTTGGTGTAACTATTGGATGCGGGTAAAATCTTAACAACTAATTAGTCCTTTTATCTTTCATATTTATCCTTTATTTACGACCTCTCTGCATTTCCAACTATCTGAACTCTCCATTATTAAAGCAGGCAAATCATCAAAAAATAAAAAAATAAAAATAGAAAAGTAATTAGAGCAATAGTGCAGAATATTGCAGGAAAGTTGATAATGATGATGTTCATAAATGTACTTAACAGTTCAAATCATTTAGGAGTAATTATTTAGCCAATGCAATCTTAATTTTCAAATTGGTACATTCTGCTTTATTTCCTGTAATCCTATTCAGAGTATACCAAGAGAAAACATATGAATGGTAAACTGAAAATATCTAAGTGTGTGCGCAAACACACGTGATGAATCTATTGATTTGGTGCAAACATAGTAAATTACCTTGATTTGTTATATTTAGAAAAAGAATTGGAATCACAGTACGAACTACCTGAATGTTGGAGATTTCGTCGCATTCTTTATCATCGAGTCGATATTCATGCATTACCCAATCAGTCCTAATCCCCTGTGGTGCTCTTCCCCTGTAATACACTAATGTTTTCTTCATCCCAATGGACCTATTCTGTGAACTCACTCTCCGGTCTTTCCCCGTAGACTTCCAGTAACCAGCTCGAGTCGCTCTGTTCGTTCTGAACCCGTTCGGATATTTCCTGTCCCTTGGACCGAAGAAATACCATTCCGGATCTCTACTTGGCAAAAACGATTTCTCTAATTCATACATTGAAATATAATTTCAGTACATTGAAAAAAAAATGGAGAATATTGTGAATTAACAAGAGGAGGGAATTAAATTAACCTGCTAATTCCCAAGGCTCACATTTGTACAGATCAACTTCAGGAATAATATCAAGTTCAATCTCTTGGCCGTGGATTTTTCTCTTGAGATAATAATTGACGAGTTCTTCATCAGTTGGATGGAACCTAAAACCAGGAGGCAGTCCAACGGGTGCCATACTATATTAACCAAATAGCCTCCTGGAAGCCTCCTGGATATATTAGCGTATGGAATTCGGAGGCCTTGATCAGTAATGTTTGGGTGTATATATAAAAGGGATTCAAAGTACCTTGTCTTTGAGTCATTTTTCACTTTATTCTCTTTTCTAGATTCTCATAAAACGTTTCTCTCAAGCATACTACTGGTTGGTTTGGTTGGTTGGTTTGTAACACTCTACTTATTAGTTTAGTATAGTTCTCCATATTGTAACCTCTTTTTTTTCCACAATAGTATACACTATATTGCTAGCAGCCTAGTGGTACTGCAAGAGAGCGGCCAGTCCCCCTTGCTTTCTCTCGTGAAAAGTTAGCTACTACGTGCCGCAAGAAGAACATGACAGGTTATTCATCGCCTGATCACCCTTTTTTTTTTTTTTTTGGTTTCCTTTGGTGTCCGATATTTATGTTAGGACCCGACTAATTTGGATTAGCGTTGAAAAAGTCGATTGTCGGAGTAAAGTGATTTAGGAAATAAAGCACACTTTACTAAAGGCACCGTCTCTATTTTCGCGACTAAAATCCGAGACTCTGATTAAGGATGAATTGTACCACTTTGGTGGTGGCTGATCACTTTAATAGACTATGGTTAATAGCACTTTCAGTCTTTGATTATTGGTAAATTCTACTATTAGTTCTTGTAAGATATGATTAAACACATTTCATCTTCAATTATTTGAGATGTGCACTTTATTTCAATTATTTGAGATGTGCACTTTAATTCCTTTTGCTTATGAATATTCACAAATTTTCAGAATTTTTATAGTTTTACTAGCTAGTTACCCATGTATTATGTTAAATTTATAGTGAAACTTCATATTGAGGAAAATACATCTAAAAATAGTCCAAAATATAACATATTTCCTGTATAAAGGGATCAAAAGCACATATTTTACTTGATTCAGATTGAGCCATATATATATATATATATATATATATATATATATATATATATATATATATATATATATATATATATATATATAACGAGTATCAAAATCAGAATTAATTAATAACCGAGCAACCAAAAAATGCTATTCTCCCAAAACTTTATATACGTAGTACTCCGTAAGAGTTGTTTTTCTTTCTCCTTTGTTTCTGGTTTGAGCTTCATTGCAATTAATTAAAGTATTAGCATAGTGATTAGTATTATCATGTGTTACATAAAAATATGCTTGTATCTTACGTGACAGGTAATTAATTCGTTTATAAGAGAATGTATTTATGAAGATAATAATAAGTTCTTGATTAATTAGGTTCAACGCCTACGATCATCGTGTATTTGGCATACACAAGTGTATATGTTCCCTCCGTTACAATTTGAGTTTCTTAGTTTAACTAGGCACAGAGGTTAATAATAAAGAGAGACTTTTGAATCTTGTGGTCCTAATTAATTAAAGATGCACAACGTAGTAAAATGTCCATTTATTCTTGTGGCTATAAACTTGCATATAGGACGTTTGAATTGTCAACTTACTAAATATAGAAAGAGATACTTTTTTTTGGGACAAACCAAAACGAAAAGTAGGGCACTTAAAATGGGACACAGGGAGTAACATTTTCATTTCGAATGGTAATATAATAATAGCCTATAGATATATACTTTCTCTGTTCACTTTTACTTGTCCAATTTGGACTTTGCATATCCTTTAAGAAATAAAAATTGCTTTGAGTATTTTACCACCCATATTAGTATTTAGTCTTAGGTCTGGAGAAATTATTTGGGGAATAAGAAATTAATGAAAAGGGTAAAATATGATTTTTTTTTTTTTGTCTTATTATGCTAAAAATGACAAGTAAAAGTGAGATTATATTTCTAGTATAATGCAGAAGTAAACGGAGGGAGTACTTGATTTATCCTAGAATGTTTGACAATTTCACTTACCGAGATTATTTTAAACTAAGCGATTGGTTACTAGTTTAAAATATATTGATTCGCATGTCCGATATGAGCAGAAAATTTGCAATGTAGTCTGCAAGTATTTATTATATTTTAATTTAAAATTTTAATTCAGTCCAATCGACTTTCGGAAATTGGTCAAAGGTAATTCTTAATGACGGAAACTGTCCAAAAAAAAAAAAAAAAAAGGTTGGATCGGAAGGTGTGTTATATACTTTAACATCGTAAATCTTACCCGCGCCTTGTTTACTTCAAACCAGTGAATGCAACACACACGTCTTACATGCACATATGTATCACGTAGTCACGATTAAATAATAAATATTGTTACTTTAATTGAACTACTAAAATTAAATTATTTAATTTGATATAAATACCCGGTCCATCAGCGTAAGCATTTATCTACTTATCTTCACTCGATATAATATCATGATACTAACGTCGCAAGATAACATGATATTTGGCGGCACTTTTCGGTAGTATAGATTGAAAATACAAAATTAAATGCTACTACTACTATTTATTATTTTTAGACAAAAATAAAATAAAATTGTGCTACAATATAAATATTGGGCATGAAGCACAAATGCAAATTTTAAGGACTAACCTTTGGTAAAACTACTTCTACGAGGAAATTGGAATAATCATTATTTTAAACTACGAACCATCAGGATTGTACCTTAGTGGCATCAGAGTGCAGCTTGAGCTTGAAGTTAGTATGATAATTCAATTTTAAGTCCCCTTCAAACGACTTCTCAATAAATTGTCCAAATTTTATGCCACTTTGAGAAAACGGCAAAAAATGAAGTTAAATAGATAGTAGAATACTCCAAAATAATTTTATGATATGATAATATCTTTAAACCCAAGATAGAATCTATGTATCTATCGATATTTTCAACTATCATTATCAATTTTTAAAATAATTGATTAATTTAATTTAAAAATCAAAGTTTTGAACCTAGGAGGTTAATTAAACTGTCGACCATGTAAAGCGGAATTAGAGTTGTACATCTCAAGTATGTAAATGTACTATTCTCTTCTCCTTTTCCCCTTTTGTTACGTATCATCGCTTGTCCTTCTCTTAAAGTGAATTTTTAATTTATATCGAATAATGTATTTTGATAAATCAAAATAAGTTAACTATAATTTTTATATATGTTTTTATTTATGTTTTACATTATACTAAATAAAAACTTAACTAAAGCTCTTAATAATAGATATTTAAAATTATTTCTCTGTTTAAATAATATTGATTGTAAAATATAAGTCAGCAATTTTCCAATTACCTGTCAACTACTTAAATCTCCTGCAAAATCATTAATCCATTTCCTAACTCTTTCAAATCTGCAGGAAGCGAATTTATGATTTGAGAATTAAGCGCGTCAAATGGCACATCAAGTATCTTAATGGCTACCTCGCTTTAGAGTTCCTTTTGTACTTAACTTGAGCTTTCATCTTTTATGAAGTAATTACTCAAAACCAAAATTACAGCATATGCGCACTTAATTAAGTGCTGATAATTAGAGGGCTAGAATCAAGAAAAAAGAAATTGATTTTTGGCAGTAGTTCTCTTTAATTGGTTAGCATTCTCTGGCTTAAAATGCTTTGCTAGGGTATTTAATTGCCTAATTAACTGCATTTTCTATAGGTGCATAGAGGAGGTCCTCATCCTACATTGTCTCCTTTTCCTTTGTAGCCTAGATTTTGTCACCAAATCATGTGGCTTCCGTATTCAAGACGTAGCCTAGTTAAACACGTACAATTTATTTGTAAGGTTTTCTACAAAAAAAGAGAATAAAAAAGAATAGAAAACTCGAACTATCCTAAGGTGTCAAACTTTTTGTTGCTCGTCGAGTACTACTAAAGTTTATTGTGATTCAACCATATAAATTAAATTACACTTTATAGATTCCTCGGTTATTGATAAGTCTTGATTTACATCTTTATAATATTTAATTAAGTATATTTAACTTTTAATTAATTAGAAAGTTTGAGTTGGTCCCTCTATATAGGAAACATTTGATATTTAGATTAGTTTTAGAGTTATATTATCCTCAAATATGGAGTAATAGTACAAATTGAGGGGTCAATTTTTTTTAAAAAACAAATCTATACCACTAGATAGAGTGTCTAGCGGCCTTTTTATTAATAAAAACAAGGGGGCTAGATCTACCTTATCTTACTAATCCTAATGAAGTAACGAACCTCTAGTGATTAATTACAAGTGTGCAAAAGGTAAAAACTAGAGAGAACTAGATATTCTATGATCATCAGTCATCACATAGTTTATATTATATTCTATGATGATATTACAAAGAAGAATGCTTATCTAACGGAAAAATATATAAAAAAAAAAAAACAAGAAGAAATTTGAGTTGTCAACCTCAAACTTCCTTTTACAAATGTATGAACTAAAAAGGAATATTGGCCCATCTAAAGTAACTTGACACATTTTATCCTTGTCTTCTTCTTCAAACCTATCTACCTTTCTTCAATTGATTTTGTAATCCTTTACAACTTTGGTTTTAGTGTTATGTCTTTTTTACGAGAGATATGTATTTTACAAAAAATAAATCAAAATTAAAAATAACACACAAGAAATATGAATTCAAATTTGTAGGTGGCCATAACTCATAAGAGACCATTGCCTCCAAATTTAGCATGCCACATCGTTTTTTTTTTTTTTTTTTTTTTAAAAAAAAAAAAAAACAAAACAAAAGTCCACCAGATTGGTGTGGAGTTAGGCCTGGACCCCTACCTGTGTATTTCATAAAAAGCATAAGTACATGGAGGAGGATATAAACCTTAGCCTCCAATACAACAAGTGACATGGTGTTAACCATGTAGCAAAAGTTAAGCTCCAACGTAGAAAATTGTAGTACTTCTCCTCTTTTATAAACAGTCTACTGGACATAGTCCATATGTAACGGAAAAGAAATTGATTAGTTTCTACCATGAACAAAAGAGAAGTTCCCCCATTGGTAATTGAATGGTTTAACACTTAATAATTCGTCAAATTTGTGAATATTTAGATCCACTACAAGAAAGTACAGAAATCGCAACAAATTTTTTTATATTTGGCAACAACTTAGTTTTATTGTTGGCAAATGATTAATTTGTTGCCAAAGAATTTAATTTTGTTGCCATAGTATTAATTGTTTGTTAGCACTTTTGGCAACAAAAAAGAAAAGTTGTTGCACGTTGTTGCGATAACAAGTTAAGGGAAAAGTTAAATAACAAATTTTTTTTTTTTTTTTGCCAAAAGTGCTTTTTGCAACAATAATCAATCTATGGCAACAAATTTTTTTTTGTTGCCAAATATATTTTTTCTTGTAGTGAGACATAAGGATCAAAAGTGCATATATCAATTAATTAAAGGTTAAATGTGCTTAACTAAAAATCACAAAGGCCAAAGTCAAAATTTATCAATATTTGAGGGCCAAAATGCGCCAATATCCCAAATTAAAATTTTATGCATATGCAAGGTGGGTAGTAGTTCCAGTCTAAGCAACGGAGGGGTAAGAGACACCAGTAAAATTAGAGTATGTAGCTGATTTCTTTTGACAAATTAATTAGTAGGGTGCAAAATATGTATTTTCCCATTTTTGAGATAGATTATTTTCGCATGCGCTTACACACACACATTTTTATGTTTGTGATCTCCTAGTCAAGTAAGTTGTCCCGTGATGATACAATGAAATTCTCCATCCCCACTTATATTTTCGTACATAACTGAAGTTAGTTAAAGAGGAGTCTTCCATCCCAAAGAGCTGAATGCAAATCCCCATATTTTGTACCTTTAGGTACATCTGAAAAAATTGGAATGAAAATTCCTGTTTATTATAGTGAAAAAACAAGCGTTTCAGTTCAGAAGGTATTAGTTAGTAATTAGTTGAGATATCATATTCTCCTAATTTCTAGTAAATTGCCCAATCGTGGACATATTTTATACATTTGACAAAATTGAATCCGTGCGTGTGGCCTAGTGATTGATGAAATTAGTTGCGAACCCTAAGGTATTTTACTCAAATTCCAGTGGACAAAAATACCAGGCGATCTCTTCACATGTGTTCAAGTTTGATGGACAGAGTTATCCGATACCTGTTGTAGGGGAAGGTAGCAGCCTAGCAAGTACCTCGTTGAATTAATAATAGTACATACAAACTGACCCGAACACCACGATTATATATACAGATATAATTTGAAAAAATTGAGGTGTTACTTTCTCGATGCCCCCACAGGTTGTAGGGGCAAGCAGCATTCAATTGTGTAATGGTCAAGTGCCATCTTAAACCTGAGAATAAAGTTGCCTATCGACACGCTTGGGCCTAAAAAGGGACTGCCTTGTTCACACAAGCATTTAATAATAAATCTACCAACAAGTTTAATCAGTATGATGAGGAGGTTGGATTTTTTATGCTGTTTTTCTATACAATTTCTCACCACAAAAGCAAGTAGAACAGTTGAGAATTGAGGCCCCTATAGTATAATTTTATATATATGCATGTTAGTAATAATAAACAAGCTTCTCTTAATGTGTCATTGTTTTGGCCCCCACACTTCTGGACTTTCTACTCTTGGCCAAGATGGTCTTTATTCTCCCACGTTGGACCGCAATGTTGAATACGATGTGTACAGAAAGAGATATAGTAATACAAATGTAAAAACGAATATTCATAAACTGAGAAATTAAATTCTGTTATGTAGAAAAAAATTCAAGCATACTTCCATTAGATTGATAGAATAAAGTTCAAGTACAGAAGTCAATACCCGAACCATACAATTTTCTTCCCTTAACAGTATAATGGTAAACACTTCTTACCACGACTTTTCTTGTATGGTGCGTTCTTGACTCCCTCTTTTAAGCAGAAAAAAAAAAAAAAACCCATAATTTCAAGAGGGTAAAATATGCTAACCAACCCCAAAAGAAAAAAAGAAAAGATTATGAGTTGTGAAATGTAATAAAGCTGTAACAGGATCAGTAGCAGTAGTGGCAGAGGCATTGAAAATTCCCAACTACTTCCAAACAGAAGCAGAGATAATTTAAGTTGCTGAACTGATTTCAAAAATATAGGATCAGGAAGTAGAGCAATTCAAGGCAGATTTAATTTGGTGAACAGTGCTGCCTATAAGGTTATTCACAGTGTTTACTGATTCTGGGCTCATTTTTGCTGATGGCGAGCTGTTTACCAGAATTTGGAACACAACTGTTATTAGTGAACCCCCTGACCTGCCTCCCCCTATGGTACTTGCATTTGAGCTGCTGCTGCATGATGCTGCCTCGGTGTCTAGTTGTCGCCCGTCTGGGGATATTGTGAACCCCGAGGGCAGCAACGGGATGTACGTGGGGTCCTCCCCGCTCATCGCTTTGTTGATGTCCGGAACATCCAATGGGCTATAAACCACTAGTGCCCCTGATGAGTCTATGCAACTTTCTTGGAGTATCAACATGTTGTTCTGGCTAGTGTTATAGGCCTACAAAATGTAACATTCTCCTCATAGTCAAACTCTCTAATTTTACGATAGAATAAAGAGAAAGCCATTCACTTTTAAATTCTTAAGAAAATATATTTATAGTATGGCTTCATCAATTTACCCGTAGCACAGAAATGCAGTTCCCTGAATGAGAGCCATTTGCAATATGAGCTACTTCTTGCACTGGATTTTGGTTGGAAAGGACATCCCACTGTAAACATAAACAAATAAATTTCTCAAATCAAGAACGCGTTTCAGATTAACAAAAAAGACAAGTATAGTTGCATGCACATTAGACCTCTCTATAACAAATCATGTTTTCTGTCGAACCGATCTTTCATGTTGTGCTATATTATATGTTCTTTATAACAATATTTCGCTATAATAACCAAAAAATATTGGAACAAACTATGTCGTTATAGAGAGGTTTGACTGTAATCCCAATTTACATCTGGTTAGGATAATAGTAAACGGATAATAGAAAGTCAAAAGAAACTTTTCTACATTTTCTCCCTGTGCACAAAGTCAAATGAATCTAGAAGCATAGTCAATTTGTACAGACCTGGGGTCTAGTCCGTTCGTCTCTGAAGAAATTGAAGACATGTTGTGGAGGAATTGGCAGCCAAATTGTGGTGGCTGCACTAATGACTACGCCATTGGGCTGGCCGGGGTCAGTGCTCTTCTGAAGGGTGGCTCTGACTTCAAACTCATTCAAACCAGAAATTGTGTTCCATTGGTGTCCATTCGATGGGTTTACACTAGCACAGAAATTGCTCACCATCCTTTGTGCCAGTTTCATCATGCTCTTCTTCCCTTCGGGCGATGGAATTACTGCTAACATAACATTGCACATTAATCCACCAATTTTAATTTCCAATTATATCGGGAAAACAAACAAATTTTGATTTAGGTTACCTCCACCAAGGTCCTGAGTAGGGTTGCTATTAACCATGAGACAAGCATATCTTTCACAAACTCTTTGAAGTGTGCCAACCCATCGCTCTGCTCCAAATGCCAACCCACTGTGTATAAGATCTCTATATAGCCTATGAATTAAACTTTTCTCTTCCACTTCTACATGTTCCACCCAAGTAACCTATTCCACGAATAAAATTAGAAATTAATCTCACAATGAACGACAAATGTAGAGCTGAATTAATCACTAACTAATGATTATTACAGCCATTTTGGACAACCTTAGAATAACCATTGGGCATATCTTGTATCAAGCATCCAGATGGAAGCCTATGAACCTTGCAAGAAGTGGAAGAATACTGATTTTCTTGAGTTATATCATAAGAGACATCAACAATTGCCCATGAGCCTTGCTCAATCTGCTGGCAAAACCGTAGGAAATAAAATTGTCGCGTTGGGACCAATGGTGAAAGCACTTGCAATTCTTCATACATCTGAGTCATGTAGTCGTTTTCAGCCTCAAGAAAATAGATTTATTTTCAAGGAAAAAAGATTAAATCCTCTTTATTAAGTGAGTACGTAAATTCTTTTACCAATTGCAATGTACTAGTTCCGCTGTCCATTACACCAGACGATATTACTTCGAGCGTTCTAGCCTTTGAAACAATTGTAGGAAAGAATTCCTGCCATTTATTCTACCAAATAAAAAAAGAGTAACAAGATCAGTTATAGTATTAAACCTAACTCTTTCAATCTGCAACAAAAATAAATAAATAAAATAGAAAAATGTGATAAGATAAACTAACCGCGTCCATAAAAAGGTCAACTAATGCTAAACCATTCATGATGACAACGCCCGAATCCCTGGAAGCTTCAATGCGAACGTTGGGGTTTTTCAAATGACTATTAGCCCTCGGGAAAACCCGATCATAATTGTCGAAATTAAGTACATCTCTCCCATCAATCGTGGACTTCATCCACAAAGGTTCATTGGTTTGCACCAGTCTAACGAGTTCCTCCATAGCATTTCCAGCAATATCAGCCATAAGGGACTTATCCATATCCGATAAATTCAACGTAGCATAGGCCAAACTGGGCATAGTCGATGAACTTCCAGGAAGAAGATCGAGATCAAGATCAAGGGAATTATGACCTTGGCCCACAAAACTAGACATGGACAAGTGTAGTGAAGATAGATGAATAGGTTGCACTGGTGGAAGTTGTGAAATTGGCCTTCCTATATACTTAGCAGCAATACTAGATATTTTATCAAGCTGCATGTTCCCAAAAAACACAAAAAAAAAAGGGAAATAAAATGAATAACTACATCAAATAAATGAAATTAAAAGATTAAAGTAGGGAAGAAATTAAATGGACCTCTTCTTTTAAATGCATGTTTTCAATTCTCAATTTTTGCTCATCGAAATATGAATCTTCAGTCACTGGAGGACCTCCACATGATGGGCAAATCACATTCTTGAGAGCTTCTCTAATTGCAATATTTTCGCATCGAATTTTATCATTTTCTGCTCGAAGTACACTATTATCTGCTCTCTCATGTTGTGCCTAAAATCCCAACAAAAAAGCAATACAACAGTCCAACAAAATTCAAAATTCCAAAACACACACACAAAAACAAAAACAGAGCAAAGATTAAAAAATAGAACCTTCATTTGAGTCCTTCTATTTTGGAACCAAAACTTAATCTGACGAGGAGCCAAGCCTAAATCTCTGCTTAACTGCAATCTTGTCTTCTCATCTGGATGTGGACATTCTTTAAAAATACTACCAACACCAAAAACTTAACCAAATTAGTAATACAGAAAGAAAAAAAAAAAAAAAGTAGCTGCAGATTGGAAAAAATAAAAGAGTAGTGAGAAATGCAAATGCATGGCTAGTACTTTTACACAACTATATATGAAATCTTAGTTTCTTACGCTTCAAGCCTTTGAATTTGATTAGCAGTGTGACGATGATAACGTTTCTTTCTACGTTGAGGATCGGACGCATCGTGGGGATCAGGGCCACCACCGCTACTGGTGCCACCACCACGGGTACTGCCGTACTCCATTGAGATAAATATTTTTATTGACACTCAACAACTAGTGAGTAGTAGTAGTAGTACAACTGTACAAGTACTGAGTTTGATGAAAGTGTAGTTGAAAAAAATCAGCTATTCCCATCACAAAGAGAGAGTAAGAGGCAAACAAGAATCTTCAATTCACTCAGAGCCATGGCCTTTACTACAACCACCTTTATTAAATACTACTACTAATGAATGGAGAAATTACCATTATAGTAAAGACAACTCATCTAAAAAATAAAAGAAAATTAATACTATATAGTATTAGTAATAGTACTATCACTAGTAACGAGGAGAAAGAAAATAATAGAACAGGTAAAGGGAATATGCACAAGTGAAGAAGTTGTTATTAGCATAGTTCAAGGGAAAGACCAGTGGATATATATTTGGTAACGGACGGAATATAAGAAATATATATATGGATGTAGAAAGATGAATTTGGGGAGAAAATGCTGTTAAAGATAAGAAAAAGGAGGGAAATTTGGGGGCAGTAATTAAGCGAAATTTGGTGATGGTTATAAGGAAGAAGATTGAAGAGTGAAAGGAAGCATTAGAGGAAAGACAACTCAAAGGCATATAATAGACGTTGTTAGTTTATTTATACAATTTATACACGATCATTTTTACCTGTTATAATATGTACTATATTTTATTTTTAAATTTCACATTTCAAGAAAACTTATCTATACATATTAATTAGATTTTGAATGATATGATGTTATAAAATTGTTTATAGTGAGGATGTAATAAGATTTTAAGTTCATATTGATCTAGCGGACCAAATACTATACGAATGCTACTCTTTAGTCTTTACTGACCCTCGGTGTCTATTTGCGTGCTTATTGACTATTGTAACCGACGGATTAATTAATGGTCTGATCATTCGAAGCTGATCTTCGAGATTCATTGTCACTTTATTTTATTTTTGGAAAAAATATTTTGCGCTCGGTAGTTTAATGTTATTAGGAATTTTGATGTCCTTGTTAAGGATGACTCAAATTACTATAACGGCTTTACGAAAAAACAAAAATTACTCCTCCCTTCGTCCCCGTTTGTTGGAAGATTGAACAGTTTGGAGAGTCAAACAACTTTTTTTTTTGACTTAATTTTAAACATAGATTTTTCGAGTATTTTATAATAAAATTTACATATTTGAAAACTACATAAAAAGTACTATAAGTCTGCATAATTAATAATTCACAATATATGAAAAGAGTTGGAGAAAATCGTAGTCAAAGAAAGAATTGTTTGATTTCAAACCTGGCCAACCTTCAAACAAATTGGGACAGAGGGAGTATCATATTGTAACCCCCTCCAGCGACCCCGCACACACACAAAAGTACTATAAATTAAATTATACCCAGTGTTCAATATCCGCTTTGAATCTCAACTCGTCTCAATAAACATTGTATAAGACTCATGAAAAGAGGAAGTTTTCCTTACTAATCTTTTTTTCCCTCAAATCCAAAATATCCAGTTAAGATAGAAAAATTCTATATAGTACTCATTCTACACAACTCTTAGTGGTAAATTAAATACTTTCTTTTACTTGGTAATTGGTACCCGCTTTTGCCTAGATTAATCTGAATTCACGTCGTATAAGACTTTAAAAAAAAAAAAAGCACTTCCTACAAATAATTTTTCACTCGAATATAAAAATCTCAATTATAAAGACAGAAGGATCCTATATATTTATCGTATCACAACACCTTGCACGGTAATTTTTTTTTTTTTTTAATCTACTCGATTTTCAGTAACCCTCCCCATTGGGTACCGATTAATATGGATTCATGTTGCATAAGACTTTTAAAAAATGAAGCATATTCTTTATCTAAGATTTATTTTACTCCAACTAGAAACCTCTTATTAGGTACCATTATATATATATATATATATCCATCTCATCCCAATCTTCGATGGTAAAATAAAATATAGTTAAGAGTGGGACACATCACTTCCAATGAAGAAAAATACTCGTACTTAATTAGCCTTTTCCGAATTGTTCGATTTATTTTCTGTGCAACTTTCTAAAAACGAAGGGTTAAATAAGATTAATGTTAAATTAGTCATGTAAACTTCAAATTAGAGAGATTATTCAAAAGACCTTCGATCAATACAATATTTTCTCTCTTTTTATAATATTTTTTTTTGTTGGGTTTCCTTAAAGTACGAAGCTGACTAAGAGCCCATTTGGATTGGCTTATAAGTTGCTTATAAGCTGTTTTAAGCTTTTTTTGAGTGTTTGACTGATCAGCTTAAAGTCATTTTGTGCTTAAAACAAGCCTAAAAAATTAATTGAGCCCGTTTAACTTAGCTTATAAGCTGCTTTTTTTAAGCCAATTCAAATGGGCTCTAAGTCAATAAAGTCAAAATATCAAGGCTGTATCTGTCTGTGACTTCTTGAAATTTCAACCATCAAAAGTATAGTTTTACCAGTTATCAGATTTGCAGTGGCGGTGCATGACGGCAGTATGGGGAGACAACCGCCCTAGTTTGACATTCTCTCTTCCCTTCTTTTTGGGGAAACAAAAAAAAAAAAATACTGAATTTGTAAAAAGAAAAATGATTTTTGTACTCGACTTTCCTATACCATTTCAGACGTCTCATCCTATGTTAAAGTTGTTTTCTTAATTTGAATAACTAACTTAAGTCGAGGTCCCCTTGTGATAACAATGCACTGCATGCAATAAAAATGAATAAATACTCTGTTTACTTAGGTATTATCCGGATAATAAGAAGAGTAATGTAACTAATCTAACTTTATTAGTTCTCATATTTATGACCCGCATTAATCTATTTTCAGTAAATAAGTTTATTTGTGTGCCTCTTAACTCTTGAACAACTAATGCTAAGATAAAGTTTTTTTTTTTTAAAAAAATTATATTGAATTAGTGTGCCTTTTCAAGTACGTAGCCATTAACTTCTCTATAAACATGTATTTCACCTCAACGTAATTTGCGATCTGTAACACTACTAAGGTAAGAATGAGGAACTGCTATATATTCCAGAATTTCACATCCATTTAAGTCAGCCCAAAATGCAACAATAAAACATGTACAGTATGTATTAAGTGCAACTGTCTTGGTGGGTGCGTACGAAGAAACATATATTAGAAGGACCTAACCCACCAACCTCCCGGCCCCCCAACCACGCAGGGATCACGATGGTTTTTTTCTTTGTTTTGGGTGGGGGGGTGGGGTTCTGAATTTTACTACTTTACTGATATAGTGAGTATAGTGATTTTTATTATAAAAGAAGTAGTTTTGTAATTTTCTTATTACAATAGGTAAAGTTAACACTTAAGCGATCACAAAAAGGGAAATTGACATAGGGTACCTATTTAAGACTCTTTATTACAAAATATATAGATAGTTTTCCTTATTTACAAAACATAACAATATTTTACGAAACATGATGGATTTTCATATATTTTTCGTTTTTTATTTTTTTCCGTAAAAATAACTTTTTAAAAATATATTTTAAACTTTTTTTTATATTTTTTTTAAAATTTATTTTTAAAATATAATTTTTTTGCTCAAAGGCTTAAAAAATTACCTCAAATTTTTGTGTATGAAAGCTGTATGAATGTATGAAATGTCTATGTGTGAGCAAAATTTTTAATATAATTTTCATACACAAAATTGTAAGCGAAAACTTTAAGCCTTGAATATTGTATGAAAGTTGTTACAATGTTGTTGTAGTTGTATTAATTTTCCAAAAACCTAATATGAACTTTATATACGAAAAATATGAATGAAATTCTAAGTCTTGAGCGAGATATACACATTTCATACCATTCTCATACATAAAACTTTGAGCGTAATGTTTAAACCTTGATCGAGATATACACATTTCATACGTTTTTCATACACAAAATTTGAGCGAACTTTTTAAGCCTTGAGCAAGATATACACATCTCATACACAAAAATTTGAGCGATTATTTAGTCTTGAATGTTGTATCAAAGTTGTATACAATGTTATTGTAGTTGTATTAATTTTACAGAAATCTAACATGAACTTGATACACGAAAATGTAAGCGAAATTCTAAGCCTTGAGCGAGATACAAATTTCATACCGTTTTCATACACACAATTTTAAGCGGATTTTAAAGCCTTGAACGAGATTTACACATTTCATACATTTTCATATTGTTTTCATACACTAAATTTTGAGTAAACTTTTTAAGCCTTGAGCGAGATATACACATTTCATACATAAATTTTTGAGCGATTTTTTTTTTTTTTTAAAAAAGAGTTTAAAAAAATAATAAATAATTTGATTTAAAAAAAAAAGAAAAAAAAAGCATGTTTTCCATAGGGTTTGTAATTTTATGTTTTGTAAATAGAAAAGTATCGCTACGTTTTGTAAATATTTCTCCTTAATATGTATATATACGTACTTCACCCAAAGAAAAAATAGTTCTGTGACATCGGTTCATGAAAAGTCTCTTTATATCGTTTTGGGCAAATCTTACTTCTTTGAGCTAGTTTTGGGTCTGAGTTACACCCAAGATCCACTTCTTTTTTACATGATATCATAGTCAGGCCATCCCAATCATTGTTAACCCGATATTAGCCTCAAATTTATTGAAGAAATTGCACAAATTTCCTTTCAAATGGGCCGGTGTTTAATTTTTGTCCTTTAGCGATTGAACTTATGCTTAATATAAATTAGTTAAGGCTAGTTAAATTAGTATATGGAAAAAGGTCAAATACACCCCTATGCTATGAGAAAAGATTTAGGTATACCCTTCGTTACACTTTGCGTCTAAATATACTCCTACCGTTATACTATGGGTTCAAATATACCCCTCCTCCGTTAAGTTTGTCCAAAGTGGACATTCAATCCTATGTGGCAATGACATTTGATGAGGTGGATGCCACATGGCATGCCACCTCAGCACCCTAACTCATTTTAACCCTTCTCTCTATTTATTCTTCACCCACTAAAATTTCCTTCTCCTCCACCACCATTACGGAGTCCCACACACCAAGAACTTGTGAAATTTTCTGAAGAACTCAATGCATTTGACTCAGAGAATAAGCCCAGTACTTTATTTAGATTTTGACCTTCACCATTCAAAATTTCAAGTACAACTGTTCTAAAATCAATTCTCACTAAACCAAATCTGAGTGTGCACCTTATTGTTTAGTAAACGAATGGGCCTAATTCTTCAAGCTGATTAAGCATACAGTTAATTAACGAATAAGAGAAGGTCACTTATAGTAAAACTATATCAAACACATGAAACGAGGACGACTTCATATCTATCATTAGGCTATGAATAATTACTTGGCCGGAAAAAAAAACCCTAACTTTGACCTTCACCATTCCAGGTAGTTCAAGCTCTGAACTCTACTAACACAAATGGTGGTAATGGTAGTGGAGGGGAAGGGAATTTTAGTGGTGGAAGAACAAATAAAGAGAAGGGGTAAAATGGGTTAGGGTGCTGAGGTGGCATGCCACGTGGCATCCACCTCATCAAATGTCATTGTCACATAAGATTGGATGTCCACTTTGGATAAACTTAACGGATGAAGGGTATATTTGAATCCATAGTATAACGACAGGGGTATATTTGGACTTAAAGTATAACTAAGGGTATACTTAAACCTTTTTTCATAGTACAGGGGTATATTTGGCCCTTTTTCGATTAGTATATGTAATGGTCTTTAATTTGTATTATCAAATAGCTAGCTAAATTAGTTAAGGCTAAAAAGACGAGGAAAAAAATATAAAACAGAGTTAACCAATTTGATAATGCGAAAGAGAAGGAAAAATATATAGAACAAAAAGGAGAAAAAATGTATCATAATACAAGATCATTACACAAAATATATAAATTGCTTTTCTATTTTAATAAAAAGAATAATTTATTACTCATATTTAATAAACTAGTCTACTCACTAGAAAGTTCAACCGTGCTACCTACTTTTTGTGCTAGAATATTTCTACCCTCAGCTGAAACCAAAATTTTAAGTTAATGTACCTAAAAGGTACACTAATACAAGAGAATGAAGGGATAAATTCAAAATAAATGTCAAAGCTTCAAATACAATCCTTAATAGCACTATCATAATCACTAAAAGATTAAAAAAAATGATTGATACATGCATTTACAACAAGATAATTATTTAGTTGGATCTCTGCCTTAATAACCAACATTGATGCCATTTTATTCTGTAAATTCTGTGTTTTTATTGATCAATGAATTAAGTGATTCTCCAGATTAAATAGGGCACTATTTCGTAAATGGTCTTAAAAGCTCTAGAGATAGCACGCATGAATGGAGAATCAATCATATCGCTATTTGATTTATGATATGTTGAAGTCTAAGAAGCCTTTAATTAGGTTTCGTTAATTGGTGCAATTGGAATATTAAATTAATACTTGCTTTTACCTCCATTTCTAAGAATTGAAATGAAAAGGTTGTATATGCAGTAACACCAGACACTATGCAGGGGCTAATTTAGCACACACATGATATTTAATGATATTTAAAAGAACTGAAAAATCATTAAAATGGACAATATAGGCAAAATGAAAAGAAAAATTAGTCATACTAATTTACTGAAAGTCATCATTAGGCATTAATTCTCATAGGAAGATTAAAACAAGATGTAGACAATAAAATTCCCGTTGAGAAAATAATAATCAAGACAGGAAAATATCGCAACAATCGTTGTATTTGATTTCAGAATATGAGTGTTACAATCTCTATGATTCATCTGATTCGTCTTTTCAATAATAAATTCAAAGGGTTTTGAGCTTGATCTTGAACTGATGGATTTGATCTTGACTTATACTTGAATTCAAGAGCCTTTGAGCTTGATCTTGAATCTGGTGGTCTTGATCTTAAACTTGTACTTGGATTCACGGGCTTGAAGCTTAATCTTGAATCTTCGTTTGGATCTCTAGAACTTTTAGAGAAATACTTGAGTGCTTGAATACTTTTAGCTTGTAGAGAAATCTGTGGCGTTTGATCCACGAGCTCTCCCTGGCTTCTTGTTAGAATTTCTGTCCTTTTTCTAAATTATGAGACCCCTATTTATAGTTGTATGATGGAGGAGTTGTGATAAGGACAGGCTTCTTTCGACCAATCAGATTTAAGCTCACATGTCGATATTTGATTGGCCGGAATATGTTACTTGTGCACGTGGCGCATCTTCATTGGCTTTTGATTTGACTGGGCATGCTACATCATTTTGACACGTGGCATGACGCGATAGGCTCCTTTATTTGACTTGATGTGCCCCGTCATTTGACACGTGGCACCAATTTGGGCCTCTTGGATAAGATGACACCTTGGGCTTGACAAAGTGGGCTCATCATTTGTAGCTCAAATCAATGGACTAGCCCAACGAAATTGGACCTTTAATTAAATCCGTATTTATTGGACTTAAATAATTGATCCAAATATACTAGCCAACAATATTTATTTGGACTAACATATCTTCGATTTAATATAATTCAAATTTCTTGTTAATTGAAAATTAATAAAATTTCGTTATCCACACAAAAATCACAAAAAGATTCAGTTTCGAGAAAAATAACTTTACTTGGATGAAGTTCGCAATATTCTCCTTCTTCACTTCTTTAAGAGCGACAGCTTCAGACCATTTTGAGAAGTAATCGGTTGCAGGCAAGATGTACAAATGTCCACCAGAAGATTTCGGCAACAGACCAACAACGTCTAACCCCCAAGCACCAAATGGCCAAGATGCGATGGTCGGGTGTAATACTTCAGGCGGCTGATGCATAAATTTGCATGAAACTAACAAGCCTTGCACCTTCGAGCATAGTCCAAGCAATCGTTCACCATCATTGGCCAATAATATCCCATCCTTTTTATGTGAAAGTGAAGCTTTGTCCGATTGACGTGATCCACATACTCGAACGTGCTTCGCAAAGCTTGGACTCGCTTCATCCTCCCCAAACATCGCAAGCAGTACTCCTTAAAAGATCTTCTAAATAAAGTATCCTTGTAGTAAAGGAATCGAGGCGCACGACAACGAATTTCAGCTTCTTCTTCGAGTCTTCCGGCGCATCCCATAACTCAAGTAGTCAATGATGGGTTGTTTTCGCCTTCTTTCCTTCGGCAGCTTCGGAAACAAATACGAGATGCTCAAGCTTATTTTCCGCGCCTTCATCCTCGTTTGCGCATATCGCCCATTTTTGCGTATAGTCACTTGTGTTTGATCCGGCGTAGTAAGCGGCTGTTGTTAGCAAACAAAGCATCGCTTTCTTATTTTCCTTCCTGAACGGTCAAGAGTCACATCACCAAGCCATCCTATCAACTTCCGAGCATAACCATGATAGGAGTAATTCGGCTTCGACTTCGAAGCTTCCCAAGAGTTGATTGATTACCAACCGAGAGTCACCAAAGACTTGAATCGCAACCGCTCCATGTCGACAGCCATTTCAAGTCCAAGCATTAGTGCTTGATATTCAACGACATTGTTGGAGCAACGTTGTGTCAAAGTAAAAGAGTATGGTAGAACTTCTCCATGCAGAGTAACAAACACCATACCAGCACCAGCTCCATCACGTTGTGCAACACCATCAAAGTACATTTTTCACGGAGGTTGAATTTTAACGACCCTTGCATCTTCGTCGAGAAGTTCATCAATTAGCTCCCAATCATCGTGCATCGGTGATCCGCTAAGAAGTCCGCCAATGTCCTTTTACCTTGCCTTTTGAGAGATGTATGTAATCTCAAATTGTTGAAACGGAGGTACCACCTTGCTAGTCGATCACCGAGGACCGGTTTTGACATCACAAACTCGATGGGATTTGTCGCGGAAATAAGGTTAACATTATGAACTTGAAAGTAGTGCTTCAACTTTTGAATCGAGAAGACTACGCAAACACAGCTTTTCAATTGACGTGTAATTCAAATCATTTGGTGTCATCATTCTCCCAAGTAGTAAAGAGAATTTTCTTTCCTTCGCTATTCTCTTAGGCCAACAACGCTCTAACCGACCTTTTTGTGCCGAAATGTATAGTATCAATGGTTTTCCAGGTACAGGGGCTAGTAGAACTGGAGGCTTCATTAAATATGACTTGATATTCTTGAAGGCATTAGTACATGCTTTGTTCCACTTGAAAGGGGCGCCCCTTTTTTATGAGACGATTGAATGGTTGGAACCTTCCAGCTAAATTCGAAATGAATCTCCTAATGTATGCTAGCTTCCCTTGCAGAGTTTTCAACTCATGAATATTTCGGGGCTCGGGCATTTTCAAAATCGCATCAACTTTGGCTTGATCAATTTCAATTCCTCGATGTCGAACAATGAAACCAAGGAATTTTTCAGAAGTAACTCCAAAGGCACATTTCAATGGATTCATTCGAAGTTGATATCTCCGAAGTCGCTCGAACACCATTCTCAGGTCTTGCAGGTGGTCACTCCTCTTTCTTAATTTTACCATCAAGTCATCCACATAGCATTCAACATTTTTATGGAGCAGATCATCAAATATGTTCTGCTTAACCCTTTATATGTGGCACCAAAGATTTTTCAAACCAAGAGGCATCACTTTGTAACAATAAATACCAAAATGGGTGTACGAAATGCGAAGCTCTTCATCTTTTGGCGCCATGCGAATTTGGTTATAGCCAGATGAACCGTCCATGAAAGATATCGCCTCATAACCAGTGGTAGCATCAATCATCAATTCTGGGATGGGAAGCGAGAAATCATCTTTAGGGCATGCGTTGTTAAGATCCCTGAAGTCAACACAAACTTAAATTTGGTCAGTCTTCTTTTTCACTGGAACGATACTCGAAATCCATGTAGGATATTTAACTTCACGAATAAAGCCAGCTTAAATGAGTTTGTTGACTCATTTTCGATTGAAGGAACCAAATCTGGTCTGAAATGTCTTTGGGCCTGCTTAACAGGACGGGCACCATTCTTGTCCGCCAGATGATGGACTTCTACTTTGGAATCTAATCTAGGCATCTCTTTATAACTCCAAGCAAAAAACATCCCTATATTCTTCGAGTATTTCCATGTAAGTGTCTTCTTCATCAGCTGTTAGAAAAGCACTTAGGTAGGTGGGCCTTGGGTCTTCATCAGTACCAAGATTAACTTCTTTCAAGGAGTCTACTGTGGCCTTCACCCCTTCTTCAAATTCTGGAGGAGCATCTCTAGCATCTTCATCCTCTCGAGGATCACCATCATTGAAAGATATGTGGTAACGCGAGGAGATGTCCTCCAATTTGTTGGCAACATCCGTCTGAAATGAGGTGTCTTGATCACTTTGTGCAGTAATATGATATGAAGAGCCTACACTTTCCTCATCTTTATCACGCTCCTTGGTATACACCACAGTGTGAGCCTTTTCTTTTAGTACCTCCCCACATGAAACTATAAGGTTTGTTTGTCGCCTCATTCTAGAAGGAATCAAACTTTGTATATCCTTCTGGGTTCTAGGCAAAGCGAGCATTTTCACGCTTTGATAATTTCTGTGGAACTTCTTCTTCTTCTTTTTCAACGGCCCCAATCTCTCAAACACAGAAGCTTTTGCGGCCAACTTTCCAAGACGATCAAACATTAAAGTCCTTTTGTTAGAAGCAACAGACTCATCTTCCACAGTGATGTAGTTGGTACTTGCCCTTCCTATGGATATGCGAACTGGCGGAGGTTGTTTATATCCCAAACCTTCACGTGATTGCATCTTGGTAGCTCCTGAAGGAAGGTTCCCTAACTTTTATGGCTCGTTGGGGTTGTACCAAGCCTTGACAAATAACTTGTAAGCATTTGGATCAAAGCCTTCGTTTGTACGTTTTGTAGGGAGTGCCATATTTTGCGGCGGATTCTGATTCACGAAGTCTCCAAGTATCTTTGAGGACAAATTTATCGCATCAATTCGTCTGAGAGGAAGAGTTAGCCCCCCTAGCACATTTTCTTGAGCTTCAGATGGTTGACTTTCCTCTTTCTTCAACTTTGGCACATAACAGAGCATGGGAGTTGTCTTCTTCTTCTTCTTCTTCTTCTTCTTCTTCTTCTTCTTCTTCTTCTTCTTCTTCTTCAAAGACATGATGCTCCCTTTATTCGGACTGACGCGCGACACCTCAGCATCAACTTCAGCTTTTCCAATAGTTTCATCAGTTCTTTTAGTTTCAATCTTATCACTCTTGGTTGTTGCGATATCATCGACTTTTACTTCTCTCACAATGTAGTTCTTCAAGTAGAACTTTGCATCGATGAAGTGTGACTCTGCTTCAGTAAATGTCTTATTATCAGCAACTATCTTCTTTTCGACGCTGCCTTCGAGATACTTCAAACATTGATAGTAGGAGGATGGGACAACTTTGTTCTCGTGTATCCATGGCCTGCCAAACAATATATTGTACGAAGTCTTTGCGTCAATGACATGCATCCATGCACTTGATCGCAAATCTTCGACGGTGATATCTAATTTGATAGCACCTATGGCTCGTTGCCCCCCTTGATTGAATTATTGTATCATCAAGTGGCTTTCAGAAAGTTCTTCAGTTGTGATGCCAAGTTCCTTCATTGTGCGAATAGGAAGAATGTTAACTCCAGATCCATCATCTATTAATATTCTATTTATCCTCTTCTCGAGGGCATAACCCACTGTTGACACCCAATTTTGTCCCGCCTCTCCTCCAAATGTATATTTACACTCCTCATATTTTGGCATTTTAAAAATTAATTATTTATATTTTACTATAATTATTAGCTTTTATTAATATCGGCGTTTCATTACTCAATTTTCATCAGTTGTTATTGTTATCATTATTATTATTATTATTATTATCATTATTATATTTATTATTATTATTATTATTACCAGTATTATTATAATTCGCGTTATAATCATTTCAGCATTTTTACCATCGTATGCACACGCACTACATTTATTTCTGCACAGTTAAATAATAGTGTTTATTTACTATTGGATTTCAAATATATTATCGCACGGCTATTACGACGTCATCTTATTTCATCTGAGTACTAATAAATGCGTACTTTTATATCAGATAATATTTTAACACGCTTTGGTATAATTAATTAAGATAGGTCTATATTTAGAATTAGAAGCCCGTATCGCCTCAAAATAGTACCCTACCCGCTAATGGCCAGCCCAATATCATTAGCCATATTCATCAGCCCACCTTTAATTCATCCACCAGCCCATACCCGCAATCCGACCCACTAACCTACCGACCCGACCCGACCCACCTTCATTTGACAAGGAACCGTTAGGGTTCCTTTTCATTTCAGCTTCATCCGCCGCCCACCCCCTTTCCTTTTCCTCCTCTCTCTCTCCCTTTCCAGCTAAATCCCAGCTCCCCTTTAACCTGATACAGCTTTGCCTTGCCATTTTCACGCTAAAATTGTCCCTTCCTTCTGCTTCATCTGAGACTCCTGTCGTTGAAATGGCAGAGAAGTCCATTTTTCGTTCAAAAACACAATGAATCTTCACAAAGGACAGAAAAATCGAACCATTTTCGGAATTTCAACGGTTGAAAGGACGGATTTTTGTTTTCTTTCCCCTGCACTCTGCTTTCAATCTGAAACGATTGTAATGGGCTTTGCTCGTTTGTGAGATAACAAAATCTTTTCTTATCAGTCCCTTTTTCGTATTTTCGGGTACAAGTTTTAATGGGTTTTTGTTCTTTTCTTCGTGGTCTCTGATGGTTGTCATAGCAGATTTGAACGTTATTGACCAAAAATCCCGCCTAATTTTCAATTTCTCAACCCAAGCAAACCCTAGATAAACCCTATAAATAATCTCTAGTTGGAGGGTTGAAGGGGAGCTCTTTTGGTCACCGAAATTCCCCTCAAAATTAAAAAAAATCTAAATCATTTCTTTTATTTCCGCACCTGATTCTGTTTGGGTTCGAAGAGATACTAGCTTGGATTCTTGATAGTGTTTCGAGGTAGATTGGAAATCCGAAGCCTCACTTCGCACCCGGGCAAGGTAAACCTTCCTCCCGTTAGCATAATGTCTCTAATGTAGTGTTTATGTTCGCATGTTCGTATACTTGGTTGTGTTTGTTTAGATTGGTCTACAACTAGTCTTAATAAGTACCCGGATTCGGTATTGTTCTTAAGTTGTTGTTTGTCGATTATTGTATGGATTAATTGGGATATTTGATGATAAGGTTAGTCCTTATAAGCATGCGTAATTAGTTTTTGGCAAATATATAAGAGTATGGAACCCCTGAAATTGCTAAATACTAACAATATTTGCCCAGTCGTGTTTAGTTCAGTCATTTGCTATTTGCGAAGTAGTTGGTCAACCTATTAGTTTTTCATGAGATCAATCAGTTAGTTCAGTGATTTATTTTAGCATGTCTACAGTTCTGTTTTCAAAACTAGATAGTTCACCGTGATTCTTAGTTGATTACGTTTAGCCTAAGGTTCTTATGTATTTTGGTTGACAGATTGAATAGCCTAAGAGAAGCTAAGTTTGTTTGTTATGTCAAAATATGTGTTTAGCTCATGGTTAGAATTGATAAATCATTCAAACTAACCAAAATGTTTTAATATAGAGGAATGGATTACTTATTATTCTTGATTGGTTAATAGTTGCCTAAATTATGCGCATACCATCTCTAGTTTAAACGAGCCTCTTCTGCTTCGCCTCATTGTTACTTTATGACATGATTAGAAGCAAATCTGCTCCAAAGTTTGGCTCTTCTTTACGGTTAATTGGATCCCATTTGGTCTGTGAGGATTCCATATGTACTAAGTGTTTATCTGTGGCTGTACTGAGGATGATATACCGGTCTAAATAACTAGTGGTGTATGCTTAAATAATTTGTAATGCATGTTTAAAGATTGTAACTCACTTGGTCAGGTTGTACATCTTCCATTTAAGTTAAATTCTGGATTCTCTTTTGATTTGCGTACTTTAGGTGTCTGATTGTCTTTCTTGACCAAAATTGTTGACATGAACTGGCCAACATATTTTCCCAAAAAATAACATCTAATCTTTTATCAACTGTGCTTGTTTGATTCTCATGGATTGATTCAGGAAAATAGGGATTTAGTTTTCATAAACTAGTGTGGCTTATTCTTGCTGTAATCCATGTGCTTAATACTTGCCTATGTGAACTTTCTCTCTTCTGTGTATGGTGAATCTCGATGGGACTTGCTTTGCTAAAACTTGTAGTTGTTTGGGAAGAATCAAACATAGGGTGCTTGTTATTCTCCGAAACTGTTCCTGTTGATTTAATTAATCTATTCCTTTTCAAGACTAAGTCATGGAGTGTTCATTATCTTTAAAAAGCTATTAGTATGAGTTGTATGATCCTTTAAATATCAAGTGTGCAAAACCGTACGACCTTTTCCTAGAACTTAACTTGTCAAGTGACAGTTTCCCTTTTAAAAGCCAAGAGTGTGTTTGTTTGTTCTTTTCTTAAGCCTGATTTGCGGAGAGTGTGCTCTTTTCAGGATTATATATGAACATTGTTCCCTTTTAAACCTTTTGTCGATGTGTGCCTCTTTCTCTTCTTTATTCAAACTGATTTGTGCTAGTGAAATGTCCTGATTTGTTCAATCCTGTGTACACTTGACTAGGCTGTCCTATTTACTATATTGTTTTCAACACTGAATCCATCAAGAGCTTTCGATATTAATCTTCTAAGTACCCTTATGAACGGGTATATACGAAATATATTCGAATATTCATGATATATACATAACCCACTGGTCCGTTGACCTTGCATTATATATTTTGGCTTTGTTTGTTGATCACGTATTAATTCCTTTTTTTTCGTTTTTATGCATGATCATCGCATACTCGGACTCGTTCTTCCTCCGCATTCAATGTTGGGCTAAAGCCCAACGAAACTCTCTTATCGAGTCAGCCCTATCAGTTGCGTAAAAAATAATATTGGGCCGAGGCCCATACGGCAAAAGAATAACATACAATCTAAAAAGAAATTTTGGGCCAAAGCCCAATATGCATAAACAGTTCGCAGCAGCCTTAAATGGGCTGAGCCCATTCCCAACAGCAGCAGTCCTAAAAATGGGCTGAGCCTATTTAACTTTATTTATGCCTCTGCTCTATTCTATGCCTTTAACTTGTATATTATTTGACTAACCCTTTTTCTTATTTTGTTTTCCCTTAGCTTAGGTGAATTATTAGAAATTAGTATGGATAGTTTAGTAATGGGTAGTTAGATTAAGGAGGACTAACAATCAATTCCATGAGTTTATTCTCTTCTTTTTATGTTAAAACTATTTATAATGTCTAATATTATTTTATTTGGAATAATTGATTTGCAAAACAACATGACTATATATTTCGAATTAAGAGAATCATATTTTATTCCTACTATCCTAGAAATTCCAAAACGTCACTAATATGAAAATGTAAATTCAAGTATATTTTATAAATAGCTCTTCAAGTTTGAATCAATCGTAAAATTTAGCGAAGCACAGTTAATAAGAAGTAATGAAAAGAATAAAGAGAGTTTTCATTAGCTATTTTCGTATTTTATACTCCTAAAATTAATCGATATCCCGGCATTTCAGTTATTTCAAATATTTATTAAGCATTGCACAAATTCACATTTTTCTTCTACTTATATATTTTTTATGCAATCTTATTTTTAATAGCATTATTATTATCATCTAAAGTCTTTGCAACATTTGTAAGTTTATTTTAAAAGGCATTTGAAGTTTCCTTTTATGCAAATTATTATGTTTTCTATAAATCTCATTCTAAATAGCATTTTTTATTTAAAGCCTTAGCAACTTTTGTAAGTTTTATTTTAAATGGCATCTAAAATCTTCTTTTATGCAGATTATTATATTTCCTCTAAATTCTATCTTAAGCAACATTCTTATATTTTTCTTAAAAACCTTAGTAACATTTCTTAACCTTCTTTTATTTAAATTTCAGGCATCTTATTTAGCATTAATTAATTAACCTAAGTTTGGCCGGTAAACCGTAGTTAACGGATTCTAAAGGATGCCTAACCCCTTCCCTTTAGGATAATCTAGAACCCTTACCTAGAATTAAGATTAAGCAGACCATTAACGGAGGTTTAGTTAGGCTTTACCTTAGTTAATAAAATAGGTGCCCTAATTCACCGTAAAATTAATTAGGTGGCGACTCCTTAAAATAACGCAATTTAGGAATCTCCAATATGTTGTACTCTAATTTAACCCGGTTAAAACGGGGTATAACACCCACCATGTACAAAGGACGATTGTGTAGTGTTTCACCAAGTAGAAGATCGTCATCCGTGAATGTGATTCTTGTATCACATGCGTGTACCTCTTAGAAAGAAGATTCAACAGGTTTTTCAGATGATGATAGAGTGAGTGTTGATAAGCTTTCATCCTTTGCTTCTTCTTTATCAGTATTGAAGCATGATGCCTCAATGTTGTCTCGAGCAGTCTTATTGCGGAACCAACTTGGTAAGAATCCCTCCAAAGTCACGGGACGTCGTGGTTCTTGGTGGTAGTTCACCTCTACTTTTGCTTTCTTCGGATGCTCAACTGATTTTTGCTTCCTTGGTCTTCTAACCATCCTCTTCCTAGTTGGTTGTTTAGATGATTCCTTTTGTGGACTTGTTTTATGGAGTCTCCGCCTAGTCACCAAAATCCAACCTTCATCATCGGCTACATCAACTTGGGTTTTATCTTTCTCCAATGGTCCTTTCTTATACTCTTCAAAGCTATGTATCTGGACCGAATCGAAAGAACCAAAGGTGATAGAGACTTGATTTGAACTCTCCTTCTCATCGTCAAGCAGAATCTTATTTTCATTAGCCAACTGCATAACTTTGCCCTTGAAGACAAAGCATTTCTCAAGAGGGTGACCCACAAGTCAATGATACTTGCAATAGTTCGGGTCGTTTGTTCTTCCATCTTCGTTGGTAGTCATCTCTCGGTAACTTGGTGAGTTTCGGCCAAGTAGTTCATCAAAAAATTTCGGGGACATCGAGAATCCGAAGGTGTATTCTCTTTCTTGCATCTCCTTCAGGGTCGACTTTCGGCTTTTGTTGTCTTGGAAGGAAGTTACTTTCATACTCTGCTTCTTGCTCACCTTCTTAATAAACTTTACCGGCGAGACATTGACGTTCATGGATTCTTTGTTGTCTCTCTTGGGAACGAACTCGCTCCATTTCTTGGGTTCCTGCTTGTCCTTCCCTTTGCGAGGGTCGTAGACAGGCATTACTTCATTCCCAGTAGATGACATGCTCAACTACATGTCATAAGCACAAGTAGCTAGTTCTTCAAAAGACCTTGGCTTAATTCCTCGTAAGATGTAATAAGCCCTAACGCATTCCTTGGATACACATCTCTATCGCGAAGCTTCGCCGAGCCTATCTTTGCGGCTTTAGACTTGCATTTCTCCATCGATTAATGAAATCGATAAGCGGTTCGCCCTTCCTCCGGCGAGTGCTTGTAAGTTCGACCATGTACTCGGTACGCCTTGTGCTATAAAAGCGATTGAGGAACTCCCGCTCTAGTTGCTCCCAACTATCGATAGAATTAGGCTCAAGATTAGTGTACCAGTTAAAGGCATTCCCCTTGAGGGAGCGAACGAACTGCTTGACAAGATAGTCTCCATAAGTTCCAGTGTTGTTACATGTTTCAACAAAATGTGCAATATGTTGCTTTGGATTTCCCTTGCCTTCAAATTGTTAAAATTTAGGAGGTTGATAATCGGCGGGCATCTTGAAGCTATCAATTCTTGTAGTGTACGGCTTTCCATAAGTAAAAGAAGACTTGGTAGCAACTTCGTACTTATCCTTGATAGTCCCTTCGATGAACACTTTTAGTCGGCCGAGCGAAATCATCCCTTAAGAAAAAACTGGAATTTCCTTGGTAGGCGGTACTTGTTTTGCATGAGGTTCCGTCTCCTGAGCTTCTGGACCCTTCCCAGGTGCGTGGCTGGATTCTCCTTCCATTAATCCATCCATCTTGTCCAAAGAACTTCTCAATTCGAGCGTCTTGATTTTGCATATGCTTGGCCAAGCCATCAATCACCTTTGCCAAGTTTGCTAGTGTCTCCTCCATCGATGAAGCGTTAGTTACCATTGCTTGCATGATTATTGGGGATGTTGGAGAATAACATGGATTATCGCATAAGTTGATCTTTTACTGGCCTACTTCAGGTGGTGTGAGCGGAGAGGATCCGTCACTTGAAGTATCATCATCTTCCTTCATAGTAGAGTTCTTGGATCCAGAGAGATCAAGTAGAGCTAGAGTCTTTTTAATCTTTTCAGCAATGCTGCTTCCTTCCTCCGATGTATTAGTAGAGGACCTTGCTCCTTGTGGGGATGAAGATCCAAAAACAGGAGTTGTTGCGGACGACACTTGGAGTGCTTGTTGTCCCAACATACTTGCTTTGCTCCTCGTAATTGGTCCAATGCCACCGAAGGTAATGTCGAGGATCCTTTCCACATCAGCGGAGAATTTGGAGTTAGCAACCTTGAAGTTGATCTTCTCTGAAGTCATTTCAATGTTCTTGAGCTTTGATTGTCGAAAAGTTGAGATAAGAGGTAGAGATTGTTCCACTGGGCGTGTCAGAATTTGTAGACAATAAAATTCGCGTCGAGAAAATAATAATCAAGACAGGAAAATATCGCATCAATCGTTGTATTTGATTTCAGAATATGAGTGTTACAATCTCTATGATTCCTCTTATTCGTCTTTTCAACAATAAATTCAAGGGCTTTTGAGCTTGATCTTGAATTGATAGATTCGATCTTGACTTGTACTTGAATTCAAGGGCCTTTGAGCTTGATCTTGAATCTGGTGGTCTTGATCTTGAACTTGTACTTGGATTCACGAGCTTGAAGCTTGATCTTGAATCTTCGTCTGGATCTCTAGAACTTCTAGAGAAATACTTGAGTGCTTGAATGCTTTTAGCTTGTAGAGAAATCTGTGGCGTTTGATCCACGAGCTCTTTCTCGCTTCTTGTTAGAATTTCTGTCCTTTTTCTAAATTATAAGACCCCTATTTATAGTTGTAGGATGGAGGAGTTGTGATAAGGACATGCTTCTTTCGACCAATTAGATTTAAGCTGACATGTCGATATTTGATTGGCCGAAACATGTCACTTGTACACGTGGCGCATCTTCATTGGCCTTTGATTTGACTGGGCATGCTACATCATTTTGACACGTGGCATGACGCGATAGGCTCCTTTATTTGACTTGGTGTGCCGCGTCATTTGACACGTGACACCAATTTGGGCCTCTTGGATAAGATGACACCTTGGGCTTGACAAAGTGGGCTCATCATTTGTAGCTCAAATCAATGGACTAGCCCAACAAAATTGGACCTTTAATTAAATCCGTATTTATTGGACTTAAATAATTGATCCAAATATACTAGCCAACAATATTTATTTGGACTAACATATCTTCGATTTAATATAATTCGAATTTCTTGTGAATTGAAAATTAATAAAATTTCGTTATCCACACAAAAATCACAAAAAGATTCAGTTTCGAGAAAAATAACATTACTACTACTAGTTACCAAAACTGATAATAAACTTAAAGTTAAAAATGAATTATATAGTTCTGATTTTAATTGAGAGTATAAGTACACAATTAAACTTTTCTGTTGGTTTACTTGATATATAATATTCTAAATATATTGAGAAAATGAAAACATAACCTATATATAATATGCAATAAGTAATACTGTTAACATTTGTGTTATGGCAAGTACTTAATTAAGGTTAATATTCTAAAACTTCAAAAGATAGATGAAATAACCAAGTAGGTATAATTAAATGCTGTGTCAACTGTTTTGTCAGAAAGAAAAGAAAAAAAATGCACGCAGTGAAAGTAATAGTATAACATATGACGAGTGAGAAGAATTAAACCGGACTACCGGAGAATATGTTACGAGTAATATTTTGGCAGAAAGTACATATGTCTTTATTCATAAGTAACTTACGATGCTGTACTTTTTTATTTCTAGCTACATAATTTGTAGTAAGAAAAAAAGTAATACTAAACTGAAGTAAAACTGAAACGCATGCATCATCCTACGTTGAAAAATAAACAAATAATTTAAGATGTTCCCCCTGTTATTATTTGCCGATGATAACAAGGACAATATTAATTTAATTTCCTACCAATAAATAAAATGAAAGAACATGAAGCTAGAATGGATCATGGGAGATAAGAATTTAAATTTCAGTAAAGGTAGAAAATGTTATTTAGGTGATTTTTCTAAACTTGTATAAATTTATTATCTTCTATGGATAAAATTATTATTTTTGAATTCCCAAAAAATGCTCCCCCTAAAGTCCCCTCCCCCCCCCTTTTAGAGTCGTATGTAACTAATACTTAACGAATTTAACTAGACCCAACAATTCCGATACGAAATAGTATAGCATTTCACTACTAGAATTTATCATACTTGAATTTCGATCAATATTAATTTGAACCCATAAATTCAAAGAAATTAATACTTGAACTCATTAAATTCACATCTTGAATCATCCCCAAACCCTAGCCTCCTAACACCTAAATAACTTGAGTTGTCATAGAAGAGTTTGCTTTAATAATGAATGTAGAACAGTTGGCCTCTAATAATGATGCCTCCAACCCCCTATATATGGTAGTTATTGTTCTCCAACACTTTATATCTCCCCCCCCCCCCCCCCACGACCCAACACACACACACCAAAAAACAACCAGATATATGTATATACATATATACACGCATACACAGGGGCAGAAACATCTTTCCTTGAGCGGTGTTATGGAACATGTTTAAGTAGATCATTTTATTAGATGTGTATATATAAATGTTTAAGTCAGTCTTAAGGTGATGGCTTAAAAAAAAAAAAAAAACCAAAATGAAAATATTAAGTATATAAACAATTGACACCACTTTTCATTATAGTGATTTATTCACTTCTTCAAATATTGACATGTATATTTACACGCATACGTGATACGTGCACATCCATATATTCTAGTTCACTGAAACTTTACGTTGATTGTTTAAACCAGTATCTTGATAATTGAAATTAGAAAAGATCGATCCTATTTCTTTAATGATATTTGAAAACCTTTATATATAAGTCTAGCACATACGTTAAATAAACTAATTAGCGTTTAACTTCAGTATAATTGATTGATCAAACAAACCAAAACAAACACACACACAACACACACATATATATAGAAAGAGAAATTTATCTGTGTCTATCTCTTTTATTAGAAGTAGAAGATGAATAAGTTATTTGACGCCAATATATATAGGTGAGTTTTATGGGCTTGCATATATTCATGTGCCAAACTGCACTTGCATTTCTTCAACTTTTTTAGAATGAACACTATCTGCCATTTATCATTCTCCTAAAATAACATGAATAAGACATGTGAGACTTTTAAGTCTTAAAACTATCTCATGTTAGTTTACAGTTTAGAGAGTTAGTAATAATATCAAACAGTTTTTTTCTAAAAGTGGCCTTTGACTCGAAACTGCATATATTTGTCATTAAACAGTTTATAAGGTTTTTTCATTTTTTAGAATATAGATATAGCAAGTAGATTGATTCGGTGGTCTAGTTTAATTCACGCTGAGATTAATAAATTAACATTTTAATCATGAATCCACCTCTAATCAAGTTCCTTCTTTTACTGGGTGGAGAGGTAATTGAGCTGGAATAAGAATAATATGTTGCAACTCTTTTTCTTTTTTTTTTTTTTTTTTTAGTCTTACAGGTTTTGGGCTTATGTAAAAAGTCCATTATTCACTTAATTGGGCACGGCCCAAAAAGGTCTTGCGTTCACTAGTTACTTTTCGGTAATTCGATTCCATCTTCGAAAATAGTCATTATTATTGAGTTTCAAGTATAATGATTGAAACTACATGGTAGTGATTACTTTTCAATTACGGGAGCTGAAAAATGATTATTTATTAATTTTACAGCCAAAAAGCCTTATTATTCAAGGACTCCAGCGGTATAGTGATCCAAGTTCATTCGACATGCTCAATTGTTGTAGAATTTTAATTCCTTCATATGACATTGTTTTATAGTATACAACATTAAATCCAGTCCTATTTAGCTAATACGTGAAAATCTTTTATTACAATATAGTTACTAATTAAGGGCATAGTTTATTATTGGACAATGCTCTATTAATCGAGTTAAAAAATCTCCAGATTCTTTCTGAGATTCAAGGAAAAAGAGAAGTTAATTAACAACTACGCATTTACACCATTTAATTTTATTATTCAGTAAAGGGCAAAGGTGTAAATATACCCCTCAACTTTGCGATTTAGAGCAGATATACCCCTCGTTATAAAAGTGGTGTATATATATCCCTGCCGCTACAAAATAGTGCAAATATACCCCTTTTGTTACAAAATGGTGCAAATTTAGGTTATTTTTTAATTTAAAAAAATACCAAGTGACTTTAAAAAAAAGTCTAATCATTTTTTTAGTAGACATACTTTTCTAAAGCCATTGAAAATTTTTTTAGTCGGAGTCCCATTCGTTTTAAAAAAAAAAAATCTATTGACAACTAAATAAGTCTACCCATTTTTAAAGCGAATTACCCGATCAGCTGAAAAAAATTTATTAATTTTAAACTTTTAGAAAAGTATTATTCAAAAAAAAGCGGTATAGTTTTCCTTTAAGTTCATTCGACGTGCTCAATTTTTGTAGAAATTTTAATTCCTTCATATGATTTTTTTAGTATAAAATTAAATCCAGTCCTTTTTAGCTAATACGTGAAAATCTTTTATTACAATATAGTTACTAATCAAGGGCATAGTTTATTATTGGACAATGGTGTATTAATCAGAGTTAATAAATATATATGGTTTAAATTAAAGGAAGAAGGATATATTAAGAACTACGTATTTACACCATTTAATTTTACTATTCAGCAAATGATGGTGATCGTTAATGCTATGGTTGGTCTACTACTTCATGATGATATTGAACCATTCATGCACCTAGTTCAAATAATTAAGTGCATTTGCTTTCAATTTGACAAACTTTTTCAATAAATTAATGTACTCGTATACACGCGTAAAATGTTAAAAAATATCAAAAGATCATACGTGTAATATACATGTCATGTGGCTAAAATATCAATTGCGTAAACAACTACGCATAAGATTTTTCTCAATCAATAAATTAAAGATCTCATCCAGTCGTAGGTCGTCTTCAATAAGTGTATAGATTGAATTAGCAATAGAAAATAGTACTAGTAACTCCATAAGAATAATATTGTAATCGAATTTTCACCACACTCATTTAATTAAATCCTCGACTTGGACCAGTAGTGCAGAGAAACAGGCAAACAAAATTGCTAGCTGGTTGCTAATCTTACTCTATTGTTTCACCAAAATTAAATTGATATTAATGTCTAGTACTCCCGTTGCCAATGGACTCTGCTTTAAACGTCACATTTACTATTACCAGCTTTTCTACTTTTTCTTTTTAAAATTTTCTTGGTGTTATAAATATTATTTATTATTGTGGATGTCTATCTTTGGAGAAAAATTCCTTTGTGATTTTGGGATTTTTTTAACAAGGGTAGAGAGGTTACTCTTCATTTGTATTTACATCCCTATATAATCTATTCATGTCGCTTTTTTCTCACAATATTCTTCTTTATTGCTTTATTATTTTATAACACTTATTAGATTGATAAAAGGGGAGTCAATTGACACGGAAATTACATCGTGTAAATAGGTTAATTTTTAATGTATATATACTCTATGTTTACTTCTTTATATTTTGAGTGTTCTTAATTAAAAATATGTCTAAAATACACCCCAACCTTTGCCCGAATTTGTTGTAACACACCTAACCTTTACGGTTGCGGGGCGGACACATGGCCGAGGGATTGAATTTTATATTAACGGATAATTTTTTATACATGGTTAAAATTATTTTTTATGTATATATAGTAGATGTTAAACCCTCTTTGGATTCTCATAAGTTTACTTTTTTATATTTTGAACCCCGTCTAAAAATCCGCTCCATTTTTGTTTACGAGGTCCTTTTGCATTTTATATTTTTAAGGAATTTCTATTGCATTTATCGAGTGAGCTAGATATCAATTCAAACACATGCTGATCAAAATGCCAAAAAACAAAGGAGTCCAGTTATTTTCAGGTCATTTCACACTTCGAACAAAACAAAAATTAGAAATCTCTCCAATACTCTTAATTCTTTTCATGGAGAAAGCAGTTGATCTCTTGGAATTTGATCTTGTGAATCAATATATTCTTTCATAATCGAGTCTTGACTTGTGTCGCGTTGGATTTTTCCAAAGAAATACTTTAAAAATATATTCAGAGGATAATAGGATCACCGTAAAGGTTAGGTGTCTTAGAATAAATCCGGGCAAAGATTGAGGTGTATTTTGGACATTTTCCCTTTTTTTCTGGGATACTCCAAAAAGATATAGCAGAAATTATGCGTCGCAGATTTAGTTGTACAATCTTTTTTTTGCGTGGAGTGCCCTTCTTTTGCAATGGATTAATATTTTTGCACCTCATTTATGTCTTCTTTAAATTTTAGCTTTGTTGTTTAATGAAAGTTTTTTGGCAAAATTATCCTTAACCCATTAAAATCCTTTTTATTTCTCATTTGCCCCCTTTTTTTTTTTTTGCTTCTTCTTTCCTCCTCTATGTTGTGTTTGTCTGCATATGTTCTAAAACGTAGGTCAATTTGGATCTTTTGCTCGTTTCAATATTTGTTTTTATGTTAAATTGTTATTTGTTGAATTAATATCTTTGTCTTCATCGTTTTTTATATTTAATTGATCCTTTTTTATTTAAAATGATAATGTCTTGTTATAGTGTCGTATGATTTTTGAACTTTAGTTTCATTCCCATTACATATATTTTAGTTTTTTGAATGTAGTATTATGAATGTCGTAATATGTTTTAGTTGATTTTGATATGCGTTTTAGTTTTCTCTTTGTTGAATCATTGAAGTTTTTGCACTTATTTTAACTTAATTGTTTTTATGTTGTTGGCATATGTTTTTATTTAATAATCTTTTTGTGAAGAATGTGTTTGTTTGAGGCAACATATGCAGTCGTGAGTTATTGATTTTTGAAAGCAATTAAAGAAGTTATCTCGGTTAGGCATAAAGTTATGCTTGTTCCGACTAATTATTTCATTAATTAAGATTAATTTATGTGTGCTTGGTTTTATGGTGTTTTCTTGTTAATAATTTTGATTTTTATGCAATCTTATGTGTTTTTGGTGTTGTTTGTTAATAATGTTTTGTTTTTGGTTATGAAAAATGAAAGTTTGCCTCTCATGGCATACTTTATAATTTTTTTTTGAACTTGACAAAACTTGTCTAATTATTAACACTTGCGTATTTTTTTGTTTTGGTTATGAAAAATGAAAGTTTGCTATCTCACGAATACTTTGTAATTTTTAAAGTGAACTTTAAATCCGTAGAAACTTTTCTAATTCTTAACACTTGTGTATTTTTTTGTTTTGGTTATGAAAAATGAAAGTTTGCCTCTCACGGCATACTTTGTAATTTTTAAAGTGAACTTAGCGATGGACTTGTCTAATTCTTAACACTTGTGTATTTTTTTGTTTTGGTTATGAAAAATGAAAGTTTGCCTCTCACGCTACTTTGTAATTTTTAAAAGTGAACTTACGAGTTCGTACTTTTCTAGTTCTTAACACTTGTATGTTTTTTTATTTTGCTTATGAAAATGAAAGTTTACGAAATATACTTTGTTCTTTTGTAAAGAGAACTTTCCATCCTCCTCCCACTTGTCTAATTCTTAACACTTGTGTACTTTTTTATTTTGCTTATGAAAATGAAAGTTGCCTCTAACGGCGTACTTTGTTCTTTTGTAAAGTGAACTCCATTTCGGGCATACTTTTCTAGTTCTTAACACTTGCGTAAATTTTTGTTTTGCTCATGAAAATGAAAGTTTGCCTCACAAAGATAGTTTGTTCTTTGTAAAGTGAAATTCCATCCTATACTTGTCAATTCTTAAAACTTGTGTAATTTTTTATTTTGCTTATGAAAATGAAAGTTGCCTATAACATACTTTGTTCTTTTGTAAAGTGAACTTACTGCTCCTCCGACATCTTTTTCTAGTTCTTAACACTTGCGTAAATTTTTGTTTGCTCATAAAAATGAAAGTTTGCCGCTAACAAGATACTTTGTTCTTTTCTAATGTAAACACGCACTCCTCCGGATACTTGTCTAATTCTTAATACTTGTGTATTTTTTTTTTTTTTTGCTTATGAAAATGAAATTTGCCTCTAACAAGATACTTTGTTCTTTTGTAAAGTAAACTTCTCGCCTCCTCCGACATACTTGTTCGAACTTTTTCGATTATTTTTTGTCAGCGAAGTTACTATAATTTCAAGTCTAAGTCATTGAGCATTGTATACTAATCAAATGGAACGTATAAACTAATAAAAATCGAACAAAGCAATAAATTTGATCAATTCTATGTTGTTGAGTAAAATTATGATTCGCAATGTTGAATCTCAAATCGCATATCCAGTTGTTTAGTTCATAGAGATGATTTGTTGTTATTTTCAAATATTAACAAATCTAAACTTAATAAAGCATGAAATTGAGTTGAATTACATTCAATTGAAACGCTATATATTATATATTTTATCTTTTTCGATGTTGTAGCACAAAATCAATGGAGATTTCTCCGGTGAAATGTTGGAACGATGGAACGATTGAAAGGTTTGTTGTTGAAATGATGGACGAGGTTTAATTGGATGTTTGGGGTTCATTCTGAGACTTTTAGATTTTTATATGTTATGGGTAGGGATAGTAAAGTCTTTTTCTTATTATCTTTTAAATTTTTTAAGGGCAAATATTAAAGACCACGCATTACGGGGGCAAAAATTAAAGACCAGCGCATTTGAAGGGCATTCGCGCCAATTGCCCTTGTACAATCATAGTACACCATATCTATTTTAGGATAGAGGAAGACAACATTTATTAATTTATGCACCTAACAATTTAAAGTTACTTATACAATCAGATTACTTATAGTTACATATAATCCTTTATTATAAGTATTATAAAAATAAGGCACGTATTACCCCCGTATATACCCAAAATTAGCTACGACACACGCTTACCTTTCCTAGGTCCTATTACCCCCTAAACTTATTTAAAACGGAATAATTACCCCCCTAAACTCTACTTCATATGGGAGAGTGACATACACTCTCCTTGCCACATGTGTATTTATTTATTTTCTTCTTTTTTTTTAATTTTTTTCAGCTTACGTGTTAATTTTTTTTAAAATAAAAATAAAAAATTAAATTTTCATTTAAAAAAAAATGAGTTTTAAGACCCGTTTTTTTTTTTAATTTGAAAATTTTATTTTTTTTAAATCAATTTAAAAAAAAAAAAAAAAAAAACATGGTTTAAAAAATTAATTTTATTTTTTAAAAATGATTTTTAAAACCCTTTTTTTAAATAAAATTGAAAATTTGTTTTTTTTTTTAAAACTCGTTTTTGAAAAAGAAAAAAAACTGAAAAATGATTTTTTTTTAAATATGGAAAAATGGATTTATTAAAAAGGGATAAGGCATCATTACCTCCCCCTCATAAGCGTTTTTTACGACACACTTCCTAATGTTTGGTCCTATCACCCCTTAAACTATTTAAAATCGTAATATTTTACCCCTAAACGCTCGATGCCCACTCTCATATGAGAGTGACATACACTCTCCTTGCCACACGTATTTATTTTTATTTTTTTAATATTCAGCTTACGTGTCAATTTTTAAGAATAAAAAAATAAAAAATTGATTTTCTTTACAAAATTTATTTTTAAAACCCGTTTTTAAAAATAAAAAAAAAGTGAATTAAAAAACTGATTTTTCTTTTAAAAAATTTATTTTTAAAACCTGTTTTAAAAACAAAAAAAAAACAAAAAACTGAAAGAAATTTAAAAAATGATTTTTCTTTTAAAAAATTTATTTTTAAAACCCGTTTTTAAAAAAAAAAAAAAAAAAAAACGCGAATTAAAAAAAGCTGATTTTTCTTTTAAAAAATTTATTTTTAAACCCGTTTTAAAAAAAAAAAAAAATCTGAAAAGTCGAATTAAAAAACTCATTTTTTCTTTTAAAAAATTCATTTTTAAAACCCGTTTAAAAAAAAAAAAAAAACTGAAAATGCGAATTAAAAAACTGATTTTCTTTAAAATATGGAAAAATGGATTTGTTAATAATATGGAAAGCTTGATTTTTTTTTAAAAATGTCTTAAAAGATCTTGATTTTCATGATTTCATTTTCTTAGGACACTTTTATTTTTCAAAAAAAAATCCGGAAAAAGTGTTTTTCTTGTCAAAATTTGAAAAAAAACTGATTTTTTTATAAAATTTTGAAAAAATTAATTATTTTTTAAAATGTGAAAAACTATATTTATATTCATATTTTAAGAAAATACAAATTTTTAAGAAAAAATTAAGTTTTTCGATTTTATGTTTCTCACTCTCTCAAAGAGAGTGAAACACACTCTCCTTGCCATCAAAGATTAGGGGTAAAATATTACGGTTTTAAATAGTTTAGGGGGTGATAGGACCAAACATTAGGTAAAGGTGTGTCGTAAAAAAACGCTACTAAGGTGAGGGTAATGATGCCTTATCCCTATTAAAAATATGGAAAACTTGATTATTTTTTTAAAATGTCTTTAAAAATCTTGATTTTCATGATTTCATTTTCTTAGTACACTTTTATTTTTTTCAAATAAAAATCCCGAAAAGTGTTTTTCTTGCCAAAATGTGAAAAAAAATCGAATTTTTATAAAATTTTGAAAAAATTAATTATTTTCTTAACATGTGGAAAACCCGTTTTTTAAAACTAAATGTGGAAGACTAGATTTATTTTCAAATTTTAAGAAAATGCGTATTTTTAAGAAAAAAAAAATTAAGTTTTCACCCTTTTTATGTTTCTCACTCTCAAAGAGAGTGAAACACACTCTCCTTGCCACATCAGCGTTTAGGGGGGTAATTATTCCATTTTAAATAAGTTTAGGGGGGTAATAGGGCTCAAGAAAAGGTAAAGTGTGTCGTAGCAATTTTGGGTATAGTACAGGGGGGTAACGGTGCCTTATCCCTATTATATTTATTGGTAAGTTGGAAAAAACATTAAACTGATAGCATGAGAACTTTATATTATCAGTAAATACCAAAATTTTACTATCTTTTTATCTTACTATACTTTGATTTTTCTTCAACTGTAAAGACCACTTCGACCAAAAAATCATTGGCTTATCAAATGATCTATCAAGCCGTGATAGAGATTCAACAAAAGACAGAAACAGAATAAAGCAGAGTCTTACATCAGATCATCCATCTTGATACATACATATTAGGCATTAATGAAAGACTAATAACTTTTCCATCAAAAACGTTTCAAACATTATAAACTGTACTCTTGGGTTAATATATGGGTTATTCAATACAAAATTTCAGTCTGAGTTTTGATTGGCAATTAAGTACTATATATATTACTACAAACAAAAAAATAAATATACAGACTAAAAAAGAATTTAAGCTTTTGCAGAAGAAATAACTAACAATGATAATATATTAGTGTTGGGGGCTGGAAGAGTCAGCTCGGCTTTGACGTTTCTTCCTGTATCTCCAGGCAACTTGTATCTGCCTTGCTGCCAGCCCTCGCCAATATGGAGATTCATACCTGAAATATTATCGACTACTATTAAATAGTTTCCATGTTTAAAAAGTAGAGCTTGAAACAAGAAGAATGCAAACTTAAAAAATAGCATCATAAACCGTTTTCCTTCACATAAGGTTCCATCCCAATCAGTCACCAAAAGAATCCATTGTATTATCTCCCCCTACTCTTCCCCCCCACCGACCACACAAAACACCCATCAAAGGAAAAGATGAAAATATAAGAGACAGGCGGAATCATAATTTCAACTTTAGGATTCATTTAAGAACGGCGACCAATTGTTAATAACAGGGTTCTAAATTTAATGTGTATATTTAATGAATTTCTTAAAACAAATACACCATTTGAACAAAAATTATCAGGTTTTGTCAAACCCGTATCTGGTCTTCTATCTCCGACCCTGATAGGAGAGTTGGAGAATTCCATATCTGGGCTTCTACCTCCCCCCCCCCCCCCCCCCTTCGACTTCAATAAGAGAGTTGGATATATTATGTAGCTAAAATAAATACACCATTTGACAAAAGTTACCTAAAACTTCACCTTTTTCTCCGGTGGGAGTTGGACAATTTCTACCTCGACCCCTAATAAGAGAGTTGGAGAATTATGGTAGCTAAGCTTGGTAATCTCCTTCCCCATTTCCCCTTCGACCCTTCCCTCCCCCCTATGTATAATAATAAAATTTTAAAAAAGAACCAAATTCCACCAAGACAACAGCTTCCAGCCTATGATATGTCAAAAAAGGGCAATGGGAGCAACAACAAAGAGACAGGCATTTGGTTGTGAGGAAGAAGAAGGGCAGAAGCATAACGTTCTGGATTCCACATACTTTTTTCGAAATAAGATGATAGCTTCCTCCAGTTGGAGAGAATACAAATATACTAAACTAAGTGTCTTTCTCTAATTCTGCACCTGCAGAATGATACAGATATATATTATAGTTTTGCTGGTGGTCAGGAATGAAAGTGGAAAGAAAATGGTGACATTGCTTGACTTAAGGCCCAATGACTTGGAACTACAACATAACTGTGAAACATAAACATGTAAATCTGACTTCATCTCCAAAGAGTGCATTTGTTTTTTAATTTTAAAATCCTCTTAATTAATCTGAATGTGTCTTATTCGGTCAGACCTGGGACAAAGTCTGAATCTCCTTCAGACGTCAAAACACACCTCCTTTTTCGGTAAAGACTCATTTTTTATTTTCGGAAGAAAAACTTTACGCCTCTCTCTCTCTCTTCTCTTCAAAGATATCAACCCAACAAGCCATTCTTCTCCCTTAGTGATTTCTTCTACCTTTTAACTGAAAAGTTGCAAAATTCTACAACTCTATGCCTATTATTTTGTCAAATTTATACTTCTTCTGGTTAATGAGTTCTTTGATAGCGAGTAAAATAGATGAAGGGTTGAAAAATTTGTGGGTCTGGATGAATTGATTAACTTTTTTGGACCGATTTTATTTTATCTTTCTATTAATCTCTCTCATGTCGACTCTAATTTTTTTTTAGATTAACAAACAAATCAGTATTAACTTAAGGTTGGAAAGAAAATCAAACGTCTGTTGAGAGGAAGCTAACGAGGTTTTTTGAGGGAGCTAATGGATCCTAATGAGGATTTTTTCACAGAGCAGCTAAATGTTTGTTCTATTAGTTGTGTTGTTTGGGATTTTTACCCCTAGGTTTTTCGACTCAAATAAATGTTTCAATTCAATAGCCTGTCTCCTTGACCATGTCTGTTTTTCTTCACTGAGAGTACTTATTCTTTCTTAGTTTGTAATTGCCTTATGAAAATTCTTTGTACTTGATTCTTGTTAAAGTGCGTACATATACATATACTATAAGGATTACACAAATTTCATAATCACTTTGGCTGTTTAACTTGAAGAATGTGGGTACAAAACTTTGCTACTAATATGTCAACATGTTATTATATTTGATTGCTATTTTATCTCTTCATATTTATTAGAATTGTTTAAATATAAATAAAATATGCTTATCAAAGTTGTCAAAAAATAAACAACCCATTTAGTGATAACCTGGAGGACTAAAGGCAGAAAAAGTTTTAACAGCTCTTCATATCCAAAGATTTCTAGTTGATCTTATACTCCATATGCCTATACTTGGCAGAACTGATATTTCGAGTAGATTTGTGAAAGATTAATGCCACATTATTTTATTTATCACCATGTGTTTTGGGTGTTTTTCCAAAAACAAAATGCATTGGAGATACAGTAGTTATAAATTAAATTACCTTAGGGCACCTTGAACACGTGGGCTCCGCAAGAATCTTGCAAAAAGATTAGTGACTTCTTCAAGATCTGAAGCTCGCAATATAAATGCTTCAACATTTGTCAGGCACCTAACCAGTCTGTTGCTCAGCAATCTGTGTCCAGGAATTCTGATCTTTTTCCCATCTGAAAGGACAAAACGAATAGTGACGATATAATTGTTGCAACATGTATTTCACATTTGCAATTTTATCTCTTCAAAGACCAGAAAATCATTCAGAGCTTATCAAAGTTTTAGATAGCCCATTCGATAAGCTGGACTGAAGGCAGAAAAAGTTTTATCCGCTCTTCATATGGTTTTCAATTATCTTTACTAAAGTGTGAAGACTCAACTTCATTAAATGGGGAAGTCACCTCTATGATTAGTCTGATTGAAAGTTCAAATCAAATATTTATCTTAACATCAAAACCATCAAATTGCAGACTTCTGCTTATTGACCCTGACATCCTTATGATCACTGAATGTTCATCCTCTCAACACGAAAGTCCAACTTTTGACATTTCAAGTTTATCTAGTCTGTTGTAAGAGGGCCCAACCTTGGTGAATCATATATGATCTTACGGTACCAAACGATAAACGAAAAGAGGAGGGAAAACATTCGATTTTTCTAGTTTGTATATCGGCTTTATATCAAGCACGAGACAAGAAGACATCAATCCAGGGAAGTTTATATTATGCTTAGGTCCTGCAGACTTTATTTTCTACACATTTGTCCTAGTATAAGACCAAATAAGAACGAGAAACAATATCTGTTCCCTAAGGAAGACATAAGTTCTTCAGTGGCCAAATTTTGACTGTAATTGATTATCACATATACAGACAAAAATGGAACTAAAGAAGCAGGAGGTAGTAAAAACTTCTCAGAAGTACTTGCTGCATGCAACAGCATACTTAATTAACTTCTAGTGCAACCATCACTCCCAATTACTGCTCCATCTGGATCAAGTAATCACAACCAGATGAACACTTGTGGTAAGAATGTTACTTGTTCCAGCACAGAAAAATGTTGAATTTGGCACTTAAATCTGCATTCAGTTGTCTACTAGAGTGCTATAGCTTTTCAATGCGCATAGCAATCCAACATTTGAATAGGACTGCAGCTAAATGGTACTTTGGATGCTAGAACTTAAAGTAGGCCTACACTTCCTTTCATACATTGCAATGCTAATCTTTTACTGAGACAAAGATTTGAAATTTCAGCCATAATCATCAATAGATAAGAATTCTGTTAATACTTCTTTGACACTGTGCATACCCTTTCACAGCTTCCAGACTTGCTCCATAGGTCTAGCCTGTATTTACCTGACATATTACCTTCATCCTTTTGTAAATTTCATTTGTTAATACTTCTTTGATACACCTTAACTTATCTTCCTTGAATACTGGTCTATGGGTAATGATTAGACTAACTATCATGCATACCACAAATATATGAGAAGAGACTTAAGGAATTATATGATCAGTTTGAGTCAAAACCAAGAGGAAAACAAACTGGAAATCTACAGAGTTTATTGCATCTTGAATTGAACCAATATAAAATTTGAGAGCGAATCCTCAAAGTTCAGATTCAACTTAGACAATCTTAATTGAGTAGGTAACATTATAATTAGGGAGTCCTTTCATTTGGTTAAGGTTAACTCTTAGTACTTGATAAAAGACTCTTGTTCCCATGTTACTGAAAGTAGATCCCTACAATCGTCTTTTCTGAGTTTTCTCTATAACTTTGTACCGAGTGTTCTACCATTTAGTTTTATTAGTTACTTTCCCTTTTAGTCTTAAGCACTTCCACATTTGATATCTCAACAATGGAAATTAATTGAAGATTTGGTAATTCTCATGGAACAATCTATCTGTTCACATAATTATTTGAAACGATTAGTGTGGTTTGCTAGTCTAATTAGTCGCAGCAAAAGCTTTGACATTTATTATCTTCGTTCCATTTAACATTGTCATATCTAGTAACCAAAATTTTAGAGCCAACACTATATCATGCATATATGCCAAATATGAATGCACTCACAAGACAGTCTTTAAAAGATCTGTAATCACCTCTGTTTATAGAAGAATGCTCAAGGCACCATGTGAGGAGTTCTTCCCCACAGGCATCCCCTTCACACAAGGAGGCCACGTTTCCATCTTCTCCAATGCTTTCCATCTTACCCCGAATTATGAAAACCATCTTGTCAACCAGACCACCACGGTATAAAACTTTGCTTCCTGCTATGTATGTTTTCTGTCTCAATCTCTCACAGATGGCATCTATGATGGGTTCATCTAGGAGTGCGAATATTCGAACCTGCATATCAATTACGTAATGCGAAAGTCATGAAAAAGCATCAAAGATTTTAAGTTCAATATAAAGAGCCACTTACTACCAATTGAAGTTGTTGAAGGAAGAGATCAACATTTATCTGATCTAAATAAGTAGACAGATTTAAATTTGCACAGATATAATAAAGTGCTTTTTAATGTACTGAAAAAAAAAATCATTCCTTAACCCTACACCCAAACCTGCTTTATGCAGACCCCTACTTGATCCGTACCCAAGCTGCCATCTATTTGTCCCTTCTAAATTTATCCCTAAACATTTTTAGCATCTACTTAATTGATTACTGTTCTTTTGTTCCCATTTCTTTACAAACAACAGCAACTATGACTCAGTCCTAAAGAAATTGGGGTTGGCTATATGAATCCTCAATTCTTCATTTAAGCTCATTTCATATCATCATCATAATAAATAAAATAAAGTGAGAAATATATATATATATATATATATATATATATATATATATATTAGTAATAGAAGCTATCTAACAAATCTAAAATCTATCCTCAACTAATCTCTATCACCTATATGGATCTTTTTCTTCCATTGTGCCCTATCTTTAACTAAGTTTGCATTGATACCAAGCATTTGTATAGCACATATCATGTCAGACTAGCTAAGAAGGCAAAGTAGCCCTGATGTTACAAGTTCCAATCTTCCAATCAATGAATCTCTTCCATGCAGACGGAAGGCTAAACAGCTTAAATCTAACCCAAACCAGGAAAGCCTCTTTTTCCTGTCTGTTAAATTTGGTTAAACTAAAATTCACACAAAAATGAAATGTTTCAGAAACCAGACCTTGATTGGCTAGACCCAATAGTTCTAATCACAATATATGTACTGCAAGTGAGCTTGTGTATAAAAAGCATGAGGAATAAAAGAATAAATAAAATATAAATGATCCAAATAATAGTCCAGTTGGAATTCACCTTTTTGATGAATTTAAAAAGATGCCTCCGTATATCTCTTTGAAGGTCTTCGGGAAGATTCTCTAGTAGCATTTCTTCATTGACCCCTCTGGTAGCTGCCCAATTATATCTCTCTGCCTCTCGAACTTGCCTACAGGGGAGAGGATCATGCCTTTAGGTTTTCTTGTAGTACAGTAAGGAGAATGGATAGTTTATCATGTTGGATTAACATTGACCATAATACTGGTCCTTTAATTTGCAAGGACAAAAGAAATACAATAACAGCCTCTTCTATATTTCTAGAACAACTAAAAGGAGGCTTCACTGTGGTCCATTTAGGAAATCTCCCTCACCTTACACATCTCCTAGCAATAATCTATCTCATGGTCTTTCACTTAGAAGTTAGTAGAGATACAGTTTGTTACTCAGGTCCCAAATAATACAATAGTTTCATCCATACAATTTTTGTTACTCTTAATATCATTAGAGAGTTAATAGCTACCCAAGACTTGGAGGTGGAAAGGATGGTCCAATGTTTACAAAATCATTTTCAAACTTTTGACTGAAAGATTGAAGAAGGTGATGCGCAAGTTGGTTGATAATATCAGATGGATTTCATCAATTGGAGGCAGATCATGGATGCATCCCTTATAGCTAATGAGTGTGCAGGTACCAGGTTAAATGTGTACAGCTTGGAATTCTATGCAAGTTGGATATTGAGAACGCATATCCGCATATGACCTACTCAATCTCCTTAAGGAAATGGATCAAATGGATATTCTTTTGAATCAGCAGAGTGAGATATTTAGTATTGGTTAATGATTTTCCAGTGCGCTTCTTCCCTTCACAAAGGGGTCTTAGACAAGGAGACCATTTGTCTCTTTTTCTGTTCCTCTTGGTCATGGAGGGATTCAGCAGAATGACAAGAATGGCCCGTCATAATGGTTGTGTAAGGGTTCTAAAGTAGCTAGCTGCAGGTCCAACACGATGGAAATCTCACATCTATTGTATGCTAATGATACATTAGTATTATGTGATGTAGTGTGGAACAAAAAAGGCATTTAAGCCTGATACCAACTGGTTCTGAAGCACTGTATGGCCTAAAAGTAAATTGAAGGAAGAGCATTATGTTCTCTGTGAACCAATTGCAGGAAGTTTCAGCACTTGCTGGTAAACTGGACTGGCAAGTTGGTTCCCCACCAACTAGCTATTTGGGTCTTCTGTTGAGTGCAAAAATTTAAGTTACAGAAAAAAAAGGCTGGAGTAACAGAAAAATGGAAAAGTCAATATCTCTCTCTGGGCGGTAAACTGATTCTGATTAACACTGTGTTTTCATCATACTGATATGTAAGTCAAGGTCATGAAAGAGGACATATGAAGGACTGTTATACAATTCAGCAGGCACTTAGAAAACTAAGTTGCTAAAGAAAATTTCCAGGTTTGTTGTAACTTATTCAACAAGGAATAATCCTGAAAATCATTCTTCCACTAATTAAAAATAACAAGAAAGGGTAGTATATGGAAAAATTTACACTCTTAGCAAAATTGTAAAGCTAGAAACAAAATCCCAGCCAAGAAAGACTTAACTTGTAATTGAGTAGGGTCACTTTCAATAGAAGTCCGTCTAAACAATATTTTCTGCCATTTTAACTACTTTGTCAGAATACAGTACTAATAAAGGATAAAAGAAAAAGGCTTCTTCGGACTTTGTAAGATAAGCTGAGTGATGCTTGTCCAACAAGTTGCAATGCGTGTAACACTTAGGATGCAGGAGAAGAGAAGGAGAACAAGACAAGTGCACCTAGGAATAAGTGGGTACAGAAGAAGGAACTTTAAGCCTCACAAGGTTATGAAAATCTTTAAATGTCAATTTCTCAAAATTCAACTCTAGTTAAATTAAGCAAATATGGAGTATATTTAGACATCCAACTCCAAGACTCACTTACAAGAGAGGACTGTCAGGGATATAATTAAAAATTAATTGGCACTATTAACTTAGTTAAATATTCTAGAGAACTAATAACTATGTAACATCTCATAACACTAAAATCTATATCAAAACAATCAATTAGAAATATACTTAATTTGAGCTTCCTCTGTACTAGCATCCCACATAACTAAGTATTCAGGACTTAAGGCCACATTGAGCTAAATTAATAGATCTTAGAAATTCTTTAACTGTGATCCTAATCAGTGGAATGCAGAGTCAAAAACAAAGTTCCATCTAGCAGAAACTTCAAGTCAAACACTTCAAGCTTCGACCTGGATCCAGAATAAATGAGGTATGAAGGTAGGTGCGAGACATGATGATAAATAACAGATCAGGCATGCACTCGATCAAGGGATGCAATCAATCTATACAAGTATGTTAAGGAGAAGAAAAACCTCAGACTATAGAAGTTGGATGTCAAGAAAAAAGAGCATCAACGGCTACCTTCTCAATTCTACTGGCAAGCGTCTATGGCTCATCCATTGTTCAACATCACGACGTCTCAGAGACATTTCTAACCTCCTGCAGATTTTGCACAAAAAGTGGTGCACAATCACCACAAAGACATACTAACAATCTAACAATTACATCCAAGTAAGAAATTTTTATCATGTTATAAAGTAAGATTGGAGAAAATGTCCCAAAAATTCCACACAACCAAATAGTTTTGGTATCCAAAAATATTCCTCCAAGTATTTCACTTTCAATTTCTGACACATAACTGATCTTTTTTTTTCCTGAGAGGAGGCAAAGGCTTCATGTTTCAGTTGAGAGAAATAGTTACAAGATACTTGTGTATAACTCTTATGGAAGACTAATATAGTTACTCTCCCATCCAATATATTTCTTCAGTTAACTGTCAGAAAAAGAATATATATAGTTGACTCTCCCAAAAATACGGAAAAGGGCCAAAATTACCCCTGAACAATACCACCCAATATATTTCTTCAGTTAACTGTCAGCATTCCCTGAAAAGTCTAACTATATATAGCAATCATGATTTCCACAAGCATCAAGTATGTCCCTTCAAAAATAAGTCTCCTTGGCATACACAAATATCTGAACTAGTTTAGTTAGAATAGTAAAACTTTGTACCTGCGATCTAGAGACTGCAGAAAGTTTTGCATATTTCCAACCAGAAGGGCAAAAAGCACGAGTCCCATTCCGATGATAGCCATTGTGAAAATAACTTCCCACAAAAAATAACTTGGGACTTGATTGCCAGCTAGTGTACTAATTTGCTTTGTCAAACACAATTTGAGAATACAGTCAGAAGTATAATTTCCATACTAATTGACACAAGTAACTATATGAATGTGATGTATAGAACTCCTGGGTTGACTCATGATAAGATGAAAATGTATTGATTTTATTGTGCCAGATATGATCAATCAAAGTTGGGTTCCTAATGTTTGAGATAAGTTTCTCACTCTATCACTTTAATTATGTAGGAAAGAATAAAGATTGCAATATTGAGAGAAATAGAAGAGTAGAAGCAGAAGAGCACACTGTCGTGGCACTACAAGTTTAGCCTTTGGAAGAAACTAGCAAGAAATAGGTAATAGGATTGTTCATCGATCAGCTCAGAACGGTTTACAAAGATTCAGTATTTTCGATTTTCAATTTTTAAAAATGTTACATCAATACCATAATACCGAATTAAATTTGGTGGAATTCAGTTCTCTCTTTTTGGTTTTTAGATTTGTGTGGTTCGGTAACTTCAGTTTGTTCGGCTTGGAGCCTTACAGACCTAATCATTTAGCACATAATGAATAGGATTGTTAGCCAATTTTGGTTCATGAATGAGAGCAACAGGAAAACCAGCAATAACATCAACTTTTGATATCCTTTAAACAGTTGCAGAAATTGACATCATTCTAACAAGTGTTAAAAAAAATGTATTATCATAAAAAGTGCACAATAATGTGATAAAGTTCATACTGACATTTCAGGCGAGGTAGAGACATGTATTTCAACACTCAATAGTCAAGAGTATCAAAGAAGTCTGAACTGTGCAGGTCAAACTTTTGTATAAAACCCTAAAGTGTAAAGGCAGACGATAGGCAACAGTGTATTTTTAGGCTTTAGCTAATAAGCTTGCATTGTATTAGTTATTATCTATATAATAATATATGTGTATTGTGTATAACCATGTATTACAGTATGGTATTCGGTATTTTGGTATTCCTTTTAAAAATCGAATACCTTAATTTTATAAATAAATACCAAATATTGTAGCAAAGGAAGGTAACTTTCCATCCCTTGTTTGGTTTAATTTCTATGTACGTTATAATTGCTTTGGCATAAAATAAGAAACGATCTCTCAACGTATAAATGGTTGTGAGTTCACGTTCTCATCATCTTTGGTAGACTTTAGTCCACTGCAAAGACATTCACATACAGCTCTCTGTAGTTGTTAGTAGTTAAACCCAATTTAGATTTAATAGTACATCCCAGCAGAAGACGACCATGCTATTTTTCCTATTTATAATTTTCTATTCCTTTCCTTCCTTGCCGTAGTTTCAAAACATAGGGTAAAGGTATGACAATATCTGAACAACTTACTATGCAATGTGGATCTAAATCTGAAAGTCTCCTCAAAATAATGTAGTTTTTGCCAACCATATACTTGCAAAAATGTTTGGGGACAAAGAAGTCAATTGAAGGTACTCCCCCAAAAAAGGTCAATTTTTTTATTTAGTACTCTTACTTAAATCTGATGTTACAGAGATTTATCAAGAGCTCTGCAGCAAACATACATTGATCCACTAGAGCATGTAATACAAAATTCTTTTTTTAAATACAGCTGGTATTAGAAATATGCAGAGCACATGCCCACAATCATGAAGACTGGTAAAGGTACCTGGAAGCCCCAAAACAATGAGTACACATATCTTATGACAACACTCTTTTCAGTGGTTAGATTAACAGCTTGTTCATAGATTCCATAGTCAAAACCACGATTAGTAAAACAAGCAACTGCTTCAGAATTGTTCTTCCACTGACCCCATGTTGTATCCGAACTAAACTTTCTGTAATCATTGCCATGACCACAGTCTATGAAATCCATACACCTCGTTATGTTTGATCCACGGCAAGCATCTCGAAGACATTGATTCACCCTCTAGAGATGGAGAAAAAAAGTTAAAACAGAAGATGATTTTGAAAACAAGGACAAAGCAACTGGTAGAAAGCACTTCAAAATTTTCAGTATGTTTGTTTCACACATACCCACAAACCCCTCTGGCCTCAGAAGTGTACTAAGAAGCAAAAGTAATGGCTATATCATAAAGAAAAGACATCATTAAATTGAAGTAAGAATAGACCTAAGTACTGTGAAGAACAAGTTTTCACCTGTAAACCAAAAAGATACCAGCATGATCCCACCACATGACTTGATAAAACAAACGTGAGAAGATTTATGAAAAAATTCGTCCATGCTGACTCAAATATAAAACCACTTGGAGACTGGCCAGCTAGCAAAGGCAAAAACCTGCATAACCTAGGAATGTACTGGAGTAGTATAGCTGCCCTCAATAGATTCTTCGCGTAATTTGCCCCAGATGATGCAATAGACTTGGGTAAAATCAACAGTATGATGATCTGCACATAGCGTATATATTAATTATGCCTCAAAACCAACAAGAGACAGAAAAGGCACCAAGGAAATTAACTTTACCTACAAGTAAACTCCGGTGTTCAGGTTGGCTATAATAAAACCAAAAGAAGGTTGTCCTATTACGATCAGTTAAAAAGTGGGTGTCATTACGTTCATGGGTGTCATTACGTTCATGGTGTACATAAAAGCACTTAGATATGCGGGAGAACTAACTTTTCATTACTAATTATCATATTGAGTCCTAGCATATCTAAATTATGGAGTACACAGATATGTAGGTTAGAGAAACAGAAGAGAGGAAAGGCATATTTACCTGAGGAAGTGGTAATACAATAAAGAAGTCAATAGCAAAGTATCCCGAGAGATAGTTTATAGCAATCTTTTTAGGGTGGTCTACCAGGTCACCTGCGCCCACCACCCTAGATTCAGGGGCAACATAAGCTAAGCGGAACTGCAAGAAAATTGACATCACATAAGTGCACATTATTCAATTAATAGACAAGATGAACAAAAAGTGAGTGTCAAACACTTGTCCCTCTGCAGAAAGTGGGAGTAAAGAAAGTAAGGTCAACCAGCTTTGAAATCTATTAACTATTTAGTTGGCTCATTGAATTAACTAAGCATTAAATGTGATGCAAGTGAGTTGTCAATAAATACATTAAGAATAGCTTTAATCTTCATAAGAATAAAAATGTCATTCTAGAAGAATCATTCTGGAAAAATAATATATATTGCAAAATCAACCAAGAAATAACCAAAAAAGCCAGTTATGCTGACAGGTCATCAGGAAAAGAAGAGGGCCAGATGACATCTCATATTGTGTGTGTTGAGAATATAATTAAGTAAATAAAAGTGTGCTCTCTCTAACAGCTTAAGCTTTTAGATGAGATGGTCACACACTTCAACATGGCATCAGAGCCAGAGGTCCTGTCATCGAATCTCACCGCCACCGATGATCAAAAAAAAAAAATTCACATGATTGGCCCATGAAAAAAAGAATCGGGCCTGGAAATGAGGGGCTGTGTCGAGAACATAATTAATTAAATTAAAGTGTACTCTCTCTAACAACTTAAGCTTTTAGATGAGATGGTCACACACTTCAACAGTGCGCAAATAATAGTGCACAGGTAAATTGGTGTTGCTAATCAGAGAGAAAAAAGGATTCTGCAGAGAGAAGTGGGAACTGTTACCTGAAGAAGGATGTGCATTAAGTATATGATATCAGTGATGCTCCTCAAAATCACAATAGTTGTTGTCATGGGCCAATTTAGCACTATGCATTTGTTCCCCTAGAATCAGAACAAGAAGATTAATCATTTATAGAAAATTAATTCAATTACAAATCTTGTTTACCATATTTAGAAAATTCTGGCACTATGAAACCTATTCCAATGAGCAAGATACAATGTAAATTTCCATCTAAATACCTAATAACAACAGACATTTTAGATTCAAGATCCATAGAAAGAAAGGAATGTCTCGTATGAACAAAAATTTGAAGGAGTGAAATGTCTCAAGATCAAAACATGCCTACAAAAGCATATGACTTCTGCTTTAACATATTAAACTGATATCCTGAAAGCATAAAACCTCTGAGAAAGTGGATCTGTGCTCTTGAGCGCAGAATGGCCTACTCTAGACTGAAATAGATTTTCCGTGGCATGATCTTGTGCAAGTATTGAAATAACAAACCTGTTTTACGAAGCTAGTCAATATTGCATTTATTTCATTGCAAATCTTTTGTAGTCTTTTATAACTCATTGGTCGCCTGCGTCCTCGGGACCCGCCCCCCCCCCCCCCCACACACACACACAAAAGGAGGAGGGGGTATTGATATTTTGCATGAAAGTTATGTTCTTTATTATGCATGCCAATTATGGAGCGATCATTTTATGCCGTGTCATGCTCAAAAAATTCAGAAGGACAAATACTTTCATTATGTTAAATCAGTTCTGGTTATGCAAAAGCTATCATCTCTTCACCAACTTATTCACATCCTACTGAGAGAAATGAATTTGCAAATCATAGATAGTACTAAAACTTAGTGGGTGAGAGACAGAATGACGATTCATTTTTCTTCTTAACCAGATAAAAAGCTTGCCAAATAATGTGCACTTTCAAAGTATAATGCATGTACCTAGGTCTAAGTAGCACGAGCTAAGTGCAGATAATCATACATATTTATGTATGTCTTACCGTACATAACCAAATTATAGAAAGGAAACTAATTTCACTGTCGTAGAACAATATAAGAATACCTGTTGGACATAAAGCAAAAAGAAGAATAAGGGATCTATAAACACTGCACATAGGAATGAGATTACAAAAAACTTGTTCCACTTCTGGACAATCTTCGTATGAGGATTCATGACACCAGGAATATATGGATGCAAGAAAGAACAAGTTCTCTTAGCCCATCCTTTTGCATCTCCATACATCACATTACGGAACTGTAGATAAGCACAACAAGAGCAAAAAACACGATAATTTAGACAGCTTAACATCCAATGAATTCTTTGGAATTCATAGGAAATGAAATAATGTATCTAAGAGCAACATCTGAAGTACCTCGAACAAAGAAAATTCAGAAAAAGCCACAAGAAAAAGAGAAAGAACCTCAAGAAAATGATATAACGCCTTTGAAGCCTTCAACGTGCACAGGCCCATGAAGTTCTTACGCTTAACATTTGTATCAATTGACTACTCTATTCCTCTCTTTTATTTTATTTTCAGGAAATGACCATTTGCACACAGCCTCAACTAACTTTGAGGAGGCAATCATTCCAACTCAAGACTCATCATAACTGTAGAAGCGTAATTGGGAGAAGCTTTAGACCACTTTTTGGACAATAGATCTTATGCTTCAGTATACTTATTCATCTATATCTACATAGACTTCACAATCCCTTTTCACTCTTATAAATCTTACAGAATCATTGCAGGAAGTTTCTAGAACATCTTCCATTTCTATTTTCAACATTTGCACTAGGCCAAAAAAGACTACAATTAGCACAAGCAAAGACAAATGGGTAAAAGGTGGGGTTATTTAGAATTGGAACAGTCAGCTATACCATATAATAATCCTTGTTATCTGTTAATATCTGTGAATCACATACATATAGTTATCTACCATTGACATAAGAGGCCCCATATACTCGCAAGGGAGTAATTTCAGTAAATATACAGGCACACAAGGATGATAGGTGAATAAAGGGACAAATATACTTTCAATTGAATTTGCAAAAATTTTAAGCTGAATGCAGAATAAGATTTTATTTGAGACATGGACAAGGTCATTCTTTTTTTTTTTTTTTTTTTTTTTTTTTTCTCCTCTTCTTTTGAACTTCTGAAAAACAGGAAACTCACTAAGTTGGTGCCAGGGAATTACAATGTGACATGGACATAAAGCTATGGAAGACATACATTTGGATAACACTTGAGCATTTTGTGCAATACCCTGTGATCAAATATATTTTGAAAGACTTTGAATTTCTTTGTGAGACACCAACAAACAAAATGCATATTTTGAAAATAGTCTTCCTGGTAGATAAAGCTAGAATCGGGATTCTGAAAAATCACATCATAGCACATAGCTAGGAAGACATACATTTAACTTGAGAAAAGTGCAATACCCTGTGATCAAATATATCTGAAGACTTTGAATTTCTTTGCCGTGCTTTCAAATGGTAATAGGTTGGACATGTTGTGCAGTAGGGATCACTGCACATGCCCAGTTGTCCAGACTTCAACAGATGTTCATTTTTTCCAGTGTAATCATTATTACGCCAACCATTTCGTTCTGTATTTCTAATTGAAGGATATTTTTCTGTTGTAGGCAGAGTTGGTTTATCCACTACTGCAGTAGGAGTGCGCCGAAAGCTATTCACAGGCTCACGACCAATATATAATGGCCCACTCATCTGAACCAACGGAGTTCGCCTCTCACTTCTCAAAGGACCGGTATAGCCTACAAAACTACTATCATTTTCAAATGAATCCATAGAGCTCATTGGCATTGACAGGGATGCACTCCTTGTCCTGTACGCAAAACGTCGATTTTGGAAGCCGTCATTTTCGTCAGACTGTGGATATGATGGTGATAACATCGGCGCCTCATCTTTTTCATAGGTGTCCATCCCTCAGATGCTCAACCTGCAAGAGGAATTTAACAGCATTTTAATGAAGAAAAACTTTTACCAAGCAAGCTTGACGGTTTAATGAACAAAAGGTGCAAAACGACTTCACAAGTCTTTGTCAACCGAAACTACGAAATCTAACAAAGAAATAGAAGTTCACCGAATACCCAAAACAAATTTCTAAGATAAGATGGATTACTTAATGCAACTTAGTAAAGCAAATAGCAGGTTTCCAAGACTGCAGGAGGAAACTGGAAAACTACCACCCAAAGTGAACCAAAGTCTTCAGACAAAAGCATAGTGAGAACTGAAAAAGGTGCACATGCAACTGAGATGATTAAGTAGTTGTGAAGTGACACTTACGTGAGTGTGAATTCGTGTCCTAGAGACATAGATCTGTATGCTTGTGTTTAAATACTTTCGCAGTGTTGGGAATCCATTACAATGCATTATAAATTTAAATGTCCTTTTAAAAAAAGCTTGTATCGAGAGAAAACCATATATTAGATTCGTTATGAAATAGGTTAATGTTTTACTTGGTCTCTATGATTGTCAAGAAGGTCAGATCCCATTCACATGATCTTAGTACTGTCACTCTAAATCATCTTCCCTTCTAATACTATAAAAATGAATATGTAGCAGCTAAGTAACCTAAAACTCTCTTCAGTTAGAAATCATATTCACATAGGTAAGAGATCATTTATTTTCAGGGTGTGTATGCGTGCGTGAATACAACAACACCAACAACTACACCTCAGTCCAAACAAGTTGAGGTCGGGTATATTAATCCTCACTTCTTCGTTTAACCTCATTTCATATCATCATCTTACTATATAATAAATAATATTAGAAGTTCTCTAACAAGTTTAATACCTATTCTCAACTACTAGTAGCTATCACCTATATGGATCTTTTCCTTCCATTGTGCCCTATCTTCAGCTAAGTCTGCATATACAAGGATTTGTAGGATATATATATATATATCGGAAACAGCCTCTCTACCCGTCAAAAGGTCGAGGTAAGGTCTTTACGCACAACCTACTCCTACCTGCAGATATCACCTATGGGGATTATTCTTCCATTGAGTATGTTGTTGTTGTATATGAAATTTTTATGGAAGGACGATGGTTTTCCTATATAACAGATGCTCAAAAAAAATCATGATCAATAACATGCTGCATTGAGGCTAATTTTACATGTCTGGATATGCATGCCGAATAAATTTTAGCTCCTCACTGTGTACTTGCAAAAGTTATGTAACAACAAAAGCAACACTTGATAGAGTCTAACATCATTTGACTTCTTTCAATAAAAAAAATACATAGTTTACCTATCATATTCCTCCAACCAAAACAATTTGATACTATAAAGGATGCTAAATGGTTTTGAAACTAGTAAATAAAGTTAGAATTTGCTTCTACCATGAAATAATTAGGCTCAATGTAGAATTTTGGATGCATGAACAACAGAGTACACATACTACTCTTGACTAACAGACGGCAAGGTTTTTGTGATCATCGAAAACTAAAACGGTAACCAACTTCAATTTGCATGTTACGAAAACAAAAAAAAGAAGAACAAATATGAGAAAAGCCACACATTCAACTTAACTTGTAAGCAAAGGGAGACAGAAATCTAAACCAAGAAACTCGAAAGAAAGAAAGTAAAACCTGATAATTCCAAGTACAGAAAAGCCATTTATACTAAAGAAAGAAAGTAAAACCTGATAATTCCAGCAGAATTATGGGTTCAACGGGAAATATCTGCTTCCGGCATTGAGAATGTCAGCTTTTAAGAGTCACAGAGGAGAGAGTAGCAGAGAAATAGCAATTGCCTATTGGATTTTAATAAATTATACTCTATAGAAAAGGACCCATATATGACAAGGGAAAAAGGAAAAAAAGAGACAGACTTGAGAAGACTGACTGAGAGACAGAATTGAATAGTCTTTTACTCTTTCCTTTCATACTTCAGGTCTTCTTTGACGACTCGTCGATATTCACGACAAATACAGTTGGCCTCCCAACCCCACCTCTGGCCCCCTCCCCGGGCCCTACATTTTTTTTTTTCTATTAATAATAGGTAATTTTTTATTGTTTTAACATTAAATTACCTTAATGAATCCTTACATTAAACAAATTATTAGCTGTTACACCATGTGTTAAGTTGTTACGTCTTTTTCAACATTAAGATTGTAAATTGTACTTTTACTATAAAAGAATATAACCAGGGGCGAATCTATGTTCAATTTTTGGAGCACGTGAATTCATGAACTTTTCGCAAAATTAGATATTTTATATATGTATTTTCTAGAATTAATTTAATATTTGCTACAAAAAGGCTTAATAGTGCATTTAGTTAAGAGCTTAATTATTTACCAAGAGGAACAAGTATTAATTCTCACTTAATGCATTTTTTTCCTCATATATTTAGAAATTTATAGATTCGCCTCTGGATACAATAACAACAAACTCAGTGTAATCTGGGCAGAATTGCCCTTCTTTTGGGATGGTCTTTAAATTTTGCCCCTTATATTTGAAATCTTTAAATTTTGCCATAAATTTAAAACCCATGGGTTCAGGTTCGAACCCCACACAATCAAAATTTTAAAAAAAAATCGCGGAGCGAGTTTAAATTTCGCTATGCCTCCGCATACACTTGTGAAGGAATTACAAAGGTATGTCGGACCCATACTTATGCCTTATGGGCGCTTGAGCAAAGTATGCGGTCCCAAGATAACTTTGGTAGTCCTTCACAAGTTTATGTCGGGTCCGGCAAGATAAAAGTTTGTCCATTAAAAGTATGCCTCACAAGACATAAACTTGTTGGAGGAATTACAAGTTATGCGGACCCGAAGATACTTATGCAAGTCCGCCCATAAGGCATGAGTATGCCGGTCGGCATAAATTTGGTAATTTGTAGCAAAGGGGTGTATGCGGTCCCGACATACACGCGATCCAAACCTTGCCTTTGCAATTTTTTTTTTAATTTACACACACGAGCGAGGGTTCGAACTCGTAACCTCATGATTTCTCGCGCGAACGCTCGTAGTTGCAATGCGAAGGGCAAAAATTAAAGACCAAGAATATGAGAGATAATTTAAAATACAACATGAAAAAAAATTTAAAGACCACCCCAAAAGAAGGGCAATCCGCGTAAAAAAATTGTGTAATCTCACAAGTGGGATCTAAGGAAGTTAGAGTATACGCAGACCTTACCCCTACCTTTCGAAGATAGAAAAGTTGTTGTTTCCGATAGACACTCGACTCAAAGAATAATGCAAAAGAGGCGGTAGCAATAAGCAGAAACATTAACAAGACAATTTATTATAAAAGGATAATTTTATTATAACACTTGTATAAATGAAACGTATTTCTTATATAAGGAAATTAAAAACATTTAATTGTGTAAAGTTCTGATGACTTATGAGGACAAAAGGGAAATAGAGTAGTGATAAAGTGATCAGAACTGCAATTAAAAATATTTTTGTTGATAGGGCTTCTAGTAGGTGACAAAAGTAACACCTCATACCTTTACAGATAAGTATACAATTATTTTATTATGTGCGGACCAATTCTCTTGTAACATCCTATTCTGTTAAATCCATGTGGGCCGTTATCTTTTTCTTTCAAAATATTTAATAGGGCATTAAATCTGTCATGCCACGTCATCCTTTTTCTTTTTACTATATACTTATACTAATATTAAATGTGCTTCATTCCACCCCGATGGCCTGGTCTCTGCCACGAGTTATTTTGTTTTGAATTTTCTGTTTCTTTTTAATGTTTCTTTCAATTTCTCAAGTCTCAAACTTTTAACCAGTCAAACATTGAGACCTAGTAAATGAAAAATAAGGGAAATCCCATTCATCAGATGGCAAGTTAAATTTTTTTCTTTTTTACTTGTGTGGGTTTCATGTCTTTTTTACGATTTTAATAAGTGTTTTATTTTGCAGGAATAATATCGACATGATTATGTCCTCGAAAATATAAATTATGTGTTTTAAGATCTCAAATTATCACGATTATGAAAGAAAAAAAATATTATTCACCTATTAACTGAGATGCATGCATAATGGCCTGTTTACAAGATGCCCCACTTTTGCTTCTTCTCTCTGTGTTTTCTTTCACACTTCAATTCCAGGTACGAACAAACACATTTGAAAGGATGGCACCTCTTATCCATACAATTGATAATGTGTTGAAACGTGCACCTATGTTCTCTTTAACACTTCCTTGCTACTTCATTGATTAGCACATATTTTTTCATAAATCATTCTACTCAGTTATGTTGCATCTGAAGTAGTGTCTTTTGAAGAGTAGATTCTTATTTTATTTTTACCTTAAATTTAGAATTTTGTAGAAGTTATGTTCTCCTAAATAAAGAGTAATTATGACGGCTATTTTACTACTTATTCATGTCAGTTATGCAATGGTAGATATCACTGTATGTACATAATGTTATATATATTTTCCTATTTTTTTCTTTTGCTTCATTAGACTTGGTCACGAGTATGAAGGTTGTTGAAAAATTATATGTATTACTGATAGACTATGTAAATATTCCCTATATTCCCTTCCTTATGTAAATATTCCTTTATGTATTGTAATTAGGTCCTATAATTTAGCCTATATCATTATACCTACTTTGTATATAAGGACTTTCATACATCAATACGGATTACGGATTGATTTTCACAGACTGCGACTAGGTTTCCTTCCAAAACCCTAGTCGTCCACCTCTCTCTCTCTCTAACTTCCCAACCCTTAGTCAGTTCCCTTTCCTCCTTCCTCTTCTCCTTCCACGTGGCCGACAACAAAATTTCCGTGCTCGCTTTAACCGTCACGAATGTGAAATCCTTAATCCCAATCACTACTCTAGGACATGAAAACCGGCCATTATCGCGAATGGGCGACCCCTTTTCAAAGTCCCAGCCCGCGTTCACTCGTCCCCGAGCACATCATACCACCCAACACCGCGAACTCACCGCGTATGACGCAACAAAGACGGCTAACCTTCCACTCGGGAAACGCCAGACGCGGTGGTCCTTGAACGGATATACGCCACCGTCTCCCATGACATTCTTACCTACATTCTCGTGGCGGATGATGTTGCGAGGAAGCTTGGAATCGCGTTGCTCAACTTTTCCAAGATAATAAACACTCGCGGTGCGTACCTTGAACCTAATTCACCACCACAAAAATGGCCGACTTCGACTTCCGCTATGGCCTATTACAATAGGCTCAAGTCTCTCACTGATCGGCTTGCCAGTAATAGCCGGGGTCGCCTCGTGTCCGATCAACGTCCGTCTGTGCCCGACACGCTGCTTACCGGAGACGTATGCACACTTTGTCACCACCATTCAACAAAGATGTTTGCTCTTCTTCTGTGCTCGATTTCCGTACCTGCTCGAAGATGCGGCGACAAGGAACGTGCCGTAGTGATTCCAACCCCGCGGCTCTACTTGTTGATAATGATGCTCCCTCTCCACCACCTGGCGGTAACAATAATTCCGCTAACCGTCGTGATAATAATCGTGGAAGGAATTCTAACCGGAACAAGGGCAAAAATAACAACAACAACGCCCCGGCCGGAGGAGAGAGGCCCCGCGCGGCCGGCGGGGCCCCGCCCGATGGCCGCGCGGCCAGGCATCGCTTGATGGCGGCCGGTGGCCGACGGGGCGGCGACGAGCCGGGGCTATCATCGGCCCTCGCTCGCCCCGGAAGATGGGCCACCGCCCCCTGCCCGGAGTCCGACGAGACGGTAGTTAGGCGACCCGCCACGTCGGCGGCCGGGGGCGGCATTCTTGGCGCGGGTCTCGGCTCGGCGGCCTACATGCGATGCACGTTCCTCACAACTCGGATACACTGACGTACGTGGAGGGCCAGCGCACACTCTATCCATGCATCAACCGGATGACAATTGGGTGCACATGGACACCGGGCGACTTCACACATGACCGCCAACTCGTGTACTCTCGTCTTATTTTAATTTGAGCAACACTCGGCATTATTGTTGGTAATGGTAGCACTATTCCACCCGAGGTTATGGTCATACATCCTTCCCCCCACCTAATGCTCAATTACGTCTCCGAAATGTCTTGCATGCTCCAAAACTCATCAAAAACCTTGCTTTCCGTACGTAAATTCACTAAGGATAATAATGTTCATGAGTTTGATCCTCTTGGGTTTTACGCGGAAGGATTTACCGACGGAGCCGCCGCAATGAGATGTGAGAGCACCGGGAATTGTATCCTCTCAATGCCGTAATGGTCCACTCCACCATCCACCTTCCTTGCCGCATCACCTAGCTTGCGGTACCCCGCCCGGCCATCCGGAAAGCTATCCTTAGTTCTCTTTCGTAGTAATGCCTTAATTGAATGTAATAGGGCCCGTACTTCTTTGCACCTCTCTTTTGTCCTTTGGGGAAACATGTTAAATTGCCATTTTATGATTGGTCATTTCTTTACTGCTATGCCGGTTTGACGTCATTCATAAGTGATTTATGGACATCTCCTATTTTAAGTTCTAATGGGCACCGCTATTACGTTTTCTTTCTTGATGATTATAGTAATTTTCTTTGGACTTTTCCTATCTGCTAACAAGTCTCGAAGTGTATTCCACTTTTCTATCTTTAAGGCATTAATACGAACTCAATTACGAAAAGAGACATTAAAAAACATTCAATGTGACAATGGGCGAATTTAAAATGGGCATTTTGATCTTTTTGCGCCTCAAATGGTATAAATTTTAGGTTTTCTTGCCCCCATACATCTCATCCCCATGGCAAAAGCGGAACGAAAAATTAAATCCATTAACAACATAGTGCGTGACTCTTCTTGTCCCTCCTCCGTCCCCTCTTTTGGCATCATGCTCTCCAAATGCCACATACTCCTCATACTTCCTACCAAAGTCATTAGGCACAAATCACCGACCTTGAGTTCTTTATCAACGAACCCTTCCTATTCTCATTCCGGGTTTTCGGGTGTCTATCTTTATCCTCTTTTCCCGTTACGACTATTCATAAGTTAGCGAGATCCCCTCGTGTGTCTTTGGGCTATCCGTTGAATCATAGAGGATATAAGTGTTACATGATTTGTCCACCAACAAAATCATCATCTCACGGCATGTCATCTTGTGACGAAACTCAATTTCCTTCTCCAAATTGCACTCCCCCGCCCCGTCTTCCTATGAATTTTTGGACATGGAATTTTCGTATACTTTGCATTTTAAACGTTCTGTCTACTCCTCCCGTCGTTCACATAGGTCCACCCCTCACCCGCATCGCTGCTCCGGTGACATGGCCGACGACTCCCACCGTCGCTCCGCCCGTGACCGCCGGCGGTCCTCTCGCCCCACCGCCCACCCGTCGTTTGCCCGGCAGTCAACCCCACCGCCCCACCCATCGCTCGGCGGCCCTCCCGCATGGAGTTGCTGAGCCAACGGGATCTTCAAACCCAAACAACCATTCAACCCATTAATCTGGGCCTTTCTCCATCTCGCCTATCCCGCGAAATCTGTCCGGTGCTGTCGCAAATGCCACGGTGGAAAGAGCTGCCATGGTTGATGAATATAATGCTCTAATTAATAATAAGACGTGGGAAGTTGGTTCCATCGTCCCCCGATGTGAATCTTACTGTTTATGGGGTTTTTTTCGTCAAAAGAAAAAAAAAATGATTTTTCCGGGGGGCCGGGGGCCCCGTTTTGCCCGTGATGGCGGTCTCGCGGAATTTGGAGGGGGTTGGGGCAGACTTTGGGCCCCGTTGTCAAACCCCCTCCCTTTGGTCCTTTGAGCTTTGTATTTGCACCTTTTTTTCCGCCCCCGGGGACGCCGGGAAATGCTTTCCCTCCCACTTAATTTTTAAGACGGGCGCGGCCCCTTTATTGGGTTTTTAAGGATCCCAACCCCCCATCTTTTCTGTCTGGGGGAAATCGTTTCCCGGATTTCAAGAACCTCCCCGTATTTTTCCCCAACGCTTTCGGCTTTCCCCTTGGTTTTTCACTAGGGGGTTGGGTCACTCTCTTTATTTTTTGCGGGTTCGACATTGTTTCATTCTGTATATTTTGACGATATTATTTTTACTTCCTGGGAATGCTCTCGGGAAACCTTTTGCTGCCCCCTTGGGGGTCCCGCCAGGGAAGATTCGTTGGGCCTCTCGGCCTATTTTGGGTATCGGCGTTACTCCCGACTTCACGTGGCATGTTTCTCTCTCGGAAAATTGTGCGAGCGAGATATTATAGAGCGTGCGCGCCGGCGAAGCCCGGTCGGACGCCGTCGACACCAACTCCAAACTTGGTGCGCGGCGGGCCTCGCGCGCGATCCCACCCAATATCGTAAGTTGGCGGCGCTTTACGATGCACCTTACATTCACAAGACCGACATCTCCATGCGGTTCAACAAGCATGCCTTTCACGCATGATCCCTGAGTTGCCTATACGCATGCTCTCTTAAACGTTGTAATCCGACACGTTCGAAGCGACCGAGTTTGGTCTCCATCCTGCACAAAAATCCTCCGTCGCTCTCTTGTCTCTTAAGGCGTATGCAACGATTGGGGTGGTTGTCCGCACACTCGCCGATCAACTTCCTCGTTATTGTGTTCTCCTCGGAGATAACCTCCCTCTCATGGTCATCCAAACGGCAACCTACCTTGTCCAAGTCGAGTGCCGAGGCCGAATATCGTGGCGTCGGCGAATGTCGTCTCGAGTCCCGTTGGCTTCGCAACCTTCTTTCGGAGCCCGCTGTTCCATCCGTGACAAAACATTGGTTTATTGGTCAGATAACGTTAGTGCCATATACCTATCGTGTAATCCGGTTCACATCAACGCACTAAACATATTGAGACGGACATACATTTCGTACGCATGAAAGTTGCCCGTGGCGTGTTTCCGTGTTCTTCACGTCCCGTCCCGTTACGTATCGCAGATATCTTCAATAAAGGTCTTCATGCGTGTTTTGATGATTTGAGGGGGATCTAGCGTCAAGACAACACAACCTCCCCGCTTCGAGGGTGTGATAGACTATGTAAATATTCCTATATTCTTCCTTATGTAAATATTCCCTTCCTTATGTATTGTACTTAGGTCCTATAATTTAGCCTAGTATCATTATACCTACTTTGTATATAAGGACTTTCATACATCAATACAGATTACGGATTGATTTCCTACAATTACCAACCAAGAAACTCTATATCCCAAAACGAAAGATGACCAATTGAGAGAACTTCTCTTGAATGTGAATTTGGCATTGAAAAAGAATATTGGTGAAAGTCATATTCAAACGAATCCTTAGAAATTTGAGGAGTGTGTTTTATCGTCATCGCAGTTTTTGGCGCTTTGGCGAGTTGAATAATGTTGAGAAGATTGTATTTATTTAGCATTTGGGGATACATAAATTTGTTGCTTCTCTGGATCATATTTTTGCACCACCAATTTGTTTGATTTTGTTTTAACTTCACTTTAGTGAATTGTCATCTTTACTTCATTCCCATTTTTGCCCCATTACCGACAACAAGATAATGCAAATGTGAAGAATAACAATGCATTGTTCAAATGTTCTACCATGACATTGTAGTTTCCAGAAAAAAACGTTCTTTTCTCTTTTCAAATTATATACTAATAGTGAAAAAATTGCACGATTTGACCTTTAAATGTGTTGGTCTTTAATTTTTGCCCTTAAAGATCGAACTTATGTCTAGCGGGTCATACCTTCTTAAGGAAGTGGGGCATAATTTTTGAGGTATTATGATTCAAAAATATAAACTTAAGCCTGTAAAAAAGTTGTTTGCCTTGAGCGACAAAAATAAAAGACCAGCAAAAAAAGTGCAAATGACCCAATAATGGTAGATGACTACTCCAATCGAAAGTTGAAAATGATCAAGTACCCTTATGTTTTGGAAAACCTATTCATTTTAGTAAGGAAACTAATTAAAAAACGATACTCAAACAGTATTTAAACGGATAATCGAAACGAAGCAAACACATTGAGATAAGCATTTTCAGTTTTATCCCGTTTTCATAAACGGGATCAAAAGACTGGATACTGTTTGAAGAAATGGTCAGTAATGAAATAATAGCTGCTACATATACCATAGAAATTGTTAGTAATCGTAACAAGACTAATCCAAGAAATGAGGATATAAATTTGTAATATGTCACTCATGATTCATATACACCTGTTTCTATTATCTCTTTCCACTTTTTTTTTCTTTGAAACTATCCGCGCATCGCGCGGGTACATATACTAGTTTTCTATTAATAATAGGTAAATTTTTACTGTTTTAACATTAAATTACCTCAATGAATTCTTACAAATTAAACGAATTATTACCTGTTACACCATGTGTTAAGTTGGTACGTCTTTTTCAACATTAATTTTGTACTTTTACTATAAAAAGATATAACCAGGGGCGAATCTATATTCAATTTTTAGGGCATGTGAATTTATGGACTTTTAGCAAAATTAGATATTTTATATACATATTTTTTAGAATTGATTTAATATTTGCTACAAAAGGTCTTTATAGTGCATTTAGTTAAGAGCTTAATTATTTACCAAGAGGAACAAGTATTAATTCTCACTTAATGCATTTTTTTCCTCATATATTTAAAAATTTCTAGATTCGCCTGCGATACAACAACAACAAGCAAGATAATCACACAAGCTGGAATGTTGTAGATACGTTAGGTATCTTACCCCTACCTTTCGAAGATAAAGAAATTGTTATTTCCGATAGACCCTCGACTCAAAGAATAATGCAAAAGAGGCAATAGCAATAAGCAGAAACAATAACAAGATAATTTATTATAAAGGGATAATTTTATTATGACACTTGTATAAAAATGAACGTATTTCTATATAAGGAAATTAAAAACATTTAATTGTGTAAGTTCTGATGACTTATGAGGACAAAAGGGAAATAAAGTAGTAATAAAGTGATCAGAACTGCAATTAAGAATATTTTTTGTTGATAGGGCTGCCGGCAGGTGACAAAAGTAATACCTCATACCTTTAGATCAGTATACAATTATTTTATTATGTGCGGACCAATTCTCTTGTAACATCCTATTCTGTTAAATCCACGTGGGCCGTTATCTTTTTCTTTCAAAATATTTAATAGGGCATTAAATCTGTCATGCCACGTCCTCCTTTTTCTTTTTACTATATACTTATACTAATATTAAATGTGCGTCATTCCACCCCAATGGCCTGGTCTCGCCACGAGTTATTTTGTTTTGAATTTTCTTTTTCTTTTTAATGTTTCTTTCAATTTCTCAAGTCTCAAACTTTTAACCAGTCAAACATTGAGACCTAGTAAATGAAAAATAAGGGAAATCCCATTCATCAGATGGCAAGTTAAATTGTTTTCTTTTTTAGGTCTAGCTCTTGTTTTGTCGTTCATTTTTGCCGAATAAAAAGAAAGGACAGCATAGTCTATCAAGGGAAAAATTTAGAAGAATGCTACTAGTAGAAACTGCGACACTAAATTATATCCCCGTGTTATATAACTACCAATGAACAAATTACAAGTAACTCAAACATATCATAGATGAAACACATAATATAATCCCACTGATCGGCAAAGAGGAAACGGAAGGCCAAGGAACAAACTTTCAAACAAAAGAGAAGAGACTACTTGGGCCAGTGGGAAGCGAATTGGCAGTATCGCCCTTCTTGTTTGTTTCTTTGCCTCCAATGCAATCTTTCTTTTCCTCTCTATCTCCGCCTTATCTGAAAATCCTCAACACTGACAAACAATTTTATTTTTGTAAACCAATGATATCCGAACCAGATTATGTGCAGCTCAAGTAATTATTATCTCACATCAATATAGGTATCGGATAACTTTGTCAATTACTGTACACCTCAAGTGATTACTATCTCACACCAATATAGATATCGGATAACTCTGTGAATTACCGCTTAAACAAAGAAATTACCTAAAAATGTTTAACACTAAGGGATCGTTTGGTACGAAGGATAAACATAAATAGTCCTGAAATAAGAATTTAGCAATTCCTTATCCCTTGTTTGGTTAATCATGGGATAAGTTATGCCAGGAGTAAAAATAGTGCTGGGATAACTTATACCTGCCATAGGGTGGAATAAGGAAGAAACCTCTTCTTTTTAAATTATCCAACGATAATACTTTTAATCAACATACTCAAATAATCAAAAAATAACTCCGTAATAACTAATCCGTGATAACTTATCCCAACATAATTAATCCCAGCATAACTAATCCCAACGTAATTTATTTTTGAACCAAACGACCCCTAACAGACTTACAAGCTCGCTTCTCAATTTTTACTTCTATAGTATAATGTTTAGACCTTTGCATAACATTTGTTCTTTGTACTTTTTTGTTTGAGATTATTGCTTAGACTGATTTTGCTTATTTTATTGCTTAGACTGATTTTGCTTATTCTTTGTAAGATTCTCAACTCAAAACTAGTTTCAAGAGCCGTCAAATAAATAAAACAGGTGGAATTATAAGGCAAAGAGGACCACCTGATTAACTTTATGGGATCGTTACAGCAATGAGTCGTCAATTTCTTTAACCAATCAAACAAAATCTCCACCATCACAGTTTGTCAGCGCTTTCATTATTATTGCGCAGCATATACTCCTTTCATGATTTATTATGCTTACAGTAAGTAAAAACTTAAGACTATCAATTAATAAGTTACAACTTTCTGTACAAGGAAACGACAAAATTTCCACACATTATATCCAAAGGGTTTCAAAATCATACATGACGAATAAACAACAGCTCGGAACCTCCTTGGGAGAACTAAAAGAAAACTAAGTACTCATTCCAGCTTGACTCTGTTTTCTTCTAGCTGTTGTTTCTTGGGCTCGGCAGGGAAGTATTTTATGCCAATTAGATCACCAACTCTGCTGAAAACCTGATAAATACAAGAAGTTTTAATTAGCTAACTAGCGTGCTATTACGGATTTTTTTATATTATAGATACTCCATGACCTGATTTGGTGATGTTCACTATTACAAGATTTAATGCCTGAGATATCTAAATATGACATGCATGCATGAAGATTCCAGTAAAAGTGTCCTTAACCATCTATAATGGATCTCAGCTATTCACAAACTGACTAGAAAAAGGATGAATATGGGAAGGTTGAGGTGACACGCCATAGCTTAAATCAAGGATGAGATTACCTCATCAGTTAGCACTAAATTATGTGTAAAGCAATGTGTTAGTTAAAAACTGTCTACATTAGAGATTACAAGGACAACTCCATGAAAGAAACATCTTACTTGAATGCAGGTGACAAAATGATAAATTATAACTCATCGCACTAAGGTTATCCTGAATGCAATTCGTGTCTGACATAGTGAGGGTAGAAAACACAAGAAAAATTGATTTGCTAATCAGAAATGACAGAAGGAATTTAAGTGCAAGCTCTAACCTCCAGAGCTTTGTTAAGATCTTCCCGTGAGTGAGCAGCAGAAATACATATGCGTGCTCTGGCCAAAAGTAAGGGGGTTGCTGGAAAAGCAACTGTCACTACAGCCACCTGCAATAACAGTGTACGAAGTAAATTCCAAGATAAGAATAAATGGTAAATTCTAAACAATAACCAGTCAAAAACTGAGCCTGAATGACAAGAAATTGTACATTCTGTCTGAGACACTCCCGTGAAAAAGCAGGTATTTTTGCAGGATTATAGAGCATGATGGGCATGACAGGAGAATCATTGTCCCCAAGGACCTCAAAACCCATCTTCTGTAGTTCTGATCGGAAAAAATTGCTATTTTCACGAATGCGTGCCAGTTTCTGAGCCCCTACAATAACAAAGTAGCTCTAATGATCAGTACACAATTTTTACTACCCCAATGTTTCAGATGTCATTAGAGTTATAAGTTTATAACAAACTGCAAGATAGGAGTGAACTTGATAGTCAAAGCTTCTGACCTCTACTAGAGCCATCTTCACCAAGTATAACCTGGATAGCAGAAATGATTTGTTGGGCAGCCGGAGGTGATATTGATGTGGCATACAGATGAGCTGGGCAAGTGTACTTCAAATATTCAATAAGTTCCTGCAATTGGTGTTAAATGTCCAAATCAACGACTATAAAATAACATCACATTTACTAAAGAAGGGCTCTTCAAGCACCCTGATAAGGTGGAAAAGGAAAATAGAAAAAAAAAAAAAAAATAAAAAAAAATCAGCCAAGTAGTCCACCAGCAGTGCAAAGGGAATATTATGTTGCAAAAGAACGGGCAAAAGGCTCAAAAATACAAAGCTAGACATATCTGCCTCAATGGAATGTTTAGCCTCAAATTAGGTTGCTAAGTTTGACACAGTTTCACGTGTTTTTTTTTTTTTCTCTTTTTTCTGGATAAGGTAAAGATAGACACAGTTTCACTTATTAAAAATTAGGTGTTCTGGAAGAGTGGAAAACAGAATAAAAAAAGAATGACCCATGAAGATAATCTGCAACAGATCCAGGCCTCCAAGCAACATGTAGAGGGAATTCAGTACCAGCTAAAGACTACATGGAATCTAAATAGAAAACTAAAGGCAGTTGCTTTCTTCTTCTTCTTGTTCCATTACTTTTGGGGGGGTAAAGAACAAAAAGCAGTTGTTTATTTGCTCTTAAATTAAAATCTGAAAGATAATTATCTCATTGCTGCCCATTGAGTCTTCACTAACAGGAAGTGCGTCAGCAGCAGTGTCAATTTAAAGAGAGGACTAATGACGCAACTGTCTGACACTGTAAAACTCGTAGCATGAATGTCACTTTGGTTTCCTGATTCCACTCTATTTGTCATACTGTCATGCAATTCAACTAGATATCAGAAACAAAGAATTTATCTATAGACAATGAAAAAGTAAGTCAGCTGGCACCATTATAAGAATGTCGTTGAAGAAACATACTTTGGATCCAGCAATATAACCCCCACATGAACCAAATGACTTTGTGAAAGTTCCCATCATAATGTCCACGTCAGCCGTGTCAACTCCCAAGAGTTCACAGACTCCCCTTCCTGTTTTGCCAACAGCTCCAATGCTGTGAGCCTCGTCCAAATAAACATATGTCTGCAATGATAAAAATACATCACAGACAAAGATGCATGAGATAATTGAACCTGATGGAGTCTCTTAAGGCATAAGAAACGAAAATTAGTCCCTCAAATAAAAGAGAGCTTGGTATAAAATTGAGACAAAGATTGTCATGCCAATGAAGAAGTAGAAGTCTAGCTCTTAGAACAATCATCGATGACTAACACCATAGTTATAATGTCCACTACCTTGTATTTCTTGCATATGGCAACAATCTCTGGAAGCTGGCATAGCTCCCCTTCCATGCTGTATATGCCCTCCACTATAACAATTATCTTCTTCCAGGGCCTGTGTGTCCTGGGTTGTCCCTCAGCAATATGTTCTCTCAAAACCTTCTCCAAGTGAGAAGGTGCTAAAGAATTGAGGACAGAGCAAAGCTTTAATAAGAAATCAGATGAACTCATCGTATAAATATGGTATGGCTGAAAGGACAAAGCCCAAGTTGCAGAAACTTACTGTTATGTTGAAAAACACGAATAGTAGCTCCAGACCCTCGGGCACCATTTACAATAGAGTTGTGGTTGAGAGAATCACTGATAATCAAACCTCCCTGTAAATGACCAAATTAAAAGATAAATATGATGACAAATGAAACATAAAAATAACTTTCAGAAACTATTTATACCTTTCCAATCAAGACAGGAAGTATGGCTGAATTTGTTACATAACCCATGCCTGTGACGATAGCAGCTGGCTTGCCAACAAAATTAGCCACACATTCCTCCAATTCCGTATGGAGGCTTGTGGTACCTGAGAAGACAAAATTTTAGAAGCAGACCTACTTAGGGAGAACAGCAACAACTTTCACAAAATCATGCCTACCTCCATCAACACGGGCACTGCAAGTGCTTGCAGAAAACTTTTTCAAAGAGTCAATGACACGAGGTGTACAGTATTCATCCGATGCAGCAAAACCAAGGTAATTATATGAACCCAAGTTTAGACACCTTGAAACTTTAGTGGTCCGCCTGCATAATGTGCAAGTGCATGGAATGTAAGAGTAAATATAGAAACATCACCTGTTCCTATACTGTTGATAATAATTTGGATATAAACAACAGACACGTAGCCCTACAGGACCAGTCACCAGAGAAGCCAAAGTAACTTTACCTCCATAGTTCTCTAATTGTAGTATAAAAATATAATGGGAGAAATTACAACACCGAGGAGAACAATTTACAGAATGTTAAATAAAATTAATTGAACTGAAAGATCCATACTCACTTTAGTGTCTTGTTATTATCATTGGACACACGTTCCACCACATCAAACCAAGCATCAGGAGGACTACATATTGGCCGATTAAAGCAATCCTACAAGTAATGATGGTATAAAGTATAAGAACCAACAATCAATACTTGAACAGCAATGAAAATCCAACAGCTATACTTTTGGTCAAAGAATTCATTTATTCTCTTGGATGCATAGATACCAAGAATTAAGGTTTCTTAAGAAATAGAAGAATTCAATATATAAAGCACAGAACAATTCAGATATACACAACCAATAAAAGTGCAGTGATTAAAAAAAAAAAATTCAACCTCTTTACTTCATGAAGTCCTCCTGGTTTACTTATAAAGCCATGCACTCCTTTACATATGGATACTACACCTAAATATTCTCTAGCTCTAAGGGAAATAAACTTGATGCTCTCCTTCAACAACTTCAGACAAATGCACGTACAATCCCACCTTCTACTTGTTTTTTTTTTTTTTTTTTTTTTTTTTAAAAACGTGGTGTCAAGGGCAGCTTGCGTGCACCTCGACAAATACCACGGGATACCTACCACCTCCCAATAGTAACAGGTACCAAGTAACTCTATCCACCAAGGCTAGAACAGATGGGAAGAAATCACCTAGTGTTTTTGTCTCTGCTGGGAATTGAACCTGAGACCTCATGGTACTCAACCCACTTCATTGACCACTAGGCCACACCCTTGAGTGCACCTTCTACTGTTTCTTTTCTTGATAAGTTCCTACAACTAGATGCTGATCTGTTTGGTGGCTGATATCTGACTATCATCCCAATCGACTTGTGCATCTTTTCGCTTGCTCTAAGGGGACTAGATGACTGGACTTTATAGTTTCCTCTTTGCTAGGTAAAAAAGGTAGCTAAAGTTCCTCAACATTTTTTAGCATAACCAAACATTTTCAACATAAATTAATCACTAACAACGGCAGATAATTAATTTAAATCTTACATACGGATCACATGAATGAACAAAAGCTAACTCGAAAAACATTTTATTCAGCTTGTCACATAAGCAAACTTGAAAAGCATCAGAAAGAACAAACACACAAGTTAACTGGCCATCAGCGGAGCATGCTAGGTCTCCCAACTAATTACTCTACTTATCTCAAGATACAATCTTAAATTTGAATAAGCGGAAACACATGACAACAACATAAAAAGCAGTAAGCAAACAATCGCATTCTATAACGTGCAACATGTGCTCACTTTTATTTGAAAAAATTAGAGTTGCAATTTTTTCTTTCCATAACTAACAGCTGCCACAATTTCAGCATCATTTCCTTCTCTAAATCACATAAAATTCACTCAAAAAGATAATTTGTTCAAGTAACCAAAAAAAAAAAAAAAAAACATAAGCATAATGCATAGAAAGTATGCATGAAACGAAACTATTTTTAGCATAACCAAACTTTTTCCATGTAAATTAATCAGTAATAACGGCAGATATTTAATTTAAAACTAACATACTGATAACTTGAACGAACGAAAGCCAACTCAAAAAACACTTTATTCAGTTTGTCACATAAGCAAACTTGAAAAGCTTCAGAAAGAACAACTACACAGGTTAACCAGCCATTAATCAAGATACTTGCTTAAATTTAAATAAGTGGAAACACGCGAAGCCAACAAGCAAGCAACACGTTCTCAAAATGTTCTACAACATGCTCGATCTTTTTCTTCATAAATTTAGGAGAGATGAGGGGAGGGAACGGTCAAGTACAACCATAATTAACAGCTACACACATTTCAATTTCATTTCCTTCTCTAAATATCGTAAAAAAAAAAAAACTAGCTCAATTAACAAAATATTTAAGCATAATGCATAGAAAGTATGTTACCTGAATGCGAAGATACAACCTGCGGATATAGAAATCTTCAAGTCCTAAACAGATCGGAGCATATCCCTAACATTGAATCATAAAGCAACAATAATAAAATAAAAATCAAAATTCAAACTCATTCTTATTAATCAAACACGTAGTAATACGCGTGGTCGTACCTGAAGATTGCTGGCATGAAACCAATCAAAGATCTTCCTGAAGAAATCACGGAATTGTCCGAAAGCGAAGAGCAAACCATAGCTGAAGTAGGTTGTTAAAGCGGTCAAGTATGGAATTGTGATCATTTTTGTAGATCGGATCTGAAGAAACAGAATCCGAGATCTCTAATGAGAGAGATATGTGAAGAGAGAGAGATGAAGAAGGAGGGAGAGGATTGGGTCTTCACAAAATCCAATCCCCTTCTTCTTCCTTTTCTTTTTTTACTTTTTCTGTTGAATTTGCAAGTTTGATTTGTCAAAACGAGGAAATCTTTGACTCTGCTTTTTTCCGGAAATTTATATTGACCTGTTTGGAAGTATTACACTACCTTCAATTTTACTTGTTCACGATTTTTAAAATAAATTTTTATTTTTACTTATCATTTTTGACGTATCAAGATAAAATAATTTTTTTTATTTTATTCTTAACATTAATTATTCAGTTCAAATTATTTTCCAAAACTAATACCATTATATACCAATTAATATAGGCATCCTGGTAAAATATACATTTTATTTATTATTTTTTAAATAGCGTAAAAAGTTAAAAGTGGATAAGTAAAAGTGAACGGAGGGAGTACATTTTTGCAGTGATGATTGTACCTTCGTTTATACTCCTTCCGTTCTGTGATTAAATGACAAGAGTTTTTCTCAAATTATTTATCATTTTAGAAATTTATAATTAATTACTTTTAATAGAATTTTATCATTAGTAAAGATAACACATAAATAGAGTAAATATTTAATTGAGAAAAACTATAACTTATACATAAAATAGTAAAGTTAGTTAAATATTTCTTCTAACGTAATATTTTTAAGGGCCGTGTAAAATAAAAAAGCAATCGATAATTTGAAATTGAGGGAGTATTTGTGAATATACGGAAAGGGAAACAAAAAATAAAACAATAAAAAAGGAGATTCAAAGCCCAAAGTTTTTTTCTTTTTTTTTCAGGGATCAGATTGGTATAAGCGAGGTCGCCCAAATACACCCTTCTTGCATATTTTAATGCAAGCATTTAACACTCATCACATCCCATTAAAACTTGCCTGAAGGATCATAAATTCAAAGCCCACCAATTTTGAATGTTCATTTAAAAGTGGGATTATTCCGTGGGTAACTTAACTTTAAATTTTAGCCTTCATATTTTGAAATATTTAAATTTTGCTTTTATATAACTACCCACTTAGGACTAAAATTATATGGTTGGTTCCATTCGAACCCTCTACGACACAAAAATTTTAAAAAAATTTGCAAGACGAGTCTTAAATTAGTGAATATCTAAAGGGAAACAAAAATAAAACCAAAAAGGAGTACCCAATTCTCTTTTTTTTCAAGGACCAGTTCGCCCATACACCCTTCTTGCATATTTTAATGCAAGCATTATCATCACATCCCATTAAAACTTGCCTTGTAGGAACTTAAAGCGTAAGTATCATTTAAAAAAGATCCGTGGGTGGTCTTAACTTTGATAATTAAGATCACGAAGTTTATCTTGGGATCCCCCCACTCACCAAAAGCTGTCTTGTACGGGCAAACTTTTAGATTAAGCCTTAACTAAAAGTCTTTTCTAGTTATGCGCTTGATAATTCCGTCACAAGTTTAACTTTTAGTTAAGGCATAACTAAAAGTATGCCCCATAAGGCATAATTTTCCTTAAGACATAGACTTTGTTTTATAAGCCAAATTTGATTAGTTCAAACTCCGCATATTGGCAACCAAATTGAACTTAACATCGGCAAACGATATGTACTTGGGAAAGAAATAGATCATACATTAGCGAAACAAAGCATGCTCAAAAAAGGCCGATATTGTTTTTATATTTTTATCTACTTTTGGGTGCATCGTAGGATGTGTCAATTTGCACAACTTGGTAAGTGCAAATACTAACGATCGAGGTACATTTGCAACATTTTAAGACACGAATATGCATTAAGATACATTTAGGTAGAACGAACATCCACATTCTTTATTGGTTTGTTATGATTCTTGGTGTGGTCCCATTAAAAGTTTGTCCATAAATATGGCTGATCCGACATAAACTTGTTAAGGAATTACCAAAGTTATGCCGGACCCTAACTTGATAAACTTATTAAGGAATTACCAAAGTTATGTCGGACCCGACATACTTATGACAAGTACGCAAAACCAAGGCGGTATGCGGTCCCGATACACGCGATCCAAATCTTGCCTTGCAATTTTTTTTTAATTTATGCTTGAGCGGGGGTTTGAACCCAGAACCTCATGATTTCGGCGTGAACGCTCAGGGTTGCAACGCAAAGGGAAAAAATTAAAGACCAGCAATATGAGGGGCATAATTTAAAGATCACAAATATGAGGGGCAAAATTTAAAGACCACTCCAAAAGAAGGGCAATCCGCGCAAAAAAATGTTTAAAAGTTGGGTGAATGAACATTTTTTTCGTGCGGAATGCCCTTCAAAGGCACTGGTCTTTAATTTTTGTCCCCCAAATTAGTGGTCTTTAATTTTTGTCCCCCAATAAAAACTCCTTGGTTTCGGGTTCGAATTCATGCTTAGTTAAAAATTAAAAAAAAAATAAAAAATCGCAAGGTAGAGTTTTGCCTCAAACTCTCCCAGATCAAACAGAGTTTTCTTGCCCGGGCGGTTTGAAAAACTCAAATTTAGGTAGAGTTTGATGAAACTCGCCTTAAGGTACGATTTTGGCTTCGGGCATGGCCAAATTCTGCCTTTATACCTGAAGGCAAAACTCTACCTTAAGTTAGAGGTTTGCATTAACGCAATTTTTTTTTTTAATTCAGTTGAAACTTTGCAAAACTCTGTCTTAAGGCCGAACTTTTTGCCCGAATAGGCCTAATTTGTCACGTGAAACTACGCCTTGCGATTTTTTTTTTTTTTTTTAATTGAGCCGGGTTTGAACCCAAGACCTCGGGGTATTAGGCGAAGGGCAAAAATTAAAGACCACCAATTTGAGGGGCAAAAATTAAAGACCAGTGCCTTTGAAGGGCAATCGTGCAAATGACCCATGAATGAATTGAACAAAAACAATTGTTCCCTCGTGTTACAAAACCAAGTTGATAGCCCATTTGCTGGGTAAATTTCACAGATGGTCACTTAACTATCACTTTTTTTCATAAAAGTCACTTAACTATCGCTTTTTTTTACAAAAGTCACTTAACTTTGAGTATACTAACACAAAAGTCACTAAACCACTTACGGTGAGTAACTCATCTTTTACTCTCTCTTTTTAAAAAAAAAAAAAAAAAACTAATAAATTAAAAAATTACTTTAAAAGGTTCAAAAAATTTACTCCCTCCGTCCCATTTTATGTGGCACCTTTCGGATTTCGAGGTTCAAACAAGTGTTTCTTTGACCGTAATTTTTTCATATATTTTTTAAAGATTTTGAATTGTCAATTATCGTGACTTATAGTATTTTTTACATAGTTTCCAAATATGTACCTTTTTTTTCAAAAAAACTTAAAGATCACATGCCCAAATTCACAGTCAAAATTAAACTGTTTTGACTCAAAATTCGAACCGTGTCATATAAATTGGGACAGAGGGAGTAATAATTAATTTTGGGTCGGGTCGGGTTGAACCTTTTTAAGTAATTTTTAATTTTTAATTTATTAGATTTTTTTTTTAAAAAAAAAAGAGAGAGTAAAAGATGAGTTATTCACCGTAAAGTGGTTTAGTGACACCGGAAAGTGGTTTAGTGACTTTTGTGTTAGTATACTCAAAGTTAAGTGACCTTTGTATTAGAAACGATAGTTAAAAGTGATAGTTAAGTGACTTTTGTGGAAAAAAAAGTGATAGTTAAGTGACTTTTGTGTTAGAAATGATAGTTAAATGACTTTTGTGAAAAAAAGTGATATGACCATATGTGAAATTTACCCCCCATTTGCTCTTGCTTTCCTTTGTCGCTGTTTATATCATGTCATGTTTTATTTTTCTTTTTTCTTTTTCGATATTCTTTCTCATTTGAAAATACTATGAGCTTCACTTCTTCATCATGAGAAAATAGGTTTCTTCGTGCTCGAATTTTTATTTTCTTATGTTTCGATCCTCTTGATATATGGCAAAGTGCATTAAAAGTTTAATTAAACAATATGATTGATTTTGATTCAATTGTTAATAGAGCTTAATTGAGAAAAGAACGAATAATTTATGTAAAGAGAGATTGGAATGAAACGTATGTGTATTTTTCTAGTACTAGTTTTGGTGTACGTGAGCAAACTAGTTTAGTTTCAACTTCAAAATCTATGGTCAAACCGAAGTAAAATAATAATTAAAATATTGTTGTAGTAATTAAATCTAATGGTTCAAGTTACGTACTAATTTCCTTTACTATTGACCGCCATTGCGCGAGTTCTAATACTAATTATTATTAAACCAAAAATCATATAATAGAAAATGAATACTCCCTACAATAGACTCCGGCAAACACATGTTTAGAAAAAAGAGGACACCAGAGGGATGTTTTGAAGAAGAGTTGCCAATTTAGTTTCAATTTATAATTTACATGAATTAAAACTTTTTAAATTTTGTATTTTATAACTCAATTACATTTTGAATGTTATTTAGATGTTGTTTCACAAAAAAAATTGCTCTTATATGATATGAGTACACGTGCAATACATACCCATAGACTTTTTACTATTATAGAAATGCGAGTTCACTTTGGATCGACATGTTAGCTTCATGCCAATAAGAAATGAATTGAGGGCATTTTTGTCTTTAGACAATGTAGCTAAGCAATGTGTCCTTAAAGTGTCATTTGGTTTACAACTCAATTGCCACGTATAAAGAAACATGGCCACGTACGCATCTTCTACAGATTTCACCGAGAACCAAAGCTCTAGCTTTTTAGTACATTGTAATTGCTCTGCGTTGCATCTTCGTGATTCTTGGGTATTATAGATTTTGTGGCAAGCTTGTTCGCTTCGATCGAGATTTTGTTAACATGTGCTAAGATTGTCTTCAAATATGTCAATTGCATTTGTACCAATATTTGGGTAAGCTAATTTTCATTACTGATTCTTTTTATAGTAGTGTCACGACCCAAAACCCACCCTGGACGTAACAGGCATCCGATGCTATGAACAACACCGGAAGCACCTTATGAATTAATAACAAGAAGTCCCTTTTTAATAATCTTTCATTACAAGTTATAAATAACTAAATAAATCACGATCACAATTATGAAATAAAATCAGCGGAAATCTATTATAAATGTGTTGTCATAACCGTAGCAACACCCAATGAGTCAAACAATGACTTCAACATCTACCTACAATATAAACGTCTATCTATGGAGCCTCTAATATGAGCAAACGAGTGTCTAACTTCAGGACGCAGCCCAAAAACTAAAGCAATAATAAAGATAGAGAGTGACCCACGAACAAAGGTGTGGGCTCACCAATAAGTGTGGAAAGCGGCAAGTTCTCCTATTGCGTACGCGTATCACGATCCTGATCGTCTTCGTTACCTAACATACCATAAAAAACAACAATGTTATGTTTGAGTACTGGGTACTCAGTGAGTGTCTAAGGGGCAATAGTCAATAAACAAAATAAGATAGTAAAACTCAGTAACACAATACTTACAATTTAAAATCCAGAGACAGAGTAAAACATCTAACTTAACGAAAATCAACAGAGAGAAACCAATAACAATGAATAACATGAGTTTAACTCATTTATGGTTTACCACATCAGGTCTTTCGCTTACGAACTCAAGATAACCACAGCCACTCTCAGGCAACCAAAATCCCAAAGGAAGCCACTTATAGGCAACCAAGATACCAAAACAAGCCACTCACAGACAAATCAATCAATCGATACTCCGGGCTAGGAAACCACGGAGGCTAATCGTCCTCTAGACTAGCACAGCAATAGATGCACCGGGCTATATGCCTCGAGGTCAATCGTCCTCTGGACTGACACAACAATAGATGCACCGGGCTATACGCCTCGGAGGTCAATCATTCTCTGGACTGACACAGTAATACTCATATCGATACGTTAGGATCCATAATGGCTAATCGTCCTTTGGACTAGCACAGCTTGCCCATACAGGCCCAAACACAAACAAAATACAAATCAGGGCATATTACCGAATAAATCAATCATGGCTTAGAGCCGAATCTCACTTCTCAAGTCATCATCTCAAAATAGAGGCATTTCAAGTCATAATCGATTTAGAATCTTATTCAAATCTCTTATTCAATTTTCAAGTTCAAGAAATCCATTCAACAGCAAAACAAGTTTAAGGTCCAACCTTTAGAAAAATGAGTTCAATCATCCAATAATGGGAAAAACGAGTTTCACAAAGTAGTATAACTCGTATAAGGTTCGATGCGGGCTTGATCCTACACACGCATGACTTTGTCTAAAAGAAATCATCTTTTGTTCCGAAAGAGCTTCCACCAAACAAGAGTTTCAATCATGTTCATATTCCAAAGAAAGATTTCAAGTCACGAACAATCCTCTACACGTTTCAAACAAGATAACATACTTCAAAAAAAAGGTTTTTGAAAAGTAGACATACCTCAAATCCCGCTAAAGGCTAGAAAACGTATTCCTCCAATTTCAACAATCGTTCTATAATGATTATTAATGATAAAGTTCAGAACTTTAATCAAATTCTAAGAGTTCCTACCCTTATTGAAAAAATAGGGCTTTTTCGTGCTCAACTCGTGTTCTTGAATCCCCTATGAAGCACCCGTGGATTATTATTGTTTATTATACTATACACTAGTTTAAATCCTCTAAATAATCTCCGAAAGGTTCAAAGAGCATACCTTCAAGAAGTTTCCCAAAGTCTCCTTCAACTTCTCTTTCTTCGGTTTTCAAGAATATAAGGTTTGGAGAGATGAACTAGGGTCAATTTGATGTGATATTGATTTAGTAATGATGGAAATTGATAAATAACTTACCTTGGATGTTTTGGGGAAGTTTTAGGATTATTTCCTCTCAAAAAGTCGGCCAAAACGGAGTGGAATGAAGGCTTTAAGAAAATTTCACGTTCTAGGGTTTTTATAGCAGATCAAGGCGTGTGACACGTCCTTCAAATAGCATGTTTGACTTGTGAAATGCAGCCCTAACGTGCGACGTGTTAGGGGGCATGGTTTTTGGTGTTCAATCCCGTGAAATACAGGTTAGTAAAAAGGTCATAACATTTTATTCAAAGGTTCGTTTGAGCTCCACAATATACCATTGGAAAGGTATTTTAAAGGGCTGGAACTTTCATGTTTTGAGTTTTCTCAGATTCGCAACCAAACTATCCGAAAAATGGGAAACAGTAAGAAGTCCTCCACACATAGAAGAATTTAGAAGCCCTTAAGAATTTCACTTTTTGGTTTGACTTCAAAACGACTGTTTATCACCCGAATTCATCCCGAATGGATTCATATAGCTAAAATATCATCTTAATACCAATTTTACACATTCACACCTAACTCAAATTTACGGGATGTTACAAGTAGTAATTAATTTATAGTAGTAATTAATAGTTGTGCTTATGTATTTACATTTGGACCACTATTCTGCTAAAATGTATTTCTGATAAATGATTTGTAATTTACACATGGGCTTAAGGACTTGAGTGGTTGCACATCATATATCAATTTCTCTAGTGGCGACTGATCCCTATTGATGATTAATACCCAGTATACGGCATGGCATATCTAGGTTTCTTTTCGGAGGAAGCAAATATCAGTTTAAAGTGGTTTAGTTGTGTATTGGATTAAAGCAGATGTAAGAATTCCTCCTTTTTGTTCTAATGTCGTGGCGAAATTTTATTCCTAATTTAACTTGCTAATTGCAACCTTTGTTTGTTGATCTCCTCTATTTGTCGATATGAATTTGTAATGCTCAACTCTAAACATATAGCTAATTAATCAGGATTGCTTATCCTGATAGACAATTTGTAAATAGAGGCGTCTTTGGGATTTGAACTTAATAGGTTCAACTTTTAATATTCTTAGCCTTGCACTCGTCTAATTAGAAGAACCCATAACTAAAAAGGTACATTCGCCGCCTCTACTCTTAATATACCTGTTTTTGTGATGAGGAAGGATAAATGCAAAAAAAGGACCATTTTTCTAGGGCTAAAACTAGAATTGTAGTACTAATATACATTTTCCTCCTATGCGGTATGAGTCGTTGAAGCATGAGTGTTTTTTCCTTGGCCCTGCAAAAAGTTCGACTAACAAAATTTTAACATACACTATGCTTTTATCTTCTTCTTTTTTTCTTTTGAGTTCTTAAACTGATTATGAATTAGTATAAGGATTATATATGTGGCTGTTTCCTGTCTTCTTAACAAACATGCAGGTTCTTCAAAAAAAAAAAAAACATAAAGGCGATAAAAATCGGGGGTTGAGCGTGCTTTGCGCGTCGCTCATATCTAGTTGTATTGAAATTATTTGATCATGATTGTTGAGATATATATATTAGAGTTTAGTTAATTACTATTTGAACTTTTTTTTTTTCCTACCATCCTATATCCAGTACATATTGGCTTGATTAATGTTTATTTAAGCCGCTTAAGTCAATTTAAGCGGGAAGAACTTCCTACCAAGAGTTTTGCATTTTAGGGTTTGAACCTAAAACCTCATGTTAAGAGTAGAGGAATGTCATACCACATGACTAAAGTGCTACTAGAGAAGTATATGAAGAAAATAAGAATAAAAAAATAATGTAATTATTCTTCTATTTTCAGAACATGTCAATTACTGTTGGAATTTTGTTTAAATAAAATTAATACTAATAAGTATTTTAAGTAAAGAAGTGTCTTTTAGCTGAAAGGGTGTGTCCTTTCATTTTTTGGTTACCACCAATTATATTTAAAGTCAACTTCTTATTCTTTCTAACGTGAACTTTACTGAATAACTTTTCGTCTCTCAAAAAGAGTACTTTCTTTTCTCCGAAAATATTCTTGTACTTTCTTTTCTCTGAAAATATTCTTTCTTCTCCAATTCCAAAAAAATCAAGTTCAAGTTCTTGCTTTCCAATAGAATTTTTTCATTATTTGCTTAGTGCAGAAATTCATAGACTTCTCATATCTACTAAAACTATTTGCGTACAATTTCATAGCAATCTCGCAGAGGAGATGGACTTGTGTATAGAGGAAATATAACCCTCTTATTTAGGGACATTGTAGTCTGTTTGCTCTGCTTGGACGTGTTTTAGATGATATTTGTTTGTAAATATTAAGTAGTTATCATATTAAGTGGTATCAGAGCTCAGAATGTAACTATTTGTAGAAAAAAAATCAGACAAAAAAATGGTGAAAACTCTAAAACACAATCGAACTCTCTCATGCATGACTAGTTTAAATACATAGCAAAATAAATCATGTAAAGATATTACATAGAGATTTTAATATTGCGAGCTAACAACTTAAAGCAGTAAGGAAAATTTTGAAATAGGGTGAAAAATGACAACAAATACCATGTATTTATAGTTGAAAATAAGGGTTTGAATGCAAGAGGAGATGTACTTGTGTATAGAGGAAATATAACCCTCTTATTTAGGAACGTTGTAGTTTGTTTGCTCTGCTTGGACGTGTTTTATAATATATTTATTTGTAAATATTAAGTAGTTATTATATTAAGTGATATCAGAGCTCTGAATGTAACTATTTATAGGAAAAAAAAATGCAGACAGAAAAATGATGAAACTCTAAAACATAATCGAACTCCCTCATGCATGACTAGTTTAAATACATAGAAAAATAAATCATGTAAAGATATTACATAGAGATTTTAATATTGTGAGTTAGCAACTTAAAGTAATAAGGAGAATTTTGAAATAGGTGAAAAATGATAACAAATACCATGTATTTATAGTTGAAAATAAGAGTTTGAATCTGAAGATGGGATATACTTGTGTATAGAGGAAATGTAACTTATTTAGGGACTTATTGTTTTAGGGGATTGTTAAAAAAAGTGACTTTTATGTATAAAGTGCTTTTTAGAACTTTTAAGTCTTGAAAGTTATTTTTATAAATAAGCGGATGAGTTTTGGATAAAAGAGCTTATGTTTTGTTGATGTGTTTGGTAAAAAGAGTGACTTATATTGGCTTATAAAGTGCTTTTAGAAAAAGTTACTTTAAGTTATTTTTATAAAATAAGTTCTCAAAAAATGATTAGACGTTTAACTTAGTTTGGATAAAAAACTGTTTGGTTGAAAATAAACTTATTTTTTCATGTGTTTGGTAAATAAGCCAATCCAACGGGCTCTTAAGTCTTTGTTAAGCACTTATTTTTAATCAAAAATGATTGAAATACCCTTAAAGCTATTAACACCATAATAAGTTGCTTTAAAAGATTTTTAAACTCTAAAGTTGATTCAAATCAAAAGTAATTTATATTTTAAAATCACTTCCACTATAAAATGTTTATTTAAGTTAATTTTTTATAAATACATGTTACTTAAGGGGGTGCATGAGCTAAAAGAGACACTTATTTTGGAATGAAGGGAGTAATATCTTCTTGATTTATTTCATTACTAGTGAAATTGCCCGCGCTTCGCACAGGTACGAAAGACAATGATTTTACAAATTGACACTTTTGAGTTTTTTTTTTCTTTTTTTTTTTAGAAAAGAAGAAAATAATTTCTCATGTAACCTGGATTAATCTTATATTTATTTGAATATTTTCTTTTCTTTTTCTTTGAGTTATACATTTGACTTCAATAACCATTCAATCCAAGTCTAGGAATAATAAAAAAGAAAAGTAAAATATGTTAAGAAATATTTGGAGAAATGCATTGTCCGATGTTGGACTTCATTCCAACTTTTTCTCCCTTTATAAAGTTTTATCCTTTATCTCCTATGTGTTCTTATAATGTTTTATCCTTTTATCTCCTATGCGTTTTCATTACTTATTCTTTCTCTTACTCCCCTATTTTTTTGCCTCACGTTTACAGAAATCTTTATTTTTCGTTGTAAAGACAAAGTAATTATATAGGAATTAACACTAACACTATAACTATAAGCTTGCAACAGGCATAAGATGTACTTAATAAAAGTGCTAATACAACCGAAAGCACTCCACTATAAATACAAGAAGTGGAAAATATTCATATAATACAAGCATCAAGCATTAGAAATGTCACTAGCAATCATATCACGAAACCCCATCCAATAGACATCATTTTGTTCTCCTACATCTTCGACATCTACATTGTTAGCTCTTGAAGTTGTGTCAATATCATTAGAATCAACCGATGGAATATAGCTCTCATTCTCGGTACATTTGGAATGCATCATCCACATTGCATTTCTTTCTAATATAATTGTGAATGGCCATAGTAGCAAGTACGATGTCCCTTTGTGTGTCAATGTGATAGTATGGCATGTCTCTCAAAATAGACCATCTTGCTTTCCAAACGCCAAATGTGCGCTCTACTACATTTCTACAAGAAGAATGTAAATAGTTAAATTTCTCAATGCGTTCTCTTGGCTCTCGCAATTGTCGAGTTGCACCGCGGCGAAATTAGCTAGGTGATATCTTACATTATTTCCTTTGTACGGAGCCATGTATCCTTTCGTATGTGAATATCCCGCATCAACTAGATAATATTTGTTTCCGCGTGGATGTGGAAAGTTAAGCTCTTCTTTACGAAGGGCCTCGCAAATATACGACTATCGTGGCTTCTCCTTCCCCACCCGGCCATGAAATGTAAAACACATATTAAAATCAACAACGGCGAGAATATTTTGAGTTGGATAACCTTTACGTCCAATATATGGTATCTCTTGACCTTGCGGTAATCTAGCTTTAACATGTGTGCCATCAATTGATCCAATACAGTCCTACAAGAAGTGAATGTAAAATAAGAAACTTGGGATCCATTTTTTTCTCGTTGAATTCTAAGGGGCAAGAAACTATCGTAAAGCTTTTGTTATATAAGGGTAGTAAAGATACAATGCAGAATAACAAATTATCATAAACGGGTTACTTACTTTAAAGAAAGGGAGATATCTTTGTTTACATGGCTTGTGAGCATCGCAACCATCATTATAATTTGGATGTGGTTGAATGATATCTCTTGCAAGCTTACAAACGGCCTTTAAAACACTATGAAGGTGTCTATGAATTGTCTCTCCGAGATGTTGAAAGATATCTTGTATCATTCGATTTCCAACTCCATGTGCACAAGTCATCAAGAATATGCCTAACATTTCATGTATAGACATTCCACGAGTGGGTTTAAGCCCATATTTATCAGTTAGGTCATTGGATAGATCAATGAACACCGCCTTCTTCAGTCGGAAATTTTCATAACAACGAGTCTCATTTCCTCGTAATATCTCTTGAATAAACTCATTTCCAGAGCGCATTGATGTACGACAAGGTTCTTTGCATAGGTATTTTTCACAATACATCAAAATGTATTTACCTGTTATATGACATAAAGCCATCCACTCCTTCGCATCTTGCTCTCTCCGAATCTCTTCTAGTTCTTGATCTTCGTCATCTAACAAATCACTTAAATGAGGAGATACCACATTGCTAATATCCCAACTCTCCATTTAACTGAAATGGAAATGACTCAAGTTAGTAAAGAATGAAATTTTTTCCAACAACCCAATTTCAAGATTTTTTAGAAACTCCATCGTTTCAATGCACTCATATCTATCTTCGGAAAATCACATTGTAAATCTCAAATTACTATTCCATCAAAGAAAAAAACAACCACAACAATACATAAAGTTCCCACATTCATTAAAGCCAACACAACAACAATAACCATAAGGTCTAAGGATACAACCACAACGTCAACACAACATTAACAATACATAAAGTTTACACGTACAACCATAAGATTTAGGGATACAACCGCAATGTCTAAACAAGAAGCAATAAGTAAAGTTTACACACACAACCATAAGATTTAGGAATTAAACAATAAAAACATTTAACCATAGCAACGCAATCAGCCCATATTCTCAAGGTGTAACTGATAGTTATACTCCAACCAAGATTTCCGAGCTTTATCAGTTTCCATCTTAAGAAACAGTTGACGTACATCCTTCTTAAGAAACATGTTGCAAACATAGTTGTACTTTCCACTCCCAGCAGGAATATCAGAATAATTTGCCAACATATTCATACACTTATCGATGACGGGATCATCTACCGAAGGGGATGTAGCAGTGCTTTTACTAGACATAAACTCCACTAGAGAGTGTATATCCTCTCTCATTGATGCCGCACTTATTTTGCCTTATTTTTTTGACTTGATTGCTAGTTCCAAATCATCAATTGAACCTCGTCTTTTAAGTGACGGCTTAGGAAACATAATAGAATCCACATTACGTATATCATCACTTTCATCATTCCCTTCATCACTAGGATTGATAAAGTGTTCTTTGTCATAGCCACCAATATTATTTGTTCCTTCTTCATCAAGATCTACTCCAATGCCGACATTTGTTCTTGATTAACGCACGTGCTCTTTCTCCAGTAGCAACAATATCAGAAAACAACGCATCATAGCGATACCATATAAGTGAAAGATCTATTTTCCTGAACTTATTGTATCGATCATCCTCCTGTAACAAAAAAATCAAAACTACTTTAAACTAACCAAGAAATTTAGCAATGAAAGAAAAAAGAAATACATATAGAAAAATGTGAGAGATGTACCTTAATTTTTCGCTCCCACCAATCATCATCTGCCATAATTGTATTTTTCGTGGCATCCCATCCTAAACCTTTGTCCCCTCTCATCAACTTCTTAAAAAGAATCCAATCTTTTTTCATGTTATCCCAATGATTTTTCATTTATTTTTTATTATAGTTTCTTCCCGTGGCTCTATTGAATTCTTCAACAACATTATTCCATCCATCTCTATTTAAATGAATGTGTGGTCTACGTCCTTGTCTAATCTCATTTTCACACAAATCTATAAATTTAATGTTGGCATCATCATCCCACTTAGCATTACTTCTTGCTTTACTAGTTTCCGGCATGATTGAATGTAAACAATCTGAAGAAAGGAGAAATAAACGGTCATGAACTCTGCAACATCATAATGTGGCGACTCAATAACTAAACACACGGCCCACAATTCCCTAATCACGGCTTTTTGTACACATACCAAAATAGAGAGATAATAAAGAAGAAGTGGAAGAAATAGGCGCGACGCGGGAACGCGACGGCCTTAGCCGCAAGCTGCAATGGCAATGAAGTAGCGCAAGACGAAAGAACATAATCATATCCATACTCCGCCTTCTTCAGTCGAAAATTTTATATCAATGATGAAAATTTACATGTAACAAAATGCAATTGCTTATTCAGCTAATATCTTCTTTTTCTCTAAGTTATGCAGCCCCTTTGAATTTATATAGATAAACAAAACAAAAATAATCTCTTTAAAGAAAAAGAATAAGGGATCAAAGGTCTATTGAGTAATGTAATGTACTTTCTTCTTGCTTTATTCTATAGAATTTTCATCTTTTCTTATTGACTCAATAAGGATCAATGCACTGGGTGCCATGAATATTATCAAATTTTCCAAGCAAAGTTTAAAACTAAAGATGCTTCTCCATGTAAGCACGAGTCGGCTCCATCATGAGCTTAACCAAATTTCACTATCATGTGACTTCTTTGGGCCTATTAACTTTAGCATAATAAGGATGTGTTCTTTTCAGCTTATGTTTGCAGGGAAAAGAAAGGATTAATACTAGAGAAGCCATTGAACTATGGTGAGACGCTTAATGGAAGCTCTCGCTTAGAAATAGAAGTGGAGCAAAAGTTGGTAGAGGAGGCACAAAAGGACCTTCAAGATAGGAACGCCACTGAAAAAAAAGTTACTTTAGCTATGAGAGTTCTAGGTAACGACGAGTAAATGTTTCAAAAAATTAGCCTCGCTCATTGATACAAATATATATCAAATTTGCACCAATATAATTATGATTCTTCAGGGAAAGGCTACATGGATGGCCAAACACATACTCATTCACAAAAGCAATGGGAGAGATGCTTTTGGGACACCTCAAGGAAGATCTCCAACTCATAATCCTACGACCAACAATTATATTAAGCACTCACAAGGAGCCATTCCCGAGATGGGTTGAAGGAATGAAATAATAACTATATATTGTTTTTGTTTATGCGTGCACACATGGAAATTAAAGAAGAGTTAGTCTTATCGGTAAGCAAAAGTATACTACTTCTTCTTTTTCCACGAACCATGGACACCTTCATTGTTGGCTATGGTAAAGGAAATCTAAATGTTGGCATGGCTAATAGAGAATCGATGACGGATGTGGTATGTGAGTCATGTGTATAGTGCATGCTTTACAACAAAATGTGCAAGTTTCTTTTGTTTGCATCGTACCGATCTAAATTAGTTCATCTACACTTTGAGTTTCTGGATCCGGAACTTCAAGGTACCACTGGACTCACTACTCCTTTGTGACATTCTTAAAAATTTCAACAATATATATACTCGAAATAAAGGCATAACACAAATCAGTCACTATTTAGATGATGTCTAGTAGCTCCAGGTTTTACTAATAGCCAAGATTATAAGTTTTATTAACAAGTCTATCTCCCAAAATGCACAAGCATTCAACTCCTCCAATCATAATAATCCAAAACGGAGTAATCTTGATTTCAAAACCAAAAAAAAAAAAAAAAAAAAAAAGTCGAGAAGCAGATTCACTCCTACCATTCATAATAATCCAAAAAGGAGCAATCTTTATCCAAAAAAAAAAAATCGACTTTTTATCTCTCTCTCTCTAAAACTGCTCAAAAACTTAGCAACATTAGGAAAAGTTAATTAGAGTATCAAATAATAGAAGTTCCATACGATTTGACTAGACCCAAAGAATCAAGAACTAACAAAGACCAAAAAGGGTGCTAAAAAACTTACTCAAACATCACCAAGATTGAAAGTCTGTTTAGCAGCCCACGAGTAATCGGATGAAGCTTTTTTAGTGGCAATGTTGTAGAACCAACCAGCTGGACCACCAACTGTGTGGTTAGTATATCCAGTTGAGTGTAAAGCTAAATTACAATTTGTAGAGCAAAATCAAAGAATAAGGAAGAAGAATACCTTAGATCAGTAGAAACTTGAAGAACTCAAGCGATTTTCAACATTGATTTTAGATTTACAACCTTACATTTTTTAAAAACTCAGCGATTTGGGGAAATTTTAGAGAGAGAGAGAGATTGAGTGGGGAGTGAAGAAAGAGCCCGTTTTGGAGGTCAAGTTGTTGTGTAGAAGATGATGAACGAGAGATGGTGGAGGTGCGTTGTAGAAGAAATGAGGAACAGATGTGAATTTTAGCGCTTTAGCTGAGAGGGTACTTTGGGAATTAAAATAAAATATAAGAGATATAAAATTTTCATGGTCAACGAAAATGGCTTTAAGCCATCCAAAAAAAAAAAGTTAGGATTCCCAACTTTTCATTTTTGGGTGACTTTAAGCACTTTTTGGCTTAAATTTAGCATTTTAAGTTGATAGCCAAACACTACAATAAGCTAAAAAGGGCTTATAAGTTGGTTTGACCAACTTATAAGCCCATCCAAACGGGCTCTTAGATGATATTTGTTTGTAAATATTAAGTAGTTATTATATTAAATGGTATCAGAGCTCTGAATGTAACTATTTGCAGAAAAAGAAAAAAAAGAAAAAAAGTCAGACAAAAAAAGGTGAAAAATCTAAAACACAATCGAACTCCCTCATGCATGACTAGTTTAAATATATAGCAAAATAAATCGCATAAAGATATTACAATCCCCCCCCCCCCCCACAAAAGCTCTGATGCCACTTTTTTTGTTAATTTTAATAAATAAACATAGATTTTATTATTTTGACACTAATATAAAAATAATTCTACAACGTAATAATAATCAAATTTAATGTTGAAAAAATATCCTTAATAAATATGCAATTTTTAGTAGCTATCACTTTCTATGCATTGGAGAAAAATCACCTCTTTTGTTTCTGATTAATAAGTTTCACCATTTTCAGATGCTTAATATGCACTAATTACCTACAATATGATGCATTTAAAATGTTGATTAGTGGTTGTCCATTTTAGATGTTGAGGAAAATTTTGATTTTGAAACTCTAGTGATACTGAAACTAAGTGATTGATAGAGTATTAATTATCTATTTTAATATAATTTACTAAATTATATAAAAAAAAATATAAGGGGTTTTGGGCAAAATTTAAGACTCACTCCAAGGGAAAAGTAAAGGAGAGGGAGAGCCGAACCAGATTAAAGGCGGTAGCAACGGAGATGAGAGAGTTTTTGGGGATTTGATATGTTGGGATGCTATGAAGTGATCGGCGCTTAAAGAACTTAAGTAGGTGACATAATGCTTTATTATTAATTTATTGGATAAAATATATTTTCATGTTATACATTTAAACTGAATTATGCAATTGATTAAATATTTAGATCACAAATAAAAATATTTTGTTTACGATTATTTATAGAATTTGTGGATGATAATAAACTTGGGGATGGAATTGTGTATATAGAAATGTAACTCTCTTATTTAGTGACGTTGTAGTTTGTTTGCTCTGCTTGGACATGTTTTAGACAATATTTGTTTGTAAATATTAAATAGTTATCATATTAAGTGGTATTAGAGCTTTGAATGTAACTATATGTAGAAAAAGGAAAAGAAAAATAGAAATTCGGAAAAAAAAAATATTGAAAACTCTGAAACATAATCCAACTCCCTCATGCATGACTCGTTTAAATACATATTTTTCGCTTTTATCGTAGAATAGTGGGATAACGACACGTATTAAAAGACATCAAATTTACGCGCAAATGTTCAAGTATATATACTAACTAGTGAAGTGATCCGCGCTTCGCGCAATAGTGAAAAACTTAAGTAAACTGATGAAATAATGCTTTATAAATTTATTGGATAAGATATATTTTCATGTTATACATTTAAATTGAATTCTGCAATTGATAAAAAAACATATGGATATGACTTTGTTATTCTTATTAAATTTTGATTTGGAAATCTAAATTGAACCATTATGATTTCATTTAGTTATTTTAACATTATTTAAAATAATAAATCTCTTTTTATTTGTTAAAATGTGCAATTAAAAATAATAATGGTATCCACTTTAGGGAGGGGACAGCCGTAGACACGTAATATTAAAATAGATGATTGGATTGGTCTCAATCGCAAAATAAATATTTCTTGATTACCATTATAGTACATTGGAGCGGCTATTACTTTACAATGTTAGTAGTATAACATACAACAACAACAACAACAACAACAACAAGAAGCCCAGTATAATCCCACCATGTGGGGTCTGAGGAGGGTAGAGTGTACGCAGACCTAACCCCCACCTTGAAAGGTAGGGCGGCTATTTCGTAAAGACCCCTACTCAAGAGAGAGCGAAGAGAGGAAGACAAAAGGAAAACAAGACAAAAGGTCGATAGGACCAAGCATATCGAAAACAATATGATAACACGAATACCAAAAGCGAGAAAGTTATGGTAGAACAGTCCGAAAAGAAAGGAGCATTAACTACTATAGATAAATAAAATAATCAAAGTACAACGGCCCAACAAATATAAGCAATCAAATGCATAAACCAAAAGGCAATAAACAAATGAGCAAAAGCGCAACTACTATGGTGAAAGGGTAAGCCACCTAGCCTTCTATCCTAATCCGAGTCCTCTACAACCTCCTATCTAAGGTCATGTCCTCGGTGGTGAAAACCGTGCCATATCCCGTCTAATCACCTCTCCCCAATACTTCTTCGGCCTCCCTTTACCTCTCCCGAAACCATCCATAGCCAACCTCTCACAGCTCCGCACCGGAGCATCTCGTGTCTCTCCTCTTCACATGCCTAAACCATCTCGCCCTCGCTCCCCGCATCTTGTCCTCCACCGATGCCACTTCCACCTTGTCTCGAATATCTTCATTCCCTAATTCTATCCCTCCTAGTGTGTCCACACATCCACCGCAGCATTCGCATTTCCGCGACTTTCATCTTCTGAATGTGACATTTCTTGACTGGCCAACACTCTGCTCCGTACAATAAATCCTTTAGACTTCAACGTCCGTCACCACTATCATTAACTCCGTTAAGTCTCGTCAATCGGCTATGCCATCTCTGCGAACAACATACACCAAGGCACCTCACTTCATTTGTCGCGTCAATTCATCCATCGCAAGGCGAATAGAAACGGGTCTCTCTGCGAACATCGATCCCTCGATGCAACCCCATCGGAACCTATATAATACGGGAAGATGCTCCGAGTCTCCTCCTACCGTCCTTACCCTGGTCTTAGCTCCATCATACATGTCCTTTATCGCTCTAACAACTGAGAAATTTAGTAACATGCTAGTAGGTAGTAAAATAAGGTTGCAAAAAGGTACTTCATAATAATGAAAGAATAATAGGTTCTACATGAAAACGACACAACAGTTGATAAAATTAATTGGAGGGTGCGACGGGGCAACAAACATGATTGATTACTGATAGTCAGTGTATCGTATCATTTTTAGTCATATACAAACTACAACTTTTTCTCTTCTTTTCTTTTCCTTCACTAAACTGATCATCACTCTCATTTAATAGCATTACCTTTGGATTGTGGACTCCATGCACGCTTATTTTTCACAAAATCCAATCCCCTCTTCTTTTTTTCTGTTGAATTTGTATTTGATTTTTCAAAACGAGGAAATCTTTGACTCTTGCTTTTCCAAAAATTTATATTGACCTGTTTGGAGGTAGTACATTTTGCATTGATGATTGTATGTTCCTTTTTGCTTCCTCTTTTTTTAATTTGTACACGCCCCTTAAGAAATATTAAATAGGAGGGTATTTGACTAACTTTATCCTCATTTATGTCTAAGTTATAATCTCGCTCTATTGAATATTTACTCTATTTATGTATCATCTCCGTTAAACAAAATTTTACTAATAGTAAAATAGGATAAAATAGAAAAAATAATTAATTGTGTCTTACATTTCAAAAACGACAAATAATTTGAGACAATCATTTCTAGTAACCAATAATTTGAGACGGGGTGAATATTGGTGAAGTGGCGAAAAGAGAAACCAAAAATGAAAATAAAAAGGAAAATGAGAGATTAACCAAAGATGCTTCGTGCAACATTTGCGTTTTTATCATATTTGTACTCTCAACATAGGCTTTTATTTCTTCCCAAATTTCAGGCGGACGCGCTGGACATTTTTTTACGTCTTTGTAACCACCAACCAAATGTTGTTTGTGACGAGTAATTCCACCATTTGAAGTGACTTTACAAAAGTAACGTATAACTTTATCTTTTATTGAGCCTCGGCTACCAAACTTCCAACCTATGTCTTTTCTATTGTCAATCTTTTTGCTACCATCCGGCGATTCTATTGAACCTACTATTTATAACAAAAAATTATCAATTATTGAACACAAAAGCGTGTTTGAAGAGAAAAAACGGATTTTGTGCATAAGAGAAAGAAAAACAGAGGAAAGAAGTTGCATACATGAACTGAAGAAGAAGAAGAAGAAGCGTACCTGAGGGAAAAGATCGATGCATAGTTGCATATCAAAAAACAGAAGAAGTCGCGTATGTACCCGAGCTTTGGTCCTGATATATGACTTAAATTATATTATGTTTCTTCTATTTCTTTTTAAAATAATAATGCAACGCCTTTCTCGCCTCTCGCCTCTCTCCTGCCTTTCTGATTTGCCGTTGTCTCAAACATAAATGGCGATATCCTCTAGCCTCTCATCTAGAGTGGCAAAATGGGTTAAAAATATGGTTAGAAAAACCCATTTTAAATGGGTTGGATGTATCCATTTAATATGGGTCCAAAAAGACAACCCATATTATCCACTTAAAATATGGGTAAATTAATGGGTAAAATGGATAAAACCCACAACATATAGATGTGTTTGGTATGAAGGAAATGTTTCCCGTTTTCATATTTGGTTGGTCAAAATGTTTTGGAAAATATTTTCTCTAGAAAACAAGTTTCTTAACCACCCCCTCCTACCCCCAAACTACCTCCCTCCCCACCATAATAACCACCCAACCCACCCCTCCCCCTAAGGAGACCTCTCACCTTACCACCAAAGATCTCTCAACTTTGCAAAACTAGACATTTTGTGAAAGTAGTAACTTTCAAAAATAGCAACTTTGCAAAAGTAATGACATTACAAAAGTAGCTTTTTCAAAATATTACTTGCGAAAAGTAGCTACTTTTCAAAAATAGTCGTTTTGCAAAAGTATTCACTTAAGAAAACGGTCACTTTGTAAAATTAGTCACTTTTTAGAAAATAGCCACTTTGTGAAAGTAGATACTTTTTAAAAATAGTCACTTTTTGAAAGTAGTCAATTTTCATGAATAGTCATTTTGTGAAAGTAGTTACTTTAAAAACTAACTCGCTTTGCAAAAGTAGCCATTTTAAAATAGCATCTTTGTGAAAGTATTAAAATAACCATTTTCGAAATGTGCCATTTCCAAGATAGTGGTCAATTTTGTAAAGTAGCCATTTTTTAAAGTGGCACAAAAATGGCTACTTTTGTAAAGTGGCCATTTTTTGAAAAATGACAAAAAAGTTGCTTATTTTTGCAAATTTGCATTTTATAACAAAGAAATAAATTTTTGCAAAAATAACCATTTTTATGTCACTTTATAAAAATGGTCAATTTACAGAAAATAGCCATTTTTGTCACTTTTAAAAAAGGGCTAGTTTACAAACATAGTCACTTTTTGGGGGTTGTCTTCAAAGTACAAAGTAGTCATATATGAAATAGACGCTTTGGAAGGGGGGTGGGTGAGGGTTGGGTGGAGCGGTGGTGTAGGATAGGATGGAGTTGGGGTGGGTAGGTGAAGATGAAGTGCGTTCGAGGTGATCGTCAAAAACAGAAGGATTCGGTTGGGGAGTGGGTGGTGGGGGGGGGGGGTTGGGTGGATATTTTTCAAAAAAGATTTTCTTTGAGGTCGTGTCATTGAAAAGGTTCGAAGTTCTACTTTTCCCATTTTTTTAGGGATTGGATTTGTGGACAAAATGGTAAATTAATCTTCTCCATATTGGCTACATGAAGCCAACATTTTTGAAGTAGCTTTGGATAATATGGATATCCATATTATCCGACGGGTAACCCATTTTTTAACCGTGTTAAATATGGGCGGGTCGGATAACTGATCCGTTTTTTGTCAACCCATTTTCGACCCGACCCATATCCGACTCGACCCACCCGTTTGCCACCCCTACTCTCATCATAGGGGACGAGGCGAGCGCCTTTTACAATACTGGTATAACCAGAACATAACGTCCTAAAGACATGGTTCATAGCACGATATTCGATACTTAAATTTCAGTCAAGGACATGACTTCTATTGCATTCAAATACTATTAACTTTTAAAGGGTTCAAAACAGTAGTTCACCACATGATGTAATAACAAAAATAAATCTGAATACAATAGGACCTTAAAACATGATTTTTTTTAAGTGAACCATAACTTTAACGAAAGGAAAAGTTAGAATAGGATTGGATTTAACGAAAGGAAAAGTTAGAATAGGATTGGATTTTACTTCTTGTGGTGTAATATACTAGGGATGCCGTTGGCCTCGGAGCTACTCCCTCAAGAACAGATTTCGAACCAAATAAATCTGAATGTCTCTGTTATGACTGTAAGCCAACAGAGACAGAATGAACACTTAAAAGATGTCAAAGTTTAGAGTAATAGCTAATGATGAAAGTGTTGAGTGTGATGAGATTTCAAGATTAAGATTTTCGTGGTGCTTCTCGTGTGTGTCTAAAACTTGAAAGACGTTGTTCTTATGAGTGTCCAAAACCTTATTTTATCGAAGAAATGATGTTGTATATATAGTAGAAAAATGCTAGGGTTAGTGATTTATGCTGGATTTTGAAATTCAGAACAAAAGCAGAGGGGTCATGGGTTCGGTCAAGAAATCACCACAATAGCATGATTTGAACAAACTCTATTCTTTTGGCTTGTACCATGTTGCTTAATGTGGAAAAGAGGAGAGAGATGAGAACATGAAAAAAAGGTAAGAGAGATGGATCTTGTACAAAAATAATGTGACAAACTTCTATCATAGTGTGGAAAGTTTAAACTATTACCCGAAAGGAGAGAAGGGATAAGGGTAGGTGACTGTTGGAAAAATGAAGGGAACCCTAGTTGATGTATTAAAATTAAAATATTTATTATGAATTAGGTTTTGGGCTAAAAGAAACATCTCTTACAGTTGTCCCTCAAGCAGGGACTTTTGTTATTTTATTAACTTTGCTTTGGAAATTTAAGTTTAACTATTAACATAGTTTAAAATAAGACATCTCTCTTAAAGCAACAAGGAGAATTTTGAAATAAGGTGAAAAATGGCAACAAATACCATATATTTATAGTTGAAAATAAGGATTTGAATCTAAAGGAAAGGAAAACTAAGATTGAAATCACCCAAAAAAATCCAAATTAACTTGACTTTGATGGCCTCTGTTCTGACTGGCGCTTAAAGATCTTGTCAAAATCTTCTTGAATCCACAAAAATTTCTCTAAATCTAATTTTGTGGCTTGATACAGATGGAGAGAGAGATGACTGATGGGGAGTGCGGGACTAAGTTTTTAATTGTCCTACTCTCCCAAATAGTAGTAATATTTGTTCAATGCCTCCTGACCCCTAAAAATTTTGGGTTATACAAAATTGCCATTGATAAATTTATTTCATTGTTTTCATATGAGTAGGTGTTTTGGTCATACAACTTGGAAATTTGAAGTTTTGATTTGAAATCAACGTTTATTTATGAAATTTGAACAATTTTTTAGTGTCAATTTAAATCATTATTTGAAATCTCAAATTCTAGGTAGGATTCCAAATTTTAAATTGTGATTGCATTTTTTTTTTTAATGCAAAGCTTGACCCGTACTATTTTGAAAAAGGGACCCATCATTTCAAATTTTATAAAAAAGACTTATGCTCGACGTGAATATTTTTCCTTTTTAGTTTGTCCCAAAAAGATTGTGCATATTTACTTTTTCAGTTTGGAAAATTGAGAGATAACTGCATTTTTTCTTTTCCCTTTTGCACGAAAACTCATCCAAGAGTCAATATGGACTCTGTTTCCAGTCTCAGATCTTTTAATCTCGAGTTATTTCATGTTGGAGTTATCTTTTTTATAAATATTAACTTTGTTTTGAAAATATAAATTTAATTATTACTATTATTTTATTTAGTTATTTAATATTATTAAAAATAATAAATCTCTATTTACTTGTTAAAACGTACAACTAAACAAAGATAAAAAAATGATATCAGAGCCTTGTGGAGAGGGACACCTGTAAGCACGTGATCTTATGTAACACTTCGTACCTTTAAACCGAACCATACTCATGATCCAGGGACTTAGAAAACCAAGACGGGAAGTGTTAGGATTAGAAATTCGCTACAGTTCAGCGAATTAACATCCCACGTCAACTGTACGGGCCATGCAATTTGTACGGGTTGTACTTGCCACCGTACATTATTCTACGGGACGTACTTCCAGCCCATATCTCGTAGGGAAAAATCAAGGTTGCTAGAATTGACATTCTAGGTACGGCCACATTGTATGGGCCGTTATTATATGGGTCGTACAAGTAGACCGTACATTTCTTGACGCAAAGAAAAAGTATAAATATGGGACTTCAGTTTTTAATCCCATTTTTCATACTCTCAAGCCTTAACACGAAAGTCTTCTCCTCCCATCAACCCCATACACCAAGGTAAGCCTATTACAAGCATCCCAAGTGAATTCTAACACATATACATGAATGCTAAGTAGAAATTCATTGTTTTTGACCTAGGTGTTAGAGGTTGTGTGTCCACCAAACAATATATGAGGGACCTGGTTGTGTACCAGTTCCCTGATGCAATGCAGTAAGTACAGAAAGCAAGATTTTACCGTGGAAAACTCCTTGCTCAAGGGATTAAAAATCATGACCTAACCCAGTAGGATTTCAACTCCACTACACGAGAAACTTCATATTACAACCTATTGTAAGCTAGGAAATAACTCCCATAATCCCTAACCTTTCCAATAGTAGCAACCTAGGAACTAACTCCTGTAGTCCCTCCACCTTTGCAATACACCGATTGCAAACACCTCCACTTGCCTAACTCTAGCCAAGGAAACTAAAGTTGACTACCTCTAGCCAAACCCAACTAATACACCTTAGACTAAATACTAGCCAAGGGTACCACTTAATAGATTGAAAGGTAAACTGCCTAACAAATACTAAGAATTTGAAATACCTACAACAGCTTCTTATAAGAGAAGAGTAGGTTTACAAGTTAAAGCACATGAAACAAAGCTTAAAACAAACTAAGAGAATAACACATCTTCAGTGTCGTAAACAGATCCTTCAATTTGTGATTAGCTTTGTTGAACACTTGGAGATTCTTGTTACGGCTGCACCTTTTGGGTGATTTTTAGCTTTTCCAAGTGATGCACAATATGTTGCAACATGTTGTATATATAGTGGGAAGCATGTGGGATAGATATAGACCACTCATTCAATATTTGACCTAAAGCATAGGCCAACCCAACTGCTATACTTTTGTGCAGCAAGTGGCTCGACTTTACAGCTGTCTCTGCCGATAGTGCAAGATGCACAGAGAGCAGATCACAGACCAGGTCTCTATCTGGTTCTGAATTAGTTTGACCATCATCAAAACAAAAAGCACTTGAACGTATCAATTTTCCCTTTTTTGATGATGACAAACTTATAGACTATGTTCCCCCTGAGAACCAGTTTCCCATTTGTACCATCATTTTCAATGCATCTGCAACATGTTAGCAACATAATACCATTTTCATCTGGAAGACGAAAATTACCACAATGTCACTTCCCCCTTTTGGCATTATCAAAAAGATGAAAGCACAACAATAAGAAGTTCACAGGGGCACAGAGAAAACATAATCATGAGTAAGATGGAGGAAAGAAAGCTAGCAATAGTGCACAGGATAGTACAAAGAACATAGTAATCACCAGATAGATAGTAGTTTAAACAGTACAACCATATGTTAAACGAACTACCTTAGTACCAAGAGGAGGAGATAGGGAAACAAACCATCATATAGCAGCACAGGACTAGACAACAGATAAAAGAAAGGACAAAAATTGGGAAGAGTTTGCTTAGGAATGGGTTACTGGGAATGATTTAGATCGTAAAGAATCCTATCAATTCTATTAATAATTTCACTCTGATCCTGAAGCATTTGGTGCCGGAATTCTTCCACTCTTGCTTTCAACTGATCCTGAAGAAGAGCATTCTCTGCCTTTAGCTGTTCAATTGCTGAATTTGTTGGCTTTAGGGCTTCGGTCAGGACAGAGATGGTGGAACCCGTTGCTTCAACGACACATTCACAATCTTCTAGATTAGCCATAGAAAGTATGTTCTCTGCTGTTCCTAAGGTTGCTTTTCCAGTTCTTACGTTGAAATGCCCAGTACCTTTGTCAGGAAGAAGCCATAGGGAAGACCAAATTCATTTTCCCTAAAGCTAACTGCTTTGATCATGTGTCCGATCATGATGGCTGGTAGATTGATCGGTTCAAAGGCTGATAGAGCTTCCACGAGAACCAAATGCGTCGGAGTGACGATAACACTTCCTCCAGTTCTTGGTATGAGTACTTTGTCCACAAATTCAAAAACCAGTTAATATACAGACTCGATCTCTCTTCTAAAGAGTTTTTCGGTGCAAGCTGACGATCAATTCTTAACAATCACATTTTTGAAGGAGGTAGAGGCTCTTCAAGTCACATCCCTTACCCCTACAGCTGGTACTCCTAGAATTTCTCCCCGCACTGCTTCATTCAAAACAAAATCTGTCACATTTACTGTTAGGGCCAATGCGTTATTATCAAGGTGACATAGGCTTGCATATAGTTCAGCCACTTCGACATATACGCAAGGAGTAGGCGGAGTAAAAAGATGAGTCCAATTTTAAAATTCGAACATTTCCAGCAGTTTTTTCATTCCAGTCTCCTCTCCCAAGCTTGTATCGATCACCATTCCAAAAAGAACTTTCTGTTTCCATTGGTTTTCCTGCTTTTCATTCTCATCAGGTGTATTTGGCATTCTGCCAGAGTTTTGTTTGTGCACAGAGTGTGGTAGTATATCTCCATTAGAGTCAACTTTTATGCCTGAGATTTCTTTTGAGGCACTTGATATTTCAGCGCAGTCTCTTAAGGTGCTAGTGCTACCACTATCCACAGTTATCCCCTCATCTCTTTCGGTTGATTCTTTTGACGAAGAGTTTGATGTTGATAGGTATGAATTTTCATCACTATGAATGAAGTAGGATTGTTGACTTGAGTAAAACAACTCGGATAGAGATGTGATTTCCCCCAAGGTCTGCGATTATCGGCTCCAAAAGAAATAGAGTTACTGGTATTTTGGTCTAAGGAGGTTGGATTATATGAGGATGATGACACAAAAATCATTTTGCTTTGGTTAGAGAGCGGTCTGTCACACTAGGCAGTTTTTAGCAGTGGGAAAGAGGTGTGAAGCGGTGTGAACCAGAGAAGGCATTATGTAAGAGAGGGAGATTGACGGTCTAAAGTTTTATTTTTGGGAAAAAAATAAGAGAGCCTATAGTTGCTGTTAAGGTATCAGAGATGACTGTTCAGAGCGGATGTAAGAGAGGGGGGAATTGGTTCAGAATTGAAACGTCGATCCAAGGGATTCATTTTTCTTTTTTTTGAATTTTGAAGAGGGAGATGCTTGACCGACTTGGTAATATAAGTAGTTAAAAAAACATAAAAGTGCTGAGAGAACTACTAACCTGAGTCACAGAGAGATCGGGTCTTTAGACAATTTGACAGTGCTGAACAACAATTCTGAAAACTTATTCATGCGCTGTTCTGCACTTCCCATGTGTGCATACCCCCTTTTCTGTCACATCCACATTTTGACGCAAAGATTTTCATGTTTCGCTTTGTCATCTTACTTATTTTCCTTCTTTCTTCCCTTGGAGTGATTGAATTTTGAACTGCAATGTCTGATATTTGAGATGTGTCCTTTCCTTTAGATGACAAAGACACACATCCTACCGTAAAGGCTTTGAGGAAAGACTTCTCAAGTTAACTTAGGAGATTAATTAATTATTTTCTTTCCCCCCCCTCTCTCTCTCTCTCTCTCTCTCTCTCTCTCTCCTCAGCCTACACATAATGTATGTGTCTGGATTTGGGAACCCAAACTAGCTTGGGTCCCTTATAATTATAGAAGGGATGGATCAGGTTCCTTTTCGCCCAAATAGGCAGCACATTCCCTTTCTCCTTCTGAGGTCCCTTCTTTTGAGAACCAGTTCCTTTTGTACTCAAACTTACTCTCCTTTCGATAATCTCTTTGTTCCTCTGAACCGATTCAATTCTTGCTTTGCAAGACTCCTTGTAGTGACCTGCTCGTCCACAATAGGTGCACAAACAATTTTCAGTGATGGAGACATACTTGCTGTGGGGATTGTAGAGGGTCTTCTCTTTCATAAAACCAATTCCTTCTTTATCACTTCCCTTACTCTCGTTCATGGAGGTGATCACATCAGAAGACCAGGTCCACTTGAGAGCTCTATCAAGATCAAATTTGATTTTATTCAAGTCTTTCTTTAACTGCTTGCTTCTCTCAATCTCAGCAGTGAGACTCAGTTTTGCCTTTTTGAGTTCATCTTCGAGCTCCAAGTGAGCTTTACTGGCTTCGCCCTTTCCTCTAAGATGTGCCTTTGTATCCCCTTTCAATTCCCCTTCCAACATAATATTCAGCTGATTGATCTCATTAACTTGTTCCCTCATCTCTCCAATTGACACCAACATATTGTCTCTTTCGAGTTCAGAATCACTGATTTCATGAACGAGGGCACCTTTCTCAGTGATAAGGGCATGATATGTATCAATTAGCATGTCAGACAGTGACCTGAGTTTATTTTGAGAATAGGCTTTCAGGTTCTTCTTAACCTCAAGAAAATTTACCTCTGCATCTTCATCATTATCATCTGAGTCTGATTTTGCCATGAGTGCAAAAATTGACTCATAATTAGTGGCTTCATTTTCTATGACCACTATTGATGTATCCCTTTTATCATCATCTTCTTCAGACTCACTGGAAGAGTCCCTCAACGCAGCAAGTGCTCAATTTACTATAACATCGACAGTTTTCTTTCTTCTGAACTTTCTGTCAGGAGACTGGTTCCTCCTTGCAGTTCTGTCATAGCTGTCCTGCTTGTTTAGAGGGCACTCTTTAGCAAAGTGACCGGGTCTTCCACACCTATGGCAAGAATATTCATTTCCTTTGAGATTTTTGTTGGAGCTTCCCATCTTCTGGATTCCACCATTTCTCCGAATCAATTTATGGAATCTCCATGTAAGATATGCCAACTCTGATTCGTCGTCATTTGAGTCTTCCCTAGCCGCTTTGAGAACTAGGCTCCTTTCCGTTTTGATCTCATTCTTTTCTTCCTTCTTCATAGACATCTTCTTCTCATATGTCTTAAGGTTTTCGGTGAGCTCATCGACAGTCAACGTGCTGAGATCTTTGGCTTCGGAGATGGAATTTACCATGCTATGCCAGAGCAATCAGGTAACACACCAAGCAACTTTCTTACCAGTTTGATGGTTGTGATGACTTCTCCCAGAGAATGAAGCTCATTTATAATAGAGGTGAATCTAGTGTGCATATCATGAATAGATTCTCCCTCTTTCATTTTGAACATTTCATACTCTGTGGTGAGCATGTCGATCTTGGAGTTCTTCACCTGTATTGTTCCTCCGTGTGCAGTTTGAAGAGCTTCCAGATCTCTTTAGCTGTGGAGCACGTTGAGACTCGATTGTATTCATCAGGTCCTATTCTACACACAAGAATCTTCTTTGATTTGTAGTTTTTCTCCACAGCCTTCCTGTCTGCCTATTCTTGCCTCGTTTTTTGAGTGGTTGTCATGCCAGCTTCATCTTTGTTTACAAGAACATGAGACCCATCACAAATAATGTCCCACAGTTCTGAGTCCTCGGCTATAATGAAGTCATACATCCTAGCCTTCCACTACCCATAATAATTTCCGTTGAATCTGGGTGGTCTGGTGAATGATTGACCTTCTTCCAAGTTTGGTGGGGCTGCCATTTCACAAATTCTTTCTAGGTGTTAACCTTTTAGAAAGCACCTTCTCTGATACCACTTGTTAGAGGTTGTGCGTCCACCAAACAATATATGAGGGACCTGGTTGTGTACCAGTTCCCTGATGCAATGCAGTAAGTACAGAAGGCAAGATTTTACCGTGAAAAACTCCTTGCTCAAGGAATTAAAAATCACGACCTAACCCAGTAGGATTTCAACTCCACTACACGAGACACTTCAGATTACAACCTATTGTAAGCTAGAAACTAACTCACATAATCCCTCAACCCTTACAATAGTAGCAACCATGGAACTAACTCCCGTAGTCCCTCCACCTTTGCAATACACCGATTGCAAATACCTCCACTTGACTAACTCTAGCCAAGGAAACTAAGGTTGACTACCTCTAGCCAAACCCAACTAATAAACTGCCTAACAACTACTAAGAATTTGAAATACCTTCAACAGCTTCTTATAAGAGAAGAGTAGGTTTACAAGTTAAAGCATATGAAACAAAGCTTAAAACAAACTAAGAGAATAACACATCTTCAGTGTCGGAAAAAGATCCTTCAGTTTGTGATTAGCTTTGTTGAACACTTGGAGAGTCTTGTGACGGCTGCACATTTTGGGTGATTTTTAGGTTTTCCAAGTGATGCACAATATGTTGAAATATGTTGTATATATAGTGGGAAGCATGTGGGATGGATAGAGACCACTCATTCAATATTTGACCTAAAGCATGGGCTAGCTCAACTACTGTACTTGTGTGCAGCAAGTGGCTAGGCTTTATAGCTGTCTCTACCTATAATACAAGATGCATAGAGAGTAGATCACATACCAGGTCTCTATCTGGTTTTGAATCAGTTTGACCATTATCAAAATAAAAAGCACTTGGACGTATCACTAGGGTTATCCCTCTCAAGAATCAAGGTTCAAGCTTTTGAGTTTCTTCTTCAAGATACAATCATTGTTGCACGTTTTGGAGCAATTAAGGTATGTAGGACTTCTATCCACGTGTGGGACTATCGTTGGTCTTCCCCACACCACGTTCATTCCTAAAAATAAGTTTCACAAAACCTAAGGTTTCTATTCTAATTCATGATGACCCTAAGTTACATATACCATGATATACCATGTTTGAACCATTAATTCGTTATTGTATCCTTGATAATTCATTTTGGTTATTGGGAATCTGTCTGTAATCCATGAACACCCATGTTTTGTATTCCATGGGTTCTTAAATGCAAGTTATGAATTATTATGCTTAATTCCGTGAAATCTTCCATGTTTCATACAAGTTATATTATGTATCTATATTCATGTTAAACTTCACACATTATGTTACAAGTCATGTTTATTCAATTCATGGGCTTCTAAGCCAACTATATTCATGTTCATGTTTTGGGAGCTGCACAGATTACCGAGAAGGTTTAATATCTGAAACTACATATGCCAATGTAGGATAAGGATCGCTCCGCCCAGTTAGGATGATTCCTTCATGTTACCTATTGCGGGTTATTAGATCCATTCATGTTATGTTCATGTCTCGTACCCCGGCAAGGTATGAGATGGCATAGTTGATGGGGTAGAGATTAGACGCCACGTGCTCACGTGGTGGTTACGTGTCGGTTATACTAAGGTTCTCCCATTTAAAATGTTTTATTCATGTTATATATACTTATGTCAGATGATACTCATGTTCATGTTCAGTTTACAGTTTCAGTTTCAGTCCTTGTTATTTCATGTGCCGTGTTTATTTATCCAGTTGCTTTACATACCAGTACCATTCAAATGTACTGACGCCCCTATTGCATGGGGCCTGTATTTCACGATACAGGTATTGACTTACAGGACGACGGATCAGCTTGTTAGGACTTCGCTTGTATCAACTTTTGGTGAGCCCCATCTCATTCGATTTTTTGTCATTAATTATATTTCATGTTCATGTGAGTATGCAGTCAAGGTATATCGGGAGCTTTGTCCAGGTAAACAACTTAGGAGTCAGACTCATGTCAGAGGTTACATAGACTAGTTTAGCATGTTATATCAGATACTCAGTCATGGTTAGCCTTTTTGGCTATACATTCATGATGTTCTGCATTTATGTTTTAGATAAGTATTTTCAGTATTATTATGATGTTTCATGCTTATTTAAGATTTCATGATTCAAGTCGAATTTTTTCATTAGTTCATATCCCATGTCGATTTAGCAAGCCATGTGGTTCGCTCGGTCACATGCAGAAAAGCACCGAGTGGCGTGTTATGTCCAGGCCATGGTTCGGGGGCGTGACATCTTAAAAGAGAGGATCAAATTTGTCTCAGTCGTAAAATTAATATTTCTTGGCCACCATGAAAAATCTCTAAAGAAATATCTCTTACAATTTGCCCCTCAATAAGGAAGAAATGCCAATTGTTTAAAGTTTTGTGTCGACACCCAATTTTGACCCCCTCTTCTAATTCACTTTCTCGAACTTTTAAACTAATAATAGATCAAATTTATATCAAGACACGTGATTTTCAACCAGGGGATCGATTTGGTATAAAAACGTACAAATAAACAAAAAAAGTGGTATTAGAGCTTCGAAAGGGGGCAAGGCGGGGGTGTGGCAGCTGTAGACATGCAATTTTAAAAGAGAGAATCAAATTGGTCCCAATCGCAAAATTAATATGTATTGGCCCTAAGTGAGTGTTGTGTTGGAATAGCATTATATGTCAACTCCAGGAACTTTAATTTTCTTGCTGTAAAATTTGTTTGAGAAAACTCAGAAAGTCAAACCTCTGATATCACTTTAATTTGTTTTTTCTTCTTTTGACTTCTATATTTTCACAAATGAAAGGATATTTATTATATTCTTTCGATATAAAAACACACATATTCGATTTTGTTGTAAATTTTTTTGAAACATAAAAGCATGCGGACACACATCAACTACTGGTGCAATGACCTTTACTGGCCCTTTTTGGCTAGAGTTCGGTTGAATGTTTTCACATTCTTGTTTAATTATTTTATGCCTATAAATATATATCTGCCATCTTTAAATTTATTAAGAAGAAATTAGATAGAAAAAAAGAAAAGAAATGTGGACCTTCACTGTTTGTCCATCAATTTTACAGCCTGCAATCGTTCCGAGACAACCGTGACATTCTCCGGCAACGTACCTTATTGCAACCATAATAGTGTTGATAACTTATGATCTTGTATTTTTTACTTTTCTTACATGAAACATTCTTCCGGTTGTCCAAGTGAAAGTGGCCATATTCGCCATCGTCGATTTCTTCAATTCCAGATCTTTTAATCTCGAGTTATTTCATGGTGGAGTTATTTGTGTTAACTTTGTTTCGAGAATCTAAATTTAATTATTATTATTTTATATCGAAAGAATATAATCAGTCTCTCTTGAATGGCTAAAACATACAAGAAAAAAGAAAAAAAAAAAACATTGAAGTGAGTATCGGAGCTTTGGTTTTTTGAGTAGTTTTAAACCCAATTTATAATAAAGGTATTAGAGTTACAAAAGTTAACAGATGGAGCTATTCCCACACAATGGTCGCACCCTTAGTTTACCAACCTAAGTCCCGGGTTCAGACTAGGCGCATGCGCCCATATTAAAAAATCTTTTGACTTCCATTTTACTCCACAGGAGGTATAAAATAATTGCGGATGTGAAATCACAACAATGGTGTTATTCTAGCAAACCTGGAAAAAAAATTGGAGTTTCATGGTCACCCAACTAATACAAATAATTATCAACTAGTAACATAAAGGAGAGATGATTAAACTAAATATTAACATGACATGCTTCATAATATATTACATTCATTTGTGGAACAAAGTTACATGAGTAGTTTGCAGAAAAGGCAAAACAGAGACATAGTTTGTGGAACAAAGTTACATAGGTAGCTCTGTAGAAAGACAAAAGTAGAAAGTTTGTAGGTGCTCCAACATTTGTATGAGATTGGTGAATCGAATTCTTGAAGTTGAACATAAGCATGCTCTTGCAAGATGAAACTCTTTCATGACTTGGGAAGAAATTGAAAGAATATACTTACACAATCCAGTAGATAGCAAAGTAATACTGTAAACATAAAGAAAGTTAATGACTCTTAATTTGCTATCGGGATAAAGAATAGAACAAATGTTGATAGAGAAGAAAAATAAAATCAGCTAAGAACTTGGGAGAAAAATTGAGATTTTAGCTTTAATTCTTTTGAATTGTAAAACTTAGCAATGTGCAGTAAAGTTTACCTAAAGTAGACTATTTCAATCCAACAATTTTGCTCTTCACATACACCATCAAACACAAGCGTGTGCCCTATACGTTGCTCCCGTTATTTGCACAACTACAGATTTCCGAAAGAAATATTCAACATCGTAAGATGATACATATTTTTAGCATGATTACTAAAATTGAAGTAATACCATAAAGCTGATTATATAAACATTTCATACTAAACTCATTTGAGGAACAAAGTATATTCTGTATAAATGAACTTGCCATAA